>NW_009260420.1:43026-44591 GCF_000687185.1 Egretta garzetta | reverse complement strand
CAGGAATGCTAGAAGTATCTTATGAATAACAAGTATCTGGGATATAAGCCTCATTTGTAGGGGGGATGAGTTAGCAAGACCAGACCGGGGGTAGCAAGCGAGCACGCCTCGCCCTTCAGCAAGCTGGTACTGGGAAAACACATTAGTTTAATGTCTCAAGTACTTTTGCTAGTGCAGATCACAGCCATTTAGCAAATTTAAACATGGGGTCACCGCCTTGCTAGGCTGGCCCCCTGTAACCATGTCAGTCCACTGTAGTTTAGCGAAGTGGCACAGGTGCACCAGAGCAATGCAAGACTTGTTACAGACCTGTATTTAGGAACCCACCACACAGCTTTCCTCAGCTTGTTTCACGGTCTTTACAACAAAGGGAGTATTTGTTCAAGAAATGTCTCACTCAGCTAGCTGTGTCTATAGCTTATGCATTTAGGTGCATCCTGTTCCTGATGCCTACACACTGCTCTCTGAGAGTTACACGCTCATCAAAATTAAAATATATTCCCTGGATTCAGACATGAGAGCATTCAGACATCAAGACCTGAGAGCAAAACTGCAAGCGATCAACA
This sequence comes from Egretta garzetta, assembly GCF_000687185.1. Classification (NCBI taxonomy): domain Eukaryota; kingdom Metazoa; phylum Chordata; class Aves; order Pelecaniformes; family Ardeidae; genus Egretta; species Egretta garzetta. The sequence goes on along the minus strand of NW_009260420.1, from coordinate 44,025 downwards.
CATTAAGTCATTCCAGCCTTGGCAGAAGACAATAATGTTCAAGTCAAGAAATAACTCATGCTCTAAGTAAATAATTAAGAGCTGTATTGTGCCTTTGAGGTAGAGCCCTATCCTGGGAGTAGCTCCACCAAGGTATACCACCAAGCCCGGTGCCTTCTGCAGCCTCCAAAGGACTGACAGAACAGGGCAAGGCGATACCAGGCTCGAAGAAGTCCTTTTCTCTTTGTAATTTATCTGTAAGCTAGACTCTCACTCACATTCCAGATACTGCAAACAGGCTGCCATTAGCAGTGCCACACTGCTCTGTGAAAAGGAAACTAAGCGTATGGTATCTGCCGGCTATCCAGGCTGGTTTGTAACTGAAGATGACACTTCTAGCCCACCACATCTTCAGGTTGGAAATTTCCATTTGGATCCTCCCAGTGCCCTAAAGAGGTCCCAACAGTCAAATCTTGACATCGTTATTAAGCCACATCACAACAGATCAACTTCTGTGGTGTGTTCTTTCGCTTTCCATGGTGACAAGTAGTGAGACACATTAATATTGCTAACAGAGCAAAATTTAGGGAGAAATAAGTGTTATTACAGCCTGTCTATAAATGACAGAGATATCCTAAATGATGAGATGATGGGGTATTTTATGTTATTGTTTTATCCCTCTTCCCTCCACAGTAGCAGGGCAAGCTACAGTCTCCCTAAGGATGCTCATGAATTTGGTCTGGCAGGAAAGAGCATTCCAGCCAAAGAATGAAAGGCTGTCAGCTCAGCAAAAGTCAGTGAACTTAAAAAATATTTAATAAGGTTTCCCTGCAGGCATTAATGATTCCAATGGCTCACATTTCACCTAAAAGTGGCAAAAATTTAATCTTGTTCATAAACAAGTTCATGCCAGCATTCAGATTCAAGACTGTGCAAGATAAATATTTATAGACTGGCTTTTGCAACTTGTCATGTTCTAGCTCAGACCTTCATTAGCAAACCATGACAGCAGTTTAGGGC
>NW_009260420.1:40749-43016 GCF_000687185.1 Egretta garzetta | reverse complement strand
ATTATCATGGGAGTTACTCTATTTTGCATTTTAAATACATCAAATGTGCACAACTGTTCACATTTTGGGTTGAATTCCAATCTTACTTCAGTTTCATATTGGTGAGATTTAATTCCTTCCCATTTAAAACCATCTCAGTGAATTCACAGTCCTTATATAGTTACCCTTTAAGTCAAGCCACAGCTTACAGACCAAAATTTTAAAGTTGTGTGATGATAAATTTTACATATACGCTCTTAAATAAGTGATAATCTAGAAAAGAGTTCCCATGAAGAGACACCAAGCTCTCTTCAGCCATCCCAATTAAGCCCATAAAAAGTGTACAGTCAAGGTGCCAAACTTCGGGGTGGATACGTCTGTAATTTCTATTCTGGTTTACAAACTGCTTCCAGAAGAAAACCAGAAAACTTCTGAGAAAGCACAATCACCAGAAATACTTCTTATAAAATGAAAGTATTTCCAAACTCATTATCACATTATGATTCTTCCACATGACAGAAAACACAAACCTTACAGCGCTTCTAACGGAGTAAAGAGCATGTGCAAGTGTGCTTCTTAGAAACAGAGAGAAGAGAATCAACACACATAAGAAAGCATTGTTATCAATGACCTTACTGTGAACCCTACTTCAGACAACAGAGTAATTCCTTTCTCAGTCATGGTATTTTCCATGTGTTGACTCTGTGGAGCCCTGGGTGACGCAATTGAAGGTTTTCTTGCAGGCTGAACTTTGACATAATCCATCTTGGAATCACAATGCAGACCAGTCAACCAAAACAAGAGACACAAAGCCATGTGAAGCCAGGCTTCAGTATTTCTGGTGATCATGAGACCCCACACGTCCAGTAACTTCACCATGAAAAAGTTAAGTTTCCACATGCATAGAAGCTCACTATGCAGCTTTGATCCCACCTGCATGAGGAACATGCACTCCATCAGGCTTCGTTATTACCATGTCATACACTATTATGCAATAATTAATACATAATTTGATTTTTCTCCTCTGTCTATATATAAATAAATACATATATATAAACATTTGGTGTACATGCAGAGCTGAGGAGCCACTGGTGCAAGGCTACTATTTGTGGGACTATGACAGAACGTGTCTGTGCCTGAAACCCGCTAAATGGTTAGTTTTACCCTACTGATATTATTTTGCTTTTCTCACTGCTATGCCAAATGCAGTCTTATCAGACAATTTTCCCTTCCCAGGGAAAACTATGTTTTAATGAAATTTTCATACATCACACCCAGTAATAGGTAGCTCACTGTTGTTTCCTGTCATCTATGTGTCTCAGAGTTTGCAGGTATGCAAACCTTCATCCGAGTTGAGACAGTGTCCAAGGATACCTGCCATCCCTCAAGTAAGTACTGTGCACTAGCCTGATTTGCTCAACCTTGGCAAGTATGAAGCATCAGATTTTACTGCTAATATGTTTTCTATCCTTAATACTATTTAGTGGGTTCAAGCCTTTAGTAAGACTCACTTTGAAAGAGGTTGCGATCTACCTTCCTATATGGGAGCTTGATCCATCATGACAGGTCATAAAGGTTTGGTCCTCTAAATTAAATAGCATAAAGCTGTGAAAAGACTTATGTTTAAATTATCCTTACTGCCTTTTGACTTCTTCCATTAGTTAGATAAAGATTAATTTATACCTCAGAATTGTAAGGAGGAATAGACCTCAAGACATCATTTTTCCATATTCAAACAGGGTACACATATCCATGCCAACTCTTACACGTTGGTCAGACCTCTTCTATAAAACACAAGCAAATAAAATACAGCATAAGAGATTCCGTGATGTGGTAGCCAGTTTCAGTGCTTCATTACCATTAAAGACAACATTTTTCCTAATAAGCAGCCCCAACCTTTCTTTCCTCACATTAAGCTGTTTCCACCTTGTCCTACAGGCAGCCGACAGCGAAGAGAGTTGATCATCGTCATCTTTAAAGGTAAGCAAAAGCAAGTAGTTTCACATGTGAGAAGACTTATCATATCTGCACTTAATGTTTTCTGTTCTAGACTAAGAAAATTCAATTTCCTCAATCCCTTATTATGTGTCATTTTTCTCCCTGAACCCCTGTGTACATCTGCTATGTATTTTTCAAGGAATTGTTGCCCAAAGCTCTACAAAGGACACCAGCTGAGATCTTAACATTTCTGGCTTGAGTAATTTACCTTCTGCATTTTCATAAACAATACTCCACTAGCTCTGATCACACCAAAGTGAAGTTCTCCTTCCTTGGACTGGCCTTGTACT
>NW_009260420.1:39006-40616 GCF_000687185.1 Egretta garzetta | reverse complement strand
TCTTCTCTACCTGCTTCTTAGCAGAAGGGATAATGTTTGCACCAAACAATCCTCTCTTTATACAGATGTCCTTCTTGATCCTGCTGACTCTCTCCCCGCTAAAACCAGAACCCTCTGACAGCCCTGGATTTACCTTCCTCCCTGTAACATACTTGATGTCTTCTCTAGCAGTTCAGTAACCATCACACTTTCATCTGTCCTTTTAGGACTCCTTTTCATAGGTACAGGATACATTAAGACATTTGTTTGACTCACAACGTTGCAGCTCAGCATTTGATTGATCTTTTTTTTTTCAGACTGCAACTCCCTCATCATACCTACACCTTTTATGAACTTCCCTTGAGGTTGGAGCTGGATACCTCTACAAGGCAGCTATGATGAGCAAGTCTCCTGTCTCAACACTGCTGAAAACCATTTCCTGAGCCAAGCACTCCAACATTTCATTGGAAGTGTCACACAACAGTAAAGATTGAAAAGCTGACAAAATCGCAAAAGAAACACGGACAGTTTGTTTTAAAAATTGTAAGAAAAATAATCAATAGGGGAAGAATGACAGAACTTGTTTCAGTTATCACTGTGAAGTGATATAAGATAGCAAAAAAGAGAGTGCTACTTATATTTTCAAGTAGTCATTTGTTGTGCTTCTACCCCTTACCTAAAAACATATCTTACTTGAAAAAGTCAGAAGCTTTTCCCCAAAAGTTTCTGACTTAATAGGGGAAAATAATACTTTTGTTAGCTTTGAAAACAGATGTTATTCTGGTTTTATGTCAATTAGGCTGCCAAAGTATTTTGTTTAATTCATAAAAGTTAAATGGAAAATGAATTTCCAGTATAAATGTTTATTAAAAGTTAAAAAAATGAGATGCCCTGACTTTATGCTGGAGACTGACTTTTTAACTAAGGGGCTCATGGAACAGCAAGAAGTAAAATTAGTTTTGTTGATTTCGATGTGAATTAAAAGTATAATGAAAATAAATTCAGGATAGGATGAAAGTAATGGACAAAAAAAAATGTATGTGGTATTTTATACACTAAGGGGCAGTTTTCAGTCAAAACTTCATTTTGTTCTTATTTTATTCATTTTCCTCACAATTTATACTAGAGGAATAACTTGTAGAATATTCAAATTACTTTGTCATTGTGCTGTGATTTCCAAATGCAATTAAAAAAACCCAGAAAAGTTTCTCACAACCCAAAAGAAGACCTATAGAACACTACAAAAATATAGCTAGGGCTAGAAAAATTTGAGAAGTGATGAAGATGAAAGTCTTTTTAAAGTTGGTGAGATCTAAAGATTTCCTGACATGCTTCCACTCTAAGGGCAGAATTGCTGACACTAGCTTTTTATCATCTGGGCTGTGTCAGGCTAACAGCTTTCTGTTACCTCTTATGTTCTGTCCATAGAGAAAAACAATGACCCCTACTGAAAAATGCTTGCAAGCACACAATATCAGAGGTATTTTTTGACTGTCACTACACTCAACTTGAGCTTTTCATATGAAACTTCCAAAAACGATTGATGGCATTACTCAACAGAAGAGATAAAAGAGGTTTGAAACATTGTTTTCTGAGCTGACCTAACCTTAAGGGTCTTGTGACCACTCTTT
>NW_009260420.1:23800-38975 GCF_000687185.1 Egretta garzetta | reverse complement strand
GATACATATGACCTACCCAGGAAAAAAAAAAAAATAAATGTTATGTTCTGGTTTGTGCTTTGGTCGAAGGGACAAAAATATATATTGTGTGTGTACTTAATATTGCAAAATACACCAGCAGTTCACAGATCTTTGGAACAGTTTCGGAGATGATGTATAGCCATTTTTATTTGTCAACATCCTAAAGGTGAAAGGATGCTACAGACTACTTACTGCAGATCTCTAGCTACAACAGAACAGAGCTTTACCAGTGGATTTACAGTCAGTCTGCATTTTGGCATTCATTACGTTAACTGCATATTAAACACAGACCAAAAGCTGCAAAGTACATGCTGCCTGCAAAATCAGTTAGTAAAAAATGATTAGGTGAAGAACATACATGGTCTGTCCTGTGCTTCAGAGTATTTGTTTTGTCAGGAAAAAGAATAAAATAAAGTAACATAACAGAATTGAGAGCAAAATATGCTGCAAAAGCAGGACTATATTAAAAATCTAAACATATATAGAGACAAAAATCTATCAAGGGCTATTAAACATGAAGTTACACTTTCTGGCAAAGGGCAATGGTGGAAGGGGAAGTACAAGCTTTCTACTGCCCTTGGCATGTGTTTGGTCAGGCAGTGAGGTCCTCTGAAAGACACACGTATTGTGAGCCGTAAGGCCTTGGTTCAGGCACATCCTTCAGTTTGTGCTTAAGATTAAACTACTCAGATGTGAGCACAGATTAATTGTTTGTTATCTTTTTAGTTTTTTGGTTTATTATTCCTAAGTGGAGATGAAGCAAAGCACATCTTCCTAAGGCTATGCTCGGGACCCATATAAGACACCAGAGGAATATGAATTTTTGGTTAGCAGTTGTTGCCTCAGGTTCATCCTTGATAATGGTCTGGAGCCCTTCCTAGGATCAGCACCTTCCAGAGAAGACTTCTCCAAAGGTAGTAATAGGCTACAGATTTATCAACTGCAGTCTCTGTATGGACCATGACAATTTCAGGTAACGCTCCCTGCTTAGATGGCTGAAGTTGCATGCAACCTACTGCCATCTTGTAAAGCACAATCAGCCAAGTATCAAGTACCACTGTAACTGGATTAAATAGTGTAAATCTCTCAGCAACAGAAGCAAATGTAGACATGGACCAGAGCTCGCGCAGGCAGGAAAAAAAATAATGCAAATAGCAGTAGCCACTCATTATGGATATAAACAATTTCAAGGCCTTTACTAAGATTTTACTTTGTGCTCCTGTTTGCGAGGGAGTTTGCTGGTGTTGGGGTGCAGGGTGAGCAGGGCCACACCATGAAGGGGCCAAGCTGGGAGGCTGAAATGAGGTCCTGGGCCCACGGGCAGGCATGGGGGGAGGCTGGGCAGAAACAGTCACGGCCCCACGGGGCCCTGACAGCTGGAACGACACTGAAACAGCAATTACAAACCTAGTTTTGATGCCTACTTTTTCCACTTCCCTCTTTTTCCCCAGTGCTTTTGGAATCATGGACGTCTCTTCCCTCAACTAAGTTAACATCTTTCTCCACCTCTCAGGGCAGCATAATCTTCAGCAAGCACGCAAGATCCATCATATGTGTGATGATACTTCCTATATTTGCATGTGTGATCCTTAAAAACATTTTCAACAAGGCTCTGCATGTACGTGGAACTTTCCCAGGGCACGGAAGCTGCCACAGCAAGAACATTACATTTATCCTAGGTAGAGTCACCAGCAGTTGGCCAGCTTTTCACCTGGTCTAAGATAATTGTCAAGCCAGCGAAGGCAGCAGGCTGACATGAGCTTACAGCACCTGAGAATATATCCCTGTATTTCCACTTCAAGTTATACCATGTTACCTTCAAATTTGTAATTTTGAAATACATATCATAACCAGGAAAAGTTTCCATAGCGTAAACCCGGCATCACAGCAGGTAAGGACAAGATGTGAAGAAACATTCTTATTCTTCCTGGGTCCAGGGTTCACAGGCAGGAAGGTACGTGCTCCTGCATTGAATACATCAATAGAGCATACATTTACCAATCAACCATACAGCACATGTGGAAAAAAGTCTTGCCTGAAACTACTCCCACACAGTAAATGCATCCAGGGAGTGTCAAATAAAATGTAAAAAAAAGCCCAGCTCTCTACATGAAGTAGGCCTGTGTGGAAAAGGAGCGTGTCTGGGGAGAGCCTTTCCTCCCTGCTATGGGAAACAAAAACATTTCCACCTTGTGCAAGGATGTTATTACTTGTTGCTGGACTCCCCAGAAACATCATGAGAGCAAGTTAACAGCAGAGCAGAGACACCAGAAAGTTGATCGGTGCTGCAATTTAATAATAATGATATTTTGGCTGTGGCTGTAAACAAAAGCATTTTACAGTGACAGAATGGCACTCTTAAGCATGTCACATAGATAGTCTGAAGCTAAATACGTTGAAGAAATTCCCAAGTTTTCCTAGTCAGTATGCAAAGCAGGGTTCCTGTATTTACAAACCCACCCCATATGGTCCCTCCACTTATGATTTGGCCCACAGGTGGTCTGGGACTGAATCCTGACCTTCTCCACAGGGGCACTGCCATTGCTTTGCTGCTCAAGAGAACTGTTCACAAGGCCACCCACATAAGAGAGAAGGAGCAACTCATGCCCTGATTAAGCAAAAGCTGTTGTGGAGATGAATCTACATGTTTAAAAAAACAAAGCCCTAAAAAAACAAAACCCAGAAACGCTCTCAGCTACACTGAATACATTTCCACTGATTACAGAGAACTCGCATACATGAGCCAAAGGCTGGCAAAGGGGCACAGCAGCCCTTGAATTTCACTTACGCATTTCAGGGACCTGTCTCAGGAAATCAGCCCTAAACCCATGAATGGCAAGAGTTACTGAGGTACCCAGTAGTTTTTTCCCTCCTCCCAGTTCCTCTCTCCATAACTCTCCGTTCTTCCAACCAAAGAAAACTGCTGCTGATCTCCACCACTGAGGATCTTGCTCCCCGGAAGCCACCTGCTCCCTCACAGGGACGAAGGCCAGGACTGCAGCATAGACACGGGTCAAGGGCAGCGAATCTTCATCACTGTTTGAAGTTCATGAGGCTGCACCAGGAGTGCTCCCGCATCCACTTCTGGGCTACCCAGTGAAAGAAAGAAGCCAGGAAAAGACAAAGCTAAAGGAAGGAAGCCTGTTTATTTCCAAATACCTAACTAGCCATTACAGAGAAGACCAAGCCAAGCCCTACCCAGAGGCTCACAGAGAAAGGGATAGAGCAATAGTCACAAGCTGCAACAAGGGAAATTCTGAGCAGATATGAGGGATAGAAGAAATCACCGTTGAGATGGTGAAGTGCTGCAACAGGCTGCTCAGAGAGGCTGGGCAATCTTCAACCTTGGAGATATTCAAGACACAACAGGACAAAGTCCTGAGCAACCTGACCTGGCTTTGAAGTTGTTCCTGCTCTGAGCTGGAGGTGGACAAGCTGGCATCCACAGGTCTCTTCCAACCTACATTATTCTACAATTCTAAATCCAAACTTAAATGAAGGATCAGTCACTAGTCCGACTGAGAGGAAGGGATGGGAATGGGGACTGTGCGGGCTGTATATGTGATTGAGAAATGCACCAAGAAATCCTAATCAAAGGGAAAGGAGGGGAAAGCATTTGCTCCCATTTCTAGTATACCCATGTTACGTCTTTTTATTTTGTAAGATTAAAAAATCCAACCCTGTCCTTTTCCCAACATATGAAGAAAACAGCCTGGTACACTGTCCTTTCCTGTTTCTTGTGACAATGCTGGTTTTGTTTTGTATTTTAGGTTTGTTTTTTTTTTAATCAAACAAATCAACATAAATAGTTTGTATTTATTCTGCAAAAATCAAAGGACAACTGTCTTTCAGGTCAGTAATTCTTTGGGTTGAGCCTACACATTGCATTACCTTCAGCCAGGCCTCAAATGAAGTGAAAGAAGTAAAATAAGGTGTTAACGTGTGCAAAAAGAAAAGGAAGCAATCAAACTGCACACGTGTTCCAAGTATCATCAACTGATTGGTACAGGCAAGGAAAAATTAGCAGGATTAAAAACAGTGACAGACGGCCCCAGAATGATCTATTAAGCCCTCTGTATTTGTGCGTAGGCGTTCATTGCAAGGGGAGCAAGCAAAAGGGCTTGAGCAAGTGAACCTGCATGCACACTCACAAAACATTAGCACAAAGTCAGTGTCAGGCATTTTCCCCCGAGCTGGATGTAGTAGCTGTGCCTGTATACTCAAATTTGCTGAAACAGTTATAATTAGCCACAAAACTCACAGTATCAGCAAATTAGAAGTATTGATTTATGCAGGCCATGGGTAGGTCAACCAGGGAAGGTCAACCAGGAATTTTATGATCACAGGACAGATTTGCTCCTGGCATAGCCAGGCAAATTCCCTCAGAGCAAGGAGAAACCCCAGCTCAAGACTTCACAACATGGCTTCTGACATTGAAGGGATCCTCAAAGTAAAAATTCCTCTAACCTCAGAGTATATGCATACACACTGCTGCACTTATAAACCCAAGTGTGATATGCAAAAAGCTGTGCAACCAGCTATGACTTAAAGACAGTCCCATGTAGAGACAGTACAGAGAGTACACGTAGCATTAAATCTTGTGCTAGCACAGGGAACTGGATTATATTTAACCCATAGAGCCTCATCCTGCTGCAAATAAAATCGACATGAGCAGAATCAGATCTTTAAAGGGTAGCTGCTACGAGGATTTGATATCAGGTTCATCACAATTTGTAATAGGCATAAAGCCTAAATACTATGATGAATGTAATCAGTGTTTCCTAACGCATGGCTCTGCTCTGAATTCTTTTATTCAGACGAAACTCCCACATAATTCAAAACATTAAAAAAAGACAAAGGGGATAAATGGAGCCTAGGTGGAAAGATGGTTGACACTGCAGTTTTGCACAGTTCATCCTGCTATATGTACATGGGAGTAATCTGCATACTCCATCACATTCCTGTAAGATTACCGGTAAGAGCAAAGTACCTCTTGGTATGAGTATGAATCACAGAAATGCTCATGTTGATGAAGGACCATTCCCCCGATTTATCCCATACAAATCAACCACTGCCTTTTCTTTTAAGGGGAGGTGAGGAAGGCAGAACTCTCTCACTCCTACGCTCATCAGAGACCAAAGGATCAGTCAGATTGCAGATGGGAGTACAGGCATTTTCTCATGCCTCTGATAAAATTAGCTACTGCAGATTTCATGGACCAAGCAACAATACACGCCCACACATCCAGGATTAGAAAACAACCCGTTGTTTTGCAATTATTATGCTCTTTACTATAGCCCAGGTTTACACAACACAAAGAGTAATTTGATTTGGTATTCTACGGCACATACACTCTTCTGGAAAACATGAGATATTAATTCTAAGTCTTAACAATCTGTCATTTTTCCTAATACATCTATAAAAACATTTTATGCCAGACATATCAGTGTTGATTTTTGCCCATATCTGAACCCCTCTTTTTTCTTATTTTTCAGTATGTGGAAAGGTATTAAGAAATTACCAATTTTCCCTTTAACTTTAAAATGGTAGCACCACTAAAACTTAAATTCTCACCTGGAGGTGCTGGTCTTTGTTAACCATTGTGTCACTTTAGTCGTGTAACAGCACTATCTTGTGGGCATCAGACCCAGCTTCTTCATTGCTTCTTAATTGTAAATGCTTTAATGCTGAATTCTTTAATTCTTACAGCATCATACATTATATAAAAATTATCCAGCCATCTGTTTGGGTTCAATTTATATTAATATGAGTGTGCTTACTCTCCATATCCACATAAAGTTATGACAAAATTCTGTTAAGACTGTGTATGTGAAAGACATTTTTTATCTTAGTTCCTAATTAACAGGGAAAAGGACATCATAGAGAAGGTATGATGTTTCCCTAAAACTCTGGATAGGAGCGGCATTTTGATGTGGAACAAGATCTACAAAGAAAATCTACATATATCCCATTCAGGACAGACAGACCCTTACAGCAAATGTGATAGAGAAGGGGAACTTACCTAGAAACTTTTCATCTTGACTAAACATTGGCTGTCTACCAGCTTCCCATTGCAACCAACATCCCATGGCAGGCTGGTGTTAGTTTCTAAGTTTCCCAATGATTACTCTCATTCACTTCAATGGATGCCCAGTCTGACCATGAATCAGTGTCAAGCATATACCTTTTACAAGTCTCTAACTGTTCAGCAACTTTGTTGTTGTGCATCAAACTAGTCTGGCCCTGAAGTCTTCTCTTTGTGCACAAAAGCACAAGGTTAGGGAAAAGAAAGCAGCGTGCTCTTACAACTTATTTTGCTAATAGCATAAAGTCCAGACTAACTACTTTAGGATGAGGACCCAATTTTTTCCTGGGTAACCACGAATGCAATCCCTCTCTCCTGCAATGCACAGAGATACCCCCCTGCCCTGGCATGGGGCTTTACACCTTCAGGTGAGACTCTGCCTTGTGCCACACCAACTGAAGGCTTGGAGAACTCCTGTTGCTAAGGGAGACACTGAATGGAGATAAGGATGCAGATAACGCACCATGCTTTCACAGAGTAACCTAAAACTGTACTCTCTGCGCCTCCCCAGAGTCACCATTTCTAGACAACTGAGGGGTGCAAGGTGGAGACCCTCTGTACAACAGGCAAGCAGATGCTAGCAGCCCAGAAAGGTGCGTTCAGGAATAAGGAAATGAGTTATCATTTTGGCCTGATAGAAAAACACCAGCTCACTACTGGTATAGCTAATGCTGGTTTAGATGTAGAGAGAGGAGGAATAACAAGTGCTTTGCATTTGAGACTGATTTTTCCCTGCCTTTTTTTTTTTACAGACCCATGTGCAAATATTCCAAGATGCATTAATGTGTGGTAAAATTTGCTTGATTGGCAACTGCTTTCATGCAAGTAAGGAATCTTTCTGTATAATGTGGAGTGTAAAAAAATATCCTTCTTTGAGCCAGAGGAGGGAAAAATCTGTGCCAGGTTTATATTACTACTTCAATCCTCCAAACACTTCTGATCCAAAACCACTATTAAACCGCATACTTTGTGGTAAGTCTTTGGTAGGATGGGCTACTGATGGGCATTAGTGAACAGACATTGGTGTAAGTGCTTTGAGTCAAACTGGAAATTGGATACTAGAAGGGGGGGGGGGGGTAGGAAATGATTTATTGCTCACAAAAGCAGATCCTTCAGGGAAGTGACTTAGCAGCCTCGATACTGCACAGTGCCTTCTTCAAAATATACTTTTTAATGGGGTCCAATTTTTTAAAATTCTTTTCCAGATAAACACTGCATATAGAAAACAACCCTCACTATAGAACTAAACAGCACAATCTGAGTTGAAACACTGAGCAAAACACACTGTACTCAAACTTGCAGTCATCCTGCAGTCTGCAAACACATGTTCTTGATCCAAAATATTTGTCAGTCAGAGCTTGTTCCTCCCTGTCCTGCTGCATCGCTATGCCATGACTCTTGGAGATGTGACTCCTTAAGGAGTTAAGATGCCATAATGGCACATGTGTTTGTCAGAAAACGGTTGCCTAAAATCCCTCCTGATTTGTTTCTCAGTTTGGCTGTCAAATCAAACCAAATTCTCAGCCAACTTCTAAATTACCATTTATTTTTACACTAATATGAAACTTTGCACAAAAGATGCTGGCACTATGCTTACAACAAATACAATCTTGGATTAGGTGCTAATGGAAAACGTGATGCCAGGGTGGTGTTATGAATAAAACCCTCTTCAGCTCTGCAAAATGTCAGCGAGCTTCACCTTCTCTGAAACGTGTTTTTCAGACCCTGGAAGTACAGATTTCATAGGAGGGGGGTTTTTTAGCACAAGAACTAAGAAATAAGTTCAAAAGCCCTGGGGTACACATAGCACTTGATTTCACTGAATCTGGAGTGACAGCACTGCTAGGCTAAACCCTAAGGCGACTGGATGGGTGAAGTTCCTATGGAGTTGGCTGGAGCTCCCGACAAAAACAAAGCTTGTGAATGGAGCCCACTGTGGACTCCTTCAGCTTGCATATCTGCACTTCATGCATAGCTGTCTTCATTACTAGGCAACTTTGCTCTCCGTTTCCCCTTCCATGTCTTTCTGCACTTCCCCAGGTACTCAGCACTGCCTACGTGGGGTGCTGTCACTTTACCACACGGGGAAGACCTTGGTCAGCCCTGCAGACCCTGAGGGAATAGCCCTGTTCCAGCAGTACCATCTGTCCCTCCTCTCACGCACAACAGGAGGCAAATAAAACAAAATGAACATTCAGTACTCTTTGAAAGCCTGCAACGTTGGGAGGATCGGTGCTGATTTTTAAACGCGCAATCATCTCTGAAGTGTGCGGCTGTGTTCACCTATCAAGTAACCAGATGGCACAATAAAAGTCAAATAATTTTCTAAATGGCTTTGGTGGTTAAGTCTGCAACAACTTTTTTTGGATAGACATATAAGTTTTTAGAGAAAGCAGCAAGGAAAGGATGATGGGAGAAAAGAGGGACAAAGAAGGAAGAGGGGAGATGAACAAACATGAAGGAAGATAGGACTGTCCTGATACTAACTCTGCCCGCAAGCATGTGCTGAGAATTAAGTAGGACAACAATTAGAGATATGCTATCAAGAAGGCATTTTGGCAGTTTGCAAGGCTGTCACATTGTAAGGAAAATATTCATTTCTTTATTAATTAATCTAGAAACTATTTGAGAATATAGAGGAGGGATGTACTATTTTTTAAAATCAAAGGAATTTCCCTGCACTATTATATTTCCGCATTTCTTGAAATTCAAATTCTGTATTTCAAATTCTTATCTCATCTCCAAACATCCAGCTTGGTTTTGGACCACAGACACCCATCTTCTCACTGGGACAGTAACTTCATTCTGTTGTGGTGGTTTTCCACTTGCCACTTCACATATAATGAACCCGCTCCTTCAGTGCTTCCCGAACGTCGTCCTGCAGTGACTGTGCTGTGGTTGCAGCAGCTTGTGATCCCCTGCCTGCCTGGCGTCCCTTCGGTTACTACCGTGCGCTTTTCTCCCTACGTGCTTCTTCTCTGAGCAAGGTCAGCCGTAGGGACATCTGCCCGAAGCCTGCACCAGACCAACCTGCCTCTGAACTGAGCTGTGCTCATGCCTCTCTTCAGGCCTGAGTACACCCATGATTTTTTCTTTTCCTTTGTTCTGCCTTTGATCCTAGCACTTCTGCTTCCCCTGTGATAAGAACGTGGTTAGTACAGATCTGAAAAACATAAGGCAATCAGTTAAATTCTTTCCTCTCTGATTAGCCTCATGAACCATTCCTTATGATTTTTACAGGACTAAAATTTGTCCTATACTGAAAATTACTGACAACTTGAGTTTGAAAACATGATTTCATGCTCACAGCAGATCCATTTCAGCGGTGTGCCTCATGTATTTAAAAAGTTCATCCAAACTGCACAGAGTGGCGATACCAGTGTGAAAAGATAACACCCACATAAACCAACAAGGATTTAGGTGATAATGGCAAGCTGAACAACTGGAAGCCTAGTTTAAATATAAGCAACAGTGTCCACACACAGATCTGTACAGGTGTAATTAACAGTATCACATTTTTGTTTATTCCTCTACACGCAAATAAGTCTTTAAACAAATTCCTGAATCTAAACCTAATATATGCATTTTATATGAAAAATCAATATAATTTCTCAGATCTCAAAGACTGCTTATCCTCCATAGAAAATGAATCGCCTTTATTCAACCCAGCTTCTTCTCTGTATGCAGTTTCATCTGCTTCTACTTTGTGCTTAATGTGTATTAACCCTCGTGCATGTGGGTCACTTAACTGGGCTTTGCTGAGACATAAAGCGTGAATCATCAGTAGAAATAACTGTGTTCCCATGGCACTGCAGACCATCACCTACCTCAGCTACATACCGCTAACCCCTTATACTTCTGTAAGGACACAAGCAAATGCTTACTGATGAACACAGTCTAGAAAGGAAATTCAGATTATTCAGGCAATTTTTATTTTCTCAAACCCCTGTTTTGTTAAAAATAAGACACCGGTCTATTCTTACAGTGTTTTTCAAATTGAAACCTGGGAAATGTGGGATTGTAAGTTTCTTGTAAGCGTGCGCAGGCACGTGTGTACACATTATAAAGACGGCATTTTGTGAAATGTTTCTGGAAAAAGTAATAGGCGTTTGCTTTCTAATCTAGACTAGAAATTGGTTTTCAGATTGTTGGTTTACTGACAGCCCAAGACTTTGGCAGGCCTTCCTCTCCTCTTTTGTATCATAGATAAAGAGGATTGATTGCAGTTCACGGACTGTAGCACTGGCCTCTATCACTACAAAGCACAGATTTAGCAATCTTGTGGGTAAAAAAAGTGGGGTGAAAATGACTCCAAGCTGAGACTTCAAGCGAGCATCAAAGGAATTAATCTGCTACAGAGACAGGGAGAACAAAGCAGAGGATCTTATGTGGGCTTAACCAGGACCTTTTTCTCAGAAAAGAGGTGGTAAGAAAAACACGGAACAACTGCAACAACTGAGAAGTAGTAGCAGGGCACTGGGAGTCAGAGACCAGAGACATGAAGTGTGCCCCCACCCACAGAAAGGCTGCTGAACTCCTCTCCCATTGCCCCGCCAGCCTCCTTAGAAAATACCTAAACAGACTTTTACCACCTAAGTGCTTGTCCATACCAGTCTCCAATTCTGCAGTCTCACAGGTGCTCCTCTCCTGAAGAATAACAACTGAGAAAACAGAAAGGTAGAGCAGCCAGGAAGGGGAAACAGGCTATTTCCTGCCTTAGCTTTCTCATAGCACAAATGGACACTTCAGATATGCGTTATATGCATCTTTATGACAGGCCTGTGTTTTACCTTACCCTCTGAAACAGATTAATAAACTCCAATTAGCAGAGACTCAACATGACAAAACAACACAATTGCTTTTCCAGGTTGGTCATTGGTTTATGATTCTAGCAACTACTGACAAACTAGCTGCTCCCTAGGTCAGGAACAAATTATCTTGTATTTGAGAACAGCAAAGGCTCAGTGATGTGCAGCACTGATGCTGCAGAACATTAGGGGAGAGCGACACAGCACTTGAAACACTCCGGATTGGAGGCTCCAAGCAGCTGAGGTTGCAGCAGAGCCCAATGAACTAAACCAAACAATGTTTCCCTAGGGAAAATGGTCTCCGTGTTGAAGCAGCAGAGCCATCTGCTACCCCTCCCCTCCCACTCCGCAGTCCCCGAGGTGAGCAGGAGGACTGGCATAGCAGGCAGTGCCTGCTGCCTGATCAGGGGTTTTGGCGGGGGTGAATCCCACTGTGCATATTTTAGGCAGGTGAAAAAATCCCGCTGCCATCTCCAGGCGAGTTCAGGGAGCTATGGTCCTCTTCACATGGACAACTGCAAAAAAGTGTTAAAAGGCATCTTTCACTCTTCATTTTCTCCCAAACTCAGTAGTCTGTCATCCCACACTTGCTTTTATCACCCGGCAAGGCAGTAAGAGGGGCTCCCCACAGCCTGGCCAGCCATGCTGAGTTGCTGCAGGCAGGGTGGGCACAGGCATGCTGCTCTCCCCTCCGTGCTCACCCCCACCTCATACTCACCCCTGCTTTTCTCTGCCATTTATCCCCACTGAAATATCCTGCTATGCCAGATGCTGAGCAGTCACCTTCACAGTTCCTCCTAGCCAGCACGGGAAACTTGGGCTATTGAGATGACAAAGTGTATTCCCCTTTCGTGCCCTCATTCTCTGCTCTGTCACCCTCACCATCTGCAGCAGCTGGTTGGACCAGGGGCCAGTAGCACATCTTATTCAAGGGTGCCAGGCCTTAGTGATCAATCCAGACCAATTCCTGTATTTTCCAGATATATGGGTTATCACCACCCCAACATCTCTGCCTGTAAAGTCACACTCTTAATTGTACCACAGCAGGAAGGTGGCAGTGCACTGTGGGGTGGCTGCAGACCACTGATGACAGCCACACGGATAGCTAGCGTGGGGCAGGCCTTGGGTCAGAAACATTGGGTCTTAGACAATACGGCAACACAAGACAGAGGATCTGCTAGAGGAGCAAGATGGCGTGAAGGAGAGAGTTCAGAGCCAAGCCCACTAAATTAGCAATTTTTTTAAATTTTCTTTTATTTTAAAGAGAGGGTCTAAGTGAAGTGTAGAGAGAATGGCGGAGGAACGGAGGCATGCTCAAAAAGGAAATAGGAAAGAATAAAAGTGAAAAGATGAAATTGTCAAGCAAGAACAGAGGAGGAGGTCACCTTGATACTAATAATGCTTTGGTCAGTGAATACAGAGATATGGACTGAAGAAACAGCAGTTTCTTGACTTGACAATGAGTAAGTGACAATGAGGAAGAATGTATTACATAGTAACTCAGGATCATGGTTAACGTTGCGTATGGGGAGAAAACTGGAACAGGAGGAATGGATTACCTTCCCCCACATGGCAGGGAAAACATCAGATGAGACCCTAGCAGGAAGGAGCCCTGGGGGGTTTCTCTCCCCTTTCTTCCACGCTTGGCACCCAGACAACCAGAATCTACCTCCTTTTAACTTGCACACTAGAAACTAAAACAATCGAAGCCATCAATATTTTAATAATAGCTAGCATTTGGCCTGGTTGGGAAGGTCATGTAATAACTCCAGTTAGACCATAGGGAATGCTGACAAGAGAGGAAAGCCACTTGTAAATTTTGAGGTAAGAAGAACACACTTCCTCTACATTAAGGAAAGCTAGAACGGGGAACAAAGGGCTTTAAAAGGACATTTATATTAACTGAGAACTTTCTGACTGAGGAGCCTAAACAATGGCATAGATCATTTTAGGGAAGCTGCAAAGTCTCCACCATTACACACTTAAAAAAGCTGGCAAGAAAATCACTCCTAAGGAATAATTTTGGGTACAGCTGATTCTGCTTTGGTTTAGAATGGGCCAGATAATCACTTGCACTCCTACTTCTCTACAATTTCCATAAAAAAAACTAAAAAAGGGAAATTCAAGTTTTTATTATACTGGAACCTGAAGCTAGAAGACTGAGCTGCGTAGTTGAGACCATACCATTCATATGAGAAATTACTGAATTCTAATTGGGTTTGTTTGTAAACTCAGAGATTAACAACTAGCTCTTCGTAGATTAAGTTGCCTCTTCATTGAGTGTGCTTGTGCCAGCAGGGCTCTAAATGTTGGTCTATCATAATACTGTAATGACTTCAGTGTACTAGATTTTATAACATCTGCGGGGCCAACGTTTTAAATCATTAGACAGTAATTAGCCTCTATGAACCCAGGGTTCCTAGAACCATATAATCACATTGCAGGGAGGTCAGCACAGGTCCAATATAGGTAACATGCCTTTCATAAATATATTTTTCAATGCAGACACCCATCTCATGCCTCAGAGCTGATGCCATCACTTAGAGAACACATGATGTGTACAAAACCATCAAATTCCCTTCCTGGGGAGGAATATAGTTTTCCTTTATGGAATATCCACCTTTACAACACATTAAATACTAGTTACACCTCTGAAGTTGTCGTAACTGGAATATTTACTGCTTGAACTTTTGGAAGAAACCAAATATACTACTGACCAGAAATTCAACGTCAAAAAACACAATTAGGTTTTCAAAAGCTAACAGAGGAACACTCAGGAACAAGCCTTAATGAACCTGAGTCTCAGAAGTGTTGAGACAGCACCAACTGTGTTTAATATGAGAAGGTGGCCAAATCCTGGAATAGGCTTCCTGGAGAGGTGGTCAGTGCCCCAAGCCTGTCAGTGTTTAAGAGGCATTTGGACAATTAACACCACGCTTTAACTTTTGGTCAGCCCTGAAGTGGTCAGGCAGTTGCACTAGGTGGTCATTGTAGGTCTCTTGCAGCTGAACTATTCTGTTCTATTCCTCTTCCTAGGTCCTCCTTTCCCGACCAGTACATGCTGAGGAAATCTCTGAAGATGTTTCTTCCTAGCCCTGCACCGCCAGAAGGCATTGGACAGATAACCACATCCCATTCTAGGCATTGGCTCTGTCACCTCGTGAGAAGTCGTGCACCTTCAGATGGGGATGAGAGCTGGGGATCATCTTGAGATAACTGGACCATCTGCACAAATTTACCAAAAGCGAGTGTGAAGTGAGGTTTTTCAAAGTCCTCTGTGTTCGTCCAGCTGAGCTGGGTATCTAGAGGATGGCAAAGCCCCACACCTCTGACACTAGTTAGGCTCAAAGATCAAGCCCCCAGTCTGAAGCAGGACATGTTCCTCAACTAAATGGTTGCAAATCCTCCTGAGGTGAGAAATACCTGTTCATTTCCCAAGGAATTTGTTTTCCAACTTGTTCTCACTCTTAGAAATACCTGAGCTGTTTCTTGTGGAAAAAGATGATAATACAAAAAAGCCCAAGACCAACAGTACTCCATCAGAGAGAAGGTCCCTCTGGCCTAGTACTATGCCTCCAAAAAAAGGCCAACCATCAATGTCTACAGGAGACCGTATGAGCAGTGCTGGTTGTCTTCTGCCAGGGTCCTGGGGTGCTTCTAGACCTCACTGCCTGGGACTGGCTTCCCCTGGGACCCCCACCCCCACCATCTCCTGCCAAGGGCCCAGGGCTCTCAACTCAGGCTGGGGCCTTCACTCCCTGCCTGAGCGATGCTGGAGGTGTCCCCAACTCTGCCCACGCCTCCTGCTGGATGGGCCTGGGACCCGCACTGCAGACAGCTGCTCTCCTGGGGATGGAGCCCTCACACCTGGCTCATGGCTTCCCATCCATAACGCTAGGCATAGCATAGCCTAACTGTTCTGGTCTCTTCTGTTCTATTCCCTGCGCTCACCATGAGTCAAGCGACGATGAGGCCCTTGTTTGCCTGAAATTCCAAGGGGGGGTTGTGGCTCCAAGAGCACTTTGAAGGACACAAGTCACAACGGTTACAAGTGGAAACCGGATTTGATTTTATTTTTCTCAATCTGTTTCAGAGCCGATGCTCACAAGCATTAATAAAAAGTGCAAATTTAGCCAGGAGCAGGCTGATGCCTTCTTTGGATGAGCTTGAAGAAAGATCCCTTGCAGCCTGGCAAGGGAAAGCCACAGAGCCACCACGGCCAGTGGCAGGACGACTAGGGGGCCAGCCGGCCCTGGTTCCC
>NW_009260420.1:16034-22371 GCF_000687185.1 Egretta garzetta | reverse complement strand
GGGGGGTGACGGGCCCCCCCATGCGCAGCCCCGCCCGCCGCCCCTCCGCCCAGCCTCCTTCGCAGGAAGGCCCTTGGGGTGCTGGCTCTGAGGCAGGCCCTGGGCCCAGGAGGTGTCTTTCCCCTGGGGTCCACGCCCTGGGCACAGCTGCTGGGCCTCCCTGACACATCCTCTGCCACTTGGCTCCCAAGGACAAACCCAGTGCCGCTTCTCTTCTCTCAGGCCATGTCAGAAACCAGCCCTGTAGCCCATAGATCACTCCTATTAGCCATCCACTCTCTGCCAGAGCTAACATCCATGAGGCTGCACAGTCCATTGAGTTGTAGGACCACGACTGTGGGAGCAACAATTTTACGTTCATTAACACTGAAATTGTAAGTAACCAGTTGTACCAGTTGAATGCTCATAAGTGCATGGGGCCTGAAGCGATTCCCCCCAGAGTACTGAAGGAGCTAGAGGGTCTTACAGCAGGACCCCTCTCAATCATCCACAGAAGGTCTTTGGAGTCTGGGGAGGTGCCTGCTGGCTGGAAGGTAGCCAGCATTATTCCAGTTTACAAGTATGGTGTGAAGGAAGGCCCAGAAGCCTACAGACCTGTTAGTCTAACCCCAGAACCTGGAAAAATTATGGAGACTGTCATACTGGGTGCTACTGAGAACCTTTTAAAGGACAAGGCAATCATCAGGCACACTCACCATGGATTCACAAAGGGAACGTCCTGTTTAACTAATTTAATTCTTCAAGAAGGAAATCTTAATGGTGCAGGAGTACACTGTCCCCATGTGACAGAAGAGGAGGCAGTGGGCCAGAAGAGTGGTCTGGCTGAACAGAGAGCTTTGGCTGGAACTCAGGAAAAAAGGGAAAGTTTATGACCTTTGGAAGAAGGGGCAAGCAACTCTAGAGGACTACAAGGATGTCACGAGTTTATGCAGGGAGAAATTAGAAGGGCCAAAGCCCAGCTAGAACTTAATCTGGCTACTGCTGTAAAAGATAATAAAAAAATGTTTCTATAAATACATCAGCAGCAAAAGGAAGCATAAGAAGAATCTCCATCCTTTACTCGATGCGGGGGAAACAGAGTAACAAAGGCTGAGGTACTTAATGCCTTCTTTGCCTCAGTCTTTAATAGTAAAACCAGTTGTTCTTGGGGTACCGAGCCCCCTCAGCTGGAAGACCAGGATGGGGAGCAAGATGAAGCCCCCATAACCCAAGGGGAAATGGTTAGCAACCTGCTACGCCACTTAGACACACACAGGTCTATGGGGCCAGATGGGATCCACCCAAGGGTACTGAGGCACCTGGTAGAAGTGCTCACCAAGTCACTTCCCATCATTTATCAGCAGTCCTGGTTAACTGGGGGAGGTCCCAGTTGACAGGAGGTTGGCAAACGTGACACCCATCTACAAGAAGGGCTGGAAGGAGGATCTAAGGAACTACAGGTCTGTGAGTCTGGCTTCGGTGCCAGGGAAGGTTATGGAGCAGATCACACAACAAGGAGGTGACCAGGCCCAGTCAGAATGGGCTTATGAAAGGAAGATCCTGCTTGACCAACCTGATCTCCTTCTATGACAAGGTGACCCACTTAGTGGACAAGTGAAAGGCTATGGATGTTGTCTACCTAGACTTTAGCAAAGCCTTTGACGCCATTTCCTACAGCATTCTCCTGGAGAAACTGGTGGCTCATAGCTTAGATGGGTGTACTCTTTGCTGGGTAAAAAAATGGCTAGATGGCCAGGCCCAAAGAGTTGTGGTGAATGGAGGGAAATCCAGATGGTGACCAGTCAGAAGTGTTGTTCCCCAGGGCTCAGTATTAGGGCCAGTTCTGTTTAATATCTTTAGCAATGATCTGGACAAGGGGATTGAGCATACGCTCAGCAAGTTTGCAGATGACACAGGGTTGCAGATCACACCAAGTTTGGTGGGAATGTTGTTCTGCTTGAGGGTAGGAAGGCTCTACAGAGGGATCTGGACAGCCTGCATCAATGGGCCAAGGCCAGTTGTATGAGGTTCAGCAAGGCTAAGTGGCAGGTCCTGCACTTGGGTCACAACAACCCCAGCACCTCAAATACTGTGTTCAGTTTTGGGCCCCTCACAACAAGACAGATACTGAGGTGCTGAAGCATATCCAGAGAAGGGCAATGTAGCTGGTGAGGGGTCTGGAACACAAGTATTATGTGGAACAGTTGAGGGAATATCCTTCTACAGTAAGGTCACCCACCTAGTGGGTGAAGGGAAGGCAGTGGATGTAGTTTTTCTAGATTTTAGTAAGGCGTTTGATACTGTCCCTCACAGCATCCTTCTGGACAAGTTGTCCAGCTGTGGGATAAGCAGGTACACAGTGCACTGGGTGAAGAACTGGCTGAAGGGCAGGGCTCAAAAGGTTGCATTTAAAGAGGCTACACCTGGCTGGCAATCAGTCACCAGCGGTGTTCCTCAGGGTTCAGTTCTAGGGCCAAATATCTTCAATATTTTTATCAATTGCCTGGATGCAGGAGTTACTAAATTGGCTGGTGACACTAAACTGGGAGGTGCTGTTGACTCTCTCAAGGGGCAAGAGACCTTGCAGAGGGATCTGGATAGAATGAAGCATTGGGCAATCACCAGTAGCATGAAGCTGAACAAGAACAAATACAGGATTCTGAACCTGGGATGGAGTAAAGCCAGACACAAGTCTAAACTGGGAGATGAGTGGCTGGAGAGCAGCCCTGCAGAAAGGGGCCTGGGGGTGCTGGTTGACAGAAGGCTCAGCAGGAGTCAGCAGTGTGCCCAAGAGGGCAAACACATTTTGGGGGGCAACAAACCACAGCATCCCCAGCCAGTCAAAAAAGGTGATTGTCCCCCTGTATTTGGTGCTGATGCAGCCTCACCTGGAGGTGAACCTGCACGTGGTTCTGGGCCCCACAATTCAAAAAGGATGTTAAGGTATGTGAATGCACCCAGAGGAGGGCAAGAAAGCTGGTGAAGACATGTCCTGTGAGGAGTGGCTGAGGACACAGGGTTTGTCTGTAGTTTGGAGAGAAGGAGACCAAGGGGCAACCTCCCTGCTCTCTACAGCTTCCTGAGGAGGGGATGCAGAGAGGGAGGCGCTGAGCTCTTCTCCCCGGTACCCACCGCCAGGGCACATGGGAATGGCTCAAAGCTGCATCCATTAAGACTTGACATGAGGAAACATTTCTTCACTGAGAGGGTGGTCAACCCTTGAACAGGCTTCCTGGGGAGGTGCTCAATGCCCCAAGCCTGTCAGCATTTAAGAGGCATTTGGACAATGACATTAATATCACGCTTAAATTTTTGGTCAGCCCTGAAGTGGTCAGGCAGTTGGACTAAAAGAGCACTGTAGGTCCCTGCCATCAGAACTGTTCTATTCTATGCACTTAGAGGTGTTGAGTTACAGATGGGAGGACAAGGCGTTAATTAGTGTTATAAGTTGGGTTAGCAGCTTAAATTCAAATTTCCAGAGGAACCTAGGGATACAAACTCAGCCTTTTCATCCAAGTAATCTTGTCCTCAGAACTGACTCAGCCAGCCTCAGTTACCAATACATCTGTTCAGGTTTCAGTATCAACAGACATTTTAAGCACAACAGTGTTTCATTCGCTTTTATGACTGGGATGTAGGCTCCTACATTGCTCTGATGCTTTTAAAACTTTAATCCAGATTCTTCAGCTGACTCTTGGCAACTTCCAGCAGATGCTGCAAGCTCAGCGTGTCCAGGCTTCCCAAATTTTGGGGGGAAAAAAAGTCATTGAAGAAATGTAGTGAAGAGTAGTGTAATTAGGTACACAGGACACTCACTGATTCAAAATCAGAGTGCCAGGGCACATGTGCTACCACCAAAAGTAGTCTTCTGGAGGATGTGAAAAATGGATCAGCCAATTATTATTTCTGGTTGTTTAAAATCATGTTTTGCTTTGAGTACTAGCCTGGTACAGCCCATTTTGGACAACTGCCTTCTTCCCCTCATTAGCACTTCAGTTCATGAATAAGTACATGATTTCTTACTTTCTTCAGCCTTACACTATTTTTTTTTAATGTAATTTGCCATATGAAGCCATTGGCACATTTACCTCACCCATTTCCACAGTGTAGAGTAATCTAAATATTTCTGGAATCTTGTAAGAAAAAACAATATTATTTATGTTATCAAGTCTGCTCTATCACAGATGGATGAATGCTTTTGTTTAAACTATGAAAATAGCATCAAAGGATGCATTCATGTAACTCTCAGATTTAACACTTCTAATGCAAGACAGATAGATTTGCACAATACGAGATGTTTTCACATCAGTTATTTAGCTTTTGTCATATAAATAGTGACTAGACACACATGTATATGGGCATATGCACTACCTACACCATACAACTGAAACTTCTTAGACTGCAAGTAACTGAAGATAATGATAGCATCATTAGAAAAATCATTTCTATAGATGAAAGTATGTTTTACAGCCACTCCATGTTTTTAACACATATGTTACATCCATAACACGTAATAGAAAACTATGTATAAATGCTTTATAAACACTATTGACCGTAAGGACACATTAAGTAAACTGAAGGTGCCCAAATCCAATATAAGCAACAAGATAAAACAACTCTGAATGTATTTCAAATCTCTTTAAGCCAGTGTGATATTAAACACCTGTCACAATGCCATCCTATTCGCACCATCAGAAATCAGATAAATCAGACTTTTAACTCCTAGATATACTCCTTGTCATCAAGTACCCAAAGAAAACAAACAAAAACCCAATTGTTCTGTATCATTCCCATTTGGGGGCCTTTTTTAAGTTTTAGGAAAAAAAAAAAAAAAACACCGAAGGATTTTACGTTGTATAACCATAAAGGAACTCAAAGCCAACCAGAAGCGCAGGCACAAGGGAACAAATGCTCACAGCAACGTGCATGCCATGAAGAAGGAAGCGAGGATACACCGTTACAAGGTAGTGTGACCTGTTCTGGGTCAGGCCCCTAACAGCTTTTATTCCCTGTAACTATGCAATCTTTAAACCCATTGGCATAAGAAACAACCACCACAGATGCCATAATGAGGCCAAAATTGCCAGACACCCCCCCCCCTCCCAATTGCAATACACGCAGATCAAACCAGACAAGTTTTTCCCTTGTAAGCATGGCTGATCACCACAGCAAAGGTAGAGCAGCAGCCCAGCCATCAGAGCCCCACCAGCATCCACGGTTTGCACCCAAGGTGTCCATCGGGCTTGAAACAGACACCCCAGGGCTGGAGCATGAGCCATCTTTGCCACGACACCGGGACCTCAGCAACTCAGATTAAGGTGTGCTCTGGTATGCCCACACATTTCTGCAAACAAGACCTCCCGTGCTTGAACAGACACAGCTGGAAGCAGTACATTGGTTTTAAGACTTACACCAATGCTTTACTAGACAGTTAATTGTAACAACACTAACAAAGACACAAGGACACAAATAATATTTTTAGGCTTCTACTCCAACTAGCAACTCCAGCTCAACTCACACCGTAGAGTCATCAGATCTCTTCAAGCTATTAAAGAGTATATTACGTGGCTTACTCTAAAAGAGTTGCAGTCCAAACCTGCAGGAATGGAAATACATCATGACTTCAGTATTGAAAAGCCTAGTACTTTGTGACCTTGTGAGCTAGATAGGAGTATTTGAAAGGGAAAGTCCACCACTTGCCTGTGATAGCCTCAACTATTAGATTCTTAAATAATGACATGATTACGTATGAGACTTTTCTCCATATTAATTGTTGCAATTTTTATTCCCTTAGAGCTCCACAGAGTTCAGCGTATGGCAAAAAGGAAACGGGGATTTACAGGCAGCGAAGTATGAGAAATAGTGGTCATAAAATAAATCTCTCTTAATTCTCCAGAGCCCTATTACATAGAGCATGTAACGACACAGGATACATGCTAGAGGGGCGTAAAGGTTTTATTAGCCCTCAGAAGAGAGGACTTGCAGTGCTTGCTGGCAACCGTGCCTCCCAAATTCACGCAGAGAACAGCTTTATAACCAGCCGTGCAAACAGCCGACCCGGACGCTGTGCATGGCCACGCACAAATGCTTCTCCGCTTGGTTTAACGTCGGTATCCATGGTCCTGTTCTGAGGCACCCCACAGCTAAACAGGAGTTACTTCCGTGGAACATTTATACCTCTCGGCTTCTATTAGTGAGGCTGAACAAAATAAGCAATGGCCCTCATCTTTTATCAGAAAGTCCTGGAAATTCTCCCCGACTTTGCCGGTGCTTCATCTGCAGGCTACGGTAACGCAGCGAACCGGCACCCCGTTTTCTAAGCAGCAAGACGCCACCAGCCGCACAACCTTTTGACCAG
>NW_009260420.1:6729-15132 GCF_000687185.1 Egretta garzetta | reverse complement strand
AGGCGGCTGTCGGGCCCCCCGCAGGGCGAGCGTCGTCGTCGTCGTCTCCTGGAGATGGGGCAATTCCTCTAGATAATAAAAAACATCAAGAGAGAGAACGGGAGTGAAGGTTTCCAGGAGCCGCCAGCGCCGCAGCGGCTGATGGCCATGCCTACTACCGGCACAAGCCCCCCTCGTACAGCTGGAGAGTGCCGAACACCCCCTTATTTCCTGAGAAATTTCCACCGAGTTTCGAGTCTCTCCTGGTTTCCACACTCCTTTGACGCCTTTTGCCCTGGTTTGGGGGCTGCAGCACGATAGTTGGGTGCTGCGGTTCAGGGTCCCGCACCCCTATCTGGGCCCGACCGGGGCTTGCTGGCATGGCCGGCGGCTGGCTTGGGCTCAGAGTGCCCACACTGCTGAAGGCAAGCGGCGCCTGTTGACTTGCCATCCCGCCGCTCTCGACATCCTCCTCCTATCCATCCCTCACTCCTCTCTCCATGTAGCAGCCAACAGCGGCTCCAGATGGGTTTCAGGTTTTTGATCCCATTCCCGAAACGACAACTTGCAGTCAAAACTAGAGGATGGTTGCAATAAAACTCTCCATCCTCCCTTGACACTCAAGCACCCCAAAGTCTTCCAAGTACAGAATTGCTCCGCACTGGTCACTCCAGGTTAGCAAAGTCAGCCTTCCTAGATACGGTGGCCCCAAATTAATTTCTGGAGGTTATTTCTGCTGTTTGTCCAAGCACAGAGTTTCCTCACCCAGAAAATAGAAACCTGGTGGCAAACACTGCAAAGCAGTAGAAAGCAAAGCTCTGAAGCTCCAGGCTCTGGGCCTGCCCCTATATTCTTCTACAGGGAGCTGTTCTGTCTAATACTTTCTATTGATTTTTCAGATTGGTACAAAACACAGGCCAGAAGGTCTTGTACCTGCCAAAAGAAAATGTCTCCTATGCCTTGTAAGCCCAGCTATGTTTCCAGGGGCCTTGTGTTTCTGATGTCTGTCCAGCCCCAGACTTGCATGACACATTTCCCTGTAATATTAGGAAGCAGATTTAACCTACCGACTGCAGCAGTAACGATGTTTATGTCGAAATTGTGACCTGGATAAAGGTAGGTGCTTACTTAATTCTCACATAAGAATCTTTTAAAAAGAAAAAAAAATATAAAACAAAAGCAGAAAAACAAAGAAAACACATTACAGCAACCAAGGAAACCATTTTATCGAAAAGATTGCAGGCAGTCTCTTGTTAGGCTGGTGAAAGATCAAAACAAAATCCCAGTGTGCACAGGGCTCCCAAATTCTTTGAAGTAACTTTTCACATCTTCTTCAGAGTTTTTCTTTCTGGCCAGTTTGCTATCTGATTCCAAACCGATCACGCCACTTTAATAATAATAATAAAAAAAAATCATGAAAAGAGGTGATCTTAACTTCAATTATTCGTGTGTTTTCATCACCAAAGAGTAACTGAGGTAGTGTGTATCACCAGCAGAGTACGTTCCTGGGTTTGGGCTATTAGGGGCAGGGAGACACCCTCCCATGCCTTTTTGTCCCCAGCTGTCTGATGTAATGATAGTAGATCCCTCACCACCAAGCCTGAAAATGCTTTTTCATGCTGGTAGGTGAGAAGCACAAAGACGTGTGGGCTCAGTCACACAGCCGCTCTCTTCCTCCTCAGTCTGTCAACCTGTGCTGGCTTTTCCCCATTTAAGGGCCTTGGACAAGAGCCAGAAATGTTGTGGTTTTTTTTTTTTTCACTGGCTGGTTTATCAGTGCGCCTGTTGCTCTCCACCAGCTAGATTTTGGAAAGTAATTATCAGCAAACGATCAGGCTGATCTCCCTATACTCCCTGTCTGTCACATATAATGCTTATAGTTAATCTCTCTCAAGAGGAAACTTCCCTGTTAAGACATATTTTAAAGCAAATTTCTTTCTCTGTGTTGCTGATACCTTAGTCTGAAATAGAGGATGTTTAAAAATGAAGAATAATTTACTGCAATTTGCCCTGCTTGTTTTCTCCTTATATTTGCTGTGTTACTGTTTATTTGTTGTTATTTTAAAATGAGATTTCACTTCAGTTTCACTCTTGAATAGCAGGGATGATCAGTCATTCATAGAAGAATACTCCTAACAGAGTGGTGATTTTTGAATATAAAATCTCCAAGGGGAAGGGAGAAGGTAAGTATTACCACTACTGCTGCATCACCGCTTTTGCCAGGTGACGATCCCTGTTCACCCAAAATGCGAGTCAGAAAAAGAAGAAATCTCCATCTCTTCTGACTCATCAACAGCACGGTTTCTCGTCACGCATTTCTGCTTTTCTGAGCACTCTTCATTCATGTAAAGCAACAAAATTAGGAGACGCTGGTCCATAGGAGCCAATTTTACAGTATCAATGAGAGAAAAAAATTGGCAGGTGTCTTTCAGCCATCTCCACTGCAATGAAAATTACAATATAGATATCAGCTGCTTTGGAGTAACACCACGACCTTCACCTCACAGAGCTCTACAAACAGCAGCGTACAGAGACTCACAACTCACCCCCCTGACATGGCTGATGAAAAGACGTCCCCATCATAAGCACACCCCTTTAGTAGTCATGGCAGTGGTAAATTGGAGTGGGAAATGAAGATTATTCAAGTGAAGCTGCAGGACAGCCCTGGGAGTTGAAATCGCGCTGTAATTGCAGATTTGGGGAGGCAGAATGTACGGACCCAAATTCAATGCCAGTCGAGACAAACAGAGTAGCAGTCATGGGAAAGCAACATGAAAAGTTAAATGATTTCAGGTGTACAGGACCTGAATTTTAAACCACCTTTTACAAACTAGGGCTTGGTACTCTACTTGCCGTTTAGGTCAGTGTATAACGGGCAGTAAAAGATGAGTTAAATTATCAGGGCAGTTTCTGTAGGTCTCGCTGCTCTTTGGATGTGGGTCACAGAGTGGAGAGCTGCCTGTCAGAATCATGAGACATGGAAAGTAAGGAACATGGTGGGAAATGCACGTCAAAAGAAAAATGTTTTCATAAAATAAATGTGGTGCCAAACTCTGTAAAAATCTGCTGCAGAAGAAATTTTTAATAAACACCTGAAATTAAAAATCATGCATACTCTACATTTAAAGACTTACGCATTTATTTTTAAGTAAAAATTCTCATTATTAAAGTAAAATACAGATTTTTTTATTTTTTTTTTTACATTTTCCTTCACTGCCATAACTTCAGATTAGCACCTCTCTCTCAGTCATTAACGTGCTAACATGCATTGAACCTGTGCTTACATTCTGGCACAGAACAGGAGTTCCATCCCTGGGGAAGCATTTTATCTGAAAGGTGCCCCTCGGTTTCTGCTTCATTATTTGAACCTGCCTGGCTTCACAGAGCTACATACAGGTAGGCACCCACCCCTTGGCACTGGCCTCGCTTTTTTCCCCTGGAGGTCTGTCCTGGCACTGACTTCAATCAGCGAGCAGCTGGGTCGACACCCCAGGCTCTGACCGCCCCCAAAACAAGCCGAAGGTGGGAAAGTGGCACTAATGAGGAGCCTGCAGAGCTTGCCCACAGAACGAGCACCAGCCATGCTTCTGTATGGAATTCACCCCTGGGTAGCACCCATGGGACATGGGTGTCAGTGCTGTTCCTTCCCTCTTCCAAGTCCTCTCCCCTGAAAAAGACGGCACTAGATAAATGAGCTACAAATAGAGAAAATAAAAATGATAGAGAGAGAATACCTAGAATTTCTGCTGCCTTTGGGCGAATCTTTCCAGGTTTGAGGCTGTGCAGGTAGATAAGAAGACATGACAAGAGATCCAAAATCCTTTAGGTTTAGCAGGTGGGGGGAGGAGTGAGTAATTAGGTATCACTTAGTTAATACCAGGCATTTTTACTTTTTACACAGTCGTAGTGTCAATAAAATACAAACCTGGGGAAAACACTAGGGCGATGAGAAGGACAAGGTTTCTTGAGATCCAGGAATGAGTTTCTGCACGGCCAGAGCTGCAGGGATGCTCCTTTCCCTGGCGAGGGTAAGTGTCAACCTGGACCCATCACAAAAGGGGCTGCACAAAGAAATTGGCTTTAAGTTGTAAAATTTAGGCAGCAACTGTATCTTGACAGGTGGTGTACACGGTGCCGGTTCCAGCATGAGCAACAAATGCTGAATAGGATACTCATGCTCTGGTCGGCCTCATCCTGATGTGTCAGGTTTTAAATTAAAAACAGGGGATGGTACAGAAGATGACTTTTGGAGAATCATGCTGAAAACATATGAGCTTTCCCACCATCCAAGCTTTCCCACCTAAGTAGGAAAAACTCCCATAACACAATAAAAAAAAAAAAAAAAAAAAAAAAAAAAATTTCTGAAAAGTACCAACTGCTCTCAGCTGAAATTCAGGCTCCCTTAGTTTATCTGAGGTCAGCATTCAGAGGTCACTGAAAACTGCTTTTGCAAAATCTGGGCATAGATGTGCTTGACACATTTCATCTTCTCAGTCAGGAGGTCACACACTGAAACCAGAAATATCTCCCTTTTTAACTGTCAGGCAAAAGGACAAAAGGCTTTTTGTGGGACATCCTTTGGATCTCTCCTGAAAGAAAAGCCAACCTCTTTGCTTAAAATGTGTATTCCTCCACATGCAATTTTCCATACCCCTCTTCTTCTCATTCCCATAAAATGTATTCACAATATTCCTAGTTATTTACAGTGAGAATCTAGACAATCACACCTTTCATTTGCATAATAATAGAAATTAATATTGTGACACTTAATCTCTGTCTTTTCTTTTTTATTTCTTTTTTTATTTTTTTTTCAAGCCATTCCACCACAATCTTGCCTTC
This sequence comes from Egretta garzetta, assembly GCF_000687185.1. NCBI lineage: Eukaryota > Metazoa > Chordata > Aves > Pelecaniformes > Ardeidae > Egretta > Egretta garzetta. The sequence goes on along the minus strand of NW_009260420.1, from coordinate 10,314 downwards.
TTTGGGGAATGCCTCACCAGTGGCAAGTTCCTCTCACAAGTTAGGCACTTGTAAAGGGAAGAGCTGCGTGGCATCAATTTGATTCCATAAATGACTCTTTGCCCATGAACTGGCTGATAATGCCAATATGAGCACATTACAGCATCGCCTAGCCTCTCTGTTTTTATTCCTAGTGCTAATGCACATTTACATCATGTGGGCTAGGAGAAGGGGTGTAGCGATAGATATGTAATCCTAATCCTGAAATGTTTAAAATTTGGAGAAAGATGACTAGCCATAACTATTCTTATTGTGTGTGCCCCTAATTTAGAAAGGCCATGAAATGCAAGATAATATATATACGTGCAAAATAATAAATACATTTATTTTATTATGAAGGTCACAGGATTTGTTTTTCCTCAAGAAGTCAGATGTATGTATACCGTTGTGGACTAATTGTGCTGGTTTAATATCTGACACAGTGTTTTGCAACTATCAGTAGATTTTTCCTCCTAGTCACTTTGAGCTGGGCTATGGAGGTTGGAAGCTTCCTCTCCTGCAGCAGGTTCTTCTTGTCTTGACACCCACTGCTTTCAAGGAAGCAGTAACAGTTTAGAGCAACCAGGGGGCTGCTTGGAGGGGTACAGAAGAGGGCTCATGAGAGCAGCACTGCCCAGCTGTTGCTACTAGCCCTACACCCACCAGGCACGTCCTAAAAAGCCAGGGTCTGCAGGGAATGATGTGACCTCTGGCCACAGGAGAGGCACTTTCATAATGAAAATCATACACCATAGCAAAGGGTTAATCCAAACTTCAAAAAGGCACCCCCTGACGAGACTCTGTCAAATTGTAGCATCTGCTGCTTTAAATCATGGAGTGGAAAGTCAGGTTTTAAACCTACGGACTTTCTGAAGATCCCCCTCGCTTTTGATTATCAAGGAGCCTTATTCAAATCCCTCCACTCTTCTTTCTTAATACATGGTTTGTTCTTCATTGAGATAGATTGGTCCTGACTTCTCTTACTATAACCCATAAATTGTTCCAAGGAATCCCAAACTGAATTTCATGCCTGTGCTCTGCATCAGAGCTTTTGGAATCCCAGCACTCCTGTCATTAAAATTAGTAAGAGCAGCACACTGAAAAGTTGCAACATATGTTTCTATCTGCAGGAAGAAAATCTTTAATTTGCACAGTAACAAGGGCTCCAGTGATATTATTATTCATCCCAAAGATGTCCTGGACAGATGCAGGGGGAAGCAGCACAATTGACTGGAGTCAATTAAAACAGTCCTACCTATAAATGGCCTGACTGGCTTAAGAGATTGTTGTTTAGCTGTGGCTAGTGTATTCTTCAGCAAATTTGAAAAATTGTGTTCCAGGTTTGTTTATTTTTTTCCCAGTATTTTTTTTTTCCATATCTCTGCAGCATTTAAAAGAGCTATAAGCAAACAGCAGTAATTGGAGGCAAGACAGCCTTCGCATCCAAATCACAGCAAAACTTTATTTGGCCCTTGCCCAGACTCCATTTCTGATCTGTATCACCTTATTATAGATGTATGCATGATAATAAAAACTCCACTCATCCAGCAACTGTCTCTGGAAAGAGGTTTTTCTGAACTATTTCAATCATTAGATGAAAAGACACTTTGGATGCTAACAGTTGCTCTAACAGTCACTATAGGAACCAATCTCTGGAACTGTTGCAGGCTTCCTAGTCCTTGGCATGTGAGACAGTGATTTTTCTCACACTGTGGGGGAAAAAAAAGAGTCTTCAGCTAATAATGTTATGCTAGTCTTATTTTAGAAGCAGCTTTTTGCAGCTTTTTGCATCTTTTATCAGAGGCAGCCTTGGTAAAAGTTAAAGTTATACATTATCCAAATTAAATTTTAACACCTTCTCCCTTCCCTTTCCCCTCTTCAAAACGGTATTGAGAAATGTTCACACATTGCTACTCTTCTCCCTGTTGTATCTCAGAAACGGCACGCAGCAAGATGAGAGAGCTAACTACAGGGTAATGACATCTTCTAACTGCTTGTCTCTTAAAAAACATGCTTTTAGAAGGAAAGCTTTTAGTAAATCTTAATCACCAATGAATTAATGACTATTACATATCAATTCAGTTTAAAAAAAACTACAAATGCCTCTAGACGAATACATCCTGTATAATCAATAACGAACGCATTGCTCTGTAGAGGGAGGTGATGGACTTCACATACTTCTCTGTATTCCCTGAGCACCTGTAAAACAGGGAGATAAAATAAAATCTGTCATACCAAGGAAAATGATGAACAGGGTCAGAGAGCAAACTGAAGGCTCAGGCCCCTTGGTGCTGCACTAGAATAGAGATTTTCAGTGGGTGGGGCAAGGATTTGCAGAAGAGACATGAGTAGGACTTGGTGGTGAATACGTTTTCACTGTGCACTGATTTCTCTTCACCTCAGTCTAGCATCGCTCAAAACCAGTATTCTCAGGTACCCTCCTACTTTTCTTTTGAAGCAAAAGATCCAGTCACGTCCCCTTCAACATCAAGGGAAGAATTTCTGATCAAGGTTAAGAGAACAGTGGGTGAGCATTAAAGAAAAGAGTGTTAGTAGCATAAGTGCAGGTGTCAATAGTTCTGCTACACCAGAGCTGACGTGCACCAGCTGACGTGCACCTCAACAAGGAGCTCAAGGAGGCTGCCGAGAAACAGTACGGAGGCACGGGTCAGAGCAGTGATACGCACAAAGCTAATTATTTCAGTATAGCTGGTATCTACCCATGAACAAATCTTTGAAGCTGCCACTGCTTCTGTATGTCAAGCATGAAACGAGTTTCTTCTGATCCTTCTCTTCACGTCTGCCAAAAAAAGAAACGCTTTCCTGTTAGCCGGTATCTGCTAAAATGCTTCTAAAATCCAAAACTAAGGTTAAAAGATACGGGCGTTTTTGGGAAGGAAGAATAGGAGTCTTCCTGGAAAGCCTTTTTTTCTTGTTACACCCCCTCAGATTTGGAATGAGGTTGACTTACACCACCTTTCTGGCAGCAGGGAGAGCTGAGGTGAGATGCCTGGAGCTCCACCTGGCAGGTTGAAGTCCAGCTCTGCATCTGACCTTGCCATGGCACCTGTGCCAGAAGTGCCTGTGGGAGCAGACCCAGAGCATGCACAGGCATGCAACTTCTGCCCCTTCAGTTTTACCCCCGAGGCAGGAACGAGATGAAACACTCAGAGGAAATGACGTGATGTCTCAAGTGTTAATGGGGAGGCTAGGGATACTAGTTTGCTACATGAGGACCAGATCTATTAACCATTCATATCAAGATCCCTCCACCCCTTGCCAAAGATACTGGGGTGCCAACAGACCTGGATTTCTGAGGCAAACTGTAAAACTTGAGAGTTTCCAGCCTGGCTGCATGTTTTTGGTCTCTTTGCAGGAATTCACTGGGACTGCAGGGACGTAAGGTCCACCTAATGCCAGGAGACTCCCCCATAGCCGCCACGGTAGCCCTGTAGAGAGCCATGCCGGGGTGTGGGCTGCTGCAAAGCTATTCCCGAGCTCTGCTGGGGCAGCCCCATGTGGGCTGGTGCCCCCTGCAAAGCCAGGCATTGCTGCGGCTACACTCTT
>NW_009260420.1:0-6659 GCF_000687185.1 Egretta garzetta | reverse complement strand
CTTCTCCTGCCTGCAGACTGACTGCCCTCTAGCCTGGTGGTCACAGTGCTCTCATGGGGATTTGAGGCCCAAACCCCATGTCTCCCTTTGCAGAGTAGATGCTCCAAATGCCAGACTATTACTAGACAAGTGGGTGGTAGCAGTCTCACCTCCTACTCTTCCTACTCAGAGAAGAAAAATCATGATTTAAGGCGTCAGGCGCTGAGTCCTGCTTTCACAAAGATGCCTAACTACGCCTACGTTCACGTGAGAAAAACATCCCTGTCTTCAGCATTTCATAGCAATTGGCAGAGGTGTGCCTGGAGTGAGGGTCGCTCCAAGGAGCCTGTTTGCAATCCTCGTCTCCTGGCTGCAGCAGCGCGTGAGCCGAGAGCTGGTTTTGGTACAGCCCAGCTGCACAACTCGGGCTCAGGCTCCTGAGATAACGGCTGAGACATGAGGAGACACTGTGAGAAAGCACGTTGGCTAAAGATGTGCCAAGCATGGAAAATAAAACAGCAGGCAGAGACAAATTTGTTGAGACTGGGACAGACAGCACACTGAGGAAATTTCATAGGAAAAACTGTGACCTGAAAAGGTATTAAAATATAAGGGAAAAACAAGGACTTGGGAGAGCAACATGAAGGTTCAGCAACATGAAGGTTCAGCACCGCTGCAAGGAAGGATGGAGGCCAACCCTTGGCCCACCAAGACTCATCTAGTGCCTTTCTGGGGTGGTGGCATATTAACTCAGCGCCTCATCAGTCTTGTCTACTAGACGACGGCAAAATGCTTTGCAATTTTAAGTCCTGTGTATGTGGGACATACTGTGTAAACCCTGCTATTAGTTTCCATCTGCTCATAGTAAAAGTTGCCTGAACAAAGTGACTGAGGGAGTCTGGGTTGCACATTTAATGAGTCTTTTCTCCCTCTCCCACTCCTCAGAGCTCAGGAAACTTTGGAAACTGTCTTAGCCCCTCTAGGCCCAACTTTGAAATGCAGTGTAGGCTTTGCAGGGATGAAGCTGCTGAGCTTATTTGCATCTGGGCCTAACAACCTAGGTAGGAGGTGAAAAGCGATGGCAACATATGGAGACGCAGGGGTGAGCAGGGAGCAATGGGACATGATAAACATGAGCAAAAGCAGACTGAACCAGATTGTTGTAGTGTAGATGTGAAAAGATATTTTAAGCCATGCTTTATATTACATGACTCATCAAAATATTGCTTAACTTGTAGAGTTTACACGACACATTTCCACATGCTTTGAGCTATAACTCAAAACCTTGATCCAAAAGAGCAGTGCTGCCAATTCCTGGGCTCCAAAATTAGCCTGCAGGTGTCAGAAGGGCAGTAAGATGGGATCATTCAACAGCACGAACCAACAAGACCCCTCTGTTGACATCATCTTTTGCAACGTCAATTACTTTGACAAACTCCCCTATATAAAGAATTTGGAAAAGGTAAACAGCACTCGACAAGAGAGAGGGAGAAGTTGTCTATGCTCATATTGAAGCATATCATGATGCAAATGAAGAGAATCTGCTTTCCGTATTGATTTAATCTTTATAACTAAGATAGAACACATTTAACTTAGGTACACTACAAAAAAGGTTTTAAGTAAGTTTTAAGTTTTAAGTAAGCAAGAAGAGAGGAAAATAACTTGGACAAAAGCTTTCAGTCTTTACGGGGAGTGAGAGGTAAAGAACCACATGAATGAGTGTAACCTATTGCCTGGTTCCCACAAACAGATCAATGCCCAATTAATGTTGGTCTCTTGTGTAATCTGATGTGATCAAGAAACAGCCCTCAGTAGAGGACCAGGTGGAATTGCTTACAGTTTTCATGGATTTTTAATTACAGTCATAGAGAACTACAAAGCTCCTTTGAAGTTCTGGAGCTTTGAGGCCTGTCCCAGCTACTATCAAAGTCAATAAAAACTTCTGTTTGACTTGAATAAGCTTTGGCTTAGGATGTCATACTCTGAGGGCAGAGGATGCATCTATCCACATGTTTTGGCTCTGTGCAACACAAACCAACTTTAATTGTAATGGAGGCTTTGGTACTACCCAACCTTAATGTGCGGTTGCCTATGCAAAGACAATGAACAGTTTTGCTCTGAATTTTCAGTGCAGCTGTTACATTTAATTTGTTTTTAATGTGAGTTTCAAGGCACTCATTCTTCTTAGAGAGCCAGGATCATGAGGTGAAAGTGAAAACATGCTTCTTCTGAAATGGAAAATTTCCAAGCCTAATCCCTCTAATTGTGTCTCCTCCTAGAGGGAACAAAGTTAAAGCACAAGGCCAGCGTTTAAGACTGCTGAGAAAATCAAATTCCTCTGTAAGCCTTTACAGTAATTGTTAAGGGTGGGTTTCATCTCCCCTCCCTGCAGCCCTCTACCAGTTAGACCTCTGAATAGAAATTAGGCTCTAGTGAGACAAATAGATGGAAGCACTCTCCTCCTAAAGCAAATGACACCAATTGCCTATGGCCCACATGCTATGAATTTTAAAGCTAACATTTTTAAATGGATAACATTTGGACTGATGAATCAAAGTCATCACCAAGAAAAGCCACAAAGAAGATTGAAGTAAGAGTCTAGCCAGGTAGGCGCTGCTTAGTGCCCAAAAGGCCAGAGGCTGGAAAGGGGAGAAGGAGAAGAGGTTGGGATGCATATCAAATGATGCTGTGGTATCTAGTTCAGCCAAGCATGGTTCAGGCAGATGGCCACAATGAATATTTAAAGAGATGTGGCAGGTGAATTGTAATGGAAGCAGAACTAATGTGGTGTCAATATGAAAGCATATAAATATTGCTCAGGACCATCAGCTCAGAAGTTTTAAATTTTAAAAATATTTTTCACTGTCCCAGGATCACAACATCGTTTTGATGCCACAATATTTACACTGGTGATCTGTCGTGTATGTGACAGTTACACCACTGCATTTATAAATTCCAGTTGTACATCCCTTGTGAGGTATTCATAGAAGCAGTCCCAATATTTTACTTTCATATCTTAATAAATCAGGTCATCCACTTTATGACTGTACTGGAACGTTTGTCATGAGAGGAACATATTAGGAACAGCCATTTATTAATTCTAAGAGATGCTGTGTATAACTCGTCACAGAGCAAGGCAGAAAGGCAGATGCCCAAGAGCGGAGATAATTTCAAAATAGACAAGACAACAAAAGGCAGCAAGCAGAACACCACTGTTTTTTTTTTTCCTATACCTACAGAGATCCTTCTAAGTGCATAATTAAGTTCATTAGGAAAATCTTCTTTCCCAGTCTTTGCTAAATCATTTGCCTATGGAGAAACTGAAAAGTTGAATGATCAGAAAAATTAGCTAGCCAGAATTGTTGGTCTGAGGTTTATTGAGGGCAATCAGACTCTTTCAACTGTCTCGTATGAGCTATGTCTCAAAGTCTATAACCCAGTGAGTTTTTTGACTAATGTGCAGATGAGGACATGGGGCAGGTGCTGATAGGAGCCAGTGGTGGGGATATATTTAGTGCATTGTAGCACTCATCAGCAGTTAACAGAGGAGGGACTGCTAGGGACAGGGTAAGAGACCACAGCCTCACCTTGGAACAAACCATTTGCTCTAAATAGTGCATGTTATATATTCATTACTGCTAGTAGCTAAAACTGCAGATGTTGGAAGTATCATTTCACGGAGGATCTCCAGGTTTGGACATTTGGTTTCAACCTGAATTTTACTGACCATTGAGAAACATAAAATAAAATTAAAACTCTGGAAACAAAGATCGTGTCTGAACTATGAATTTTTTCTCAGACATTTCTGCTTTATTTATGAAGTTAAAAATGGATTCTATGAGAAACGTATTTATGTGCAAATCAAAAGATAGCATATGAAAGAGGCCTAAGCAGAACATTTTTGCTTCCTTTTTTTTTTTCTCTCCAAGGTGCTCTCTAAAATATTCAAGTGGAACTGATTTAATTTGCAAAGCAGGGCTATTTCTGCGCTCTGGCAGAATACCTACCAGGAGCTTGAGGCGTTAAGTCTATTGCAGACACAAAGAAGCAATCTTCTAAACAGATTAACACAACATTAAGAGGAGGTTCTGTAGCTGGTTACGCACCACCCTCTCACTTCTTAAAATACACAGCTGAGAACAACCAACCAGAATATATGTTGAATAAGATCGCACCATTTTGTCTGTTGCTTTTCATAGTTAAATTAGGCTTAAATGTTGGATTGAAAAGATGGATGAATGCTTGAGTATAATTAAAATTGCTGTAGTGATTTTAACTATCAGTGTGCTGAGGTTTTGCTTTCATAATTATTGCTTTACACAGTTGAGTCCAGAACAACAAGAAATTGCAGACATAGAACTGAATACATCTGAGGGATAGCATCTGTAAAAAACAAATTAACTATGTTATCACATACAGTATAAATCTACCCTTACTTTTTTGTTCATAAGAACCGTTAACAATCTGTCAAACCGAGTTTCCATGCAATTCTGGCTGAGTTCTCACAACCACGGACTCTCATCTGTGTTGGCCTTGCAATTCAGGCCATCCTTGAACCACCCCCACTTGCTGTGCTTCGAGTCACACCCCAGAGCAGTCACAACATGCAAACCCTATTCCTTTTGGATGGAACTAAACCAGAAAGCATGCGCCCAGAGCTGCTCTTTTTTGCTCCAGTTGCTTGCAGGTGCACAGCCCATGGGATCAAACTAGACTGATTCTGAAGCAAGGCAGGTAAAGCATCTGCTACGCAGACACCGAATCCTCAGCACAAGTTGCTTGGCTCAGAAGACCAGCTCCTCTCACACCACACTGCTCGCTGATGCCAGCATAGCCAGAGATCACATTTCTTTGTTTTTCAGTACCAAGAAATCACTCCGGAATATGGATTTGTGCCACCTCACTCTGGTAAGGTTGCACCAAGGTCAGAGTGTGATACAGAGATTTTGCTTTCATCACAGGAAGGTTTTGTGTTAGGTATTTTTGCCCGTCTTTTTTTTCTCTTGGCATTTTTTTCTTTTCTCTGATTTTTTTTTTTTTTACAGTTCAATCACATGCTAAAATATTCACGACACATAAATTAAAAAAAAGTTGCAATGAGTTATATTTATTTCTTTGCAAAAATCACATGGAGAGGACATAGAGGAAGCCGATGCACTGGCTGGACCCTGTGCACCTTTCCATGTATTTGTTTATTTTAATCCAAACAGAGGGCCATCTCATTCTCATTTACAAGGTCATCTTGACCTTTACACGTGTATCAAGTCATTGTGGTGCCCAGGGTTCTCAGAATAGCACCAGCTATGAATTTTCTCTTTCATTGTCCTTCTGAAACTTAACCATCCATCGTTCAGTGAGATTTATTGGCCATTTGAAGTGAAGTAGGAATTGAACTGCTGCATTCTCAGGATCACAGCTACCTTGGGTGAGGGCTTCTGTTGTACCACCCAGCAGGCCTGAGGAGCTGGAAGTGTTGCTCTGTGACAGTCTCAATGACAAATTCTGGCTGAGTGAAATCACCGATTCTATTTGCTTTCATGCCAATGGACCTTTTAAGAGAAATTAATAACAGCAGAGCAATGAGGGCTGCCTCAGAAGGGCTGTAATGCTCCCTTCTAGTAGGTCACCTCCTCTCCCCATGCCAAATCCCAAGCGGCAGCCAGCCAGAAGCCTGCTACGATGAGATGCAGTGGGAGAAAAGAGACAAACCCTGGGAGAAGTGCTGGCTTGAGAGAAAGAAGGATCTAAATTTTCTGCGTTGAGCAAATGAAATGAGGAATCCTGTTTCGCTTCTTCATGCTTAGAGTAGGAATGCTAAGTTGCTCCTTCACCAGGGATAGTTTAGCATCCCATCCCAGCACAGCTTGTGCCAAATGAAGCAGATCAAATGGCCTAGGGTAGGGGACCTCGCGCACGGCAAAGGCTGGCATGTATCCCTTAAGTGAGCTGCCACCATGGTAGATAGGGCAGCATCTGGCATCAGGGGGAGGGAAGGGAAGCCTGTTGGGGTGAGCTCATGCAGAACCTGCCAGAGACACGCATTAACACAGGGTTTCTGCTGACACACCGAGCTACCACCAGTCACTACCACAGAGCGGGCCCTGTGGGCCCCACACCTGGACACAGGGCACAAAACCCCACGCCAGATATTGCTGACGTTCCACAGAAGGGTTTTTTGAAAGCTCCTTCCTGCTTCTTAAAAACATTTTAACTAACTTCAAACGAACTTTAAAAGAGATCTGCTAATTAAAAGAGCTTTAAAAGGAAAAATGCTTACTGTGGTTCATTAAGCTGGAAATGTCCTTCACTCATTGCAGAGATGGGGATAATGGCCACTCTGACTGTGTAACTCAGGAAGGTGCATCAGCAAACATTGAGGATAGAATCAACCTTTGCATGGAGCCACTACAATCTGAACACAATTTCTCTTTCATTTGTGAAGCTTATATTAAAGCTAGCCGAAGATATTTTTGAGCAAAGAAGCAGTGGAGAGAAGCAGTGGCAGAAAAAAGGCTACAGTTAGATGAAGTACATGCTGTAGCTACCTTATGTCCACAGCAATTGAAGTTGAAGAAAAGCAGAATTCCAGAAATGTAGGTTTCCCCATCCACATCCCAATATGGATTTCAGGGCATGAACGACCCTTGCGAACGTCCCTTGGTGCATCGGTAAGGAACGGT
>NW_009260419.1:168733-169331 GCF_000687185.1 Egretta garzetta | reverse complement strand
TTCACTGCCCTGGCACTTTCCTCTCTGCCTCAGCAGCCAGTGCCTCGATGCTCCTCCGCTGTGAGGCTTCCTGGCAGCTCGCACGTGTGGCTGATGGAGACTAGGACCTCCCAGCATTGCATGCAAGTGGTGTGCTCTGCTGAGAACTCTTTGGAGAGATCCCTCCCTCCTGCAGATGCCAGCTGTTCCTCGCTGGAGGGAGCGGCCTTTGGGGCCCCCTTGGATTCCCTCATCACACAGCTCCCCTTTGTCAGCTCCCACAGGCAGGCATCCCCAGCTAAAAGGAGAAATTAAAACTTCGGGACAGGGAGCAGGATAGAGGGAGACATAGAAATAAAGCTTAAAAAGCAATGGGGTACAAGACAGATAGGAAAACATTAAGAAATAAAGACAGGGAGATGGATAGAGGGATATGTAGAAAAAGAAACTAGAAAGTGACAGGATACAGGAAAAACAGGAGAGAATTTTAAAATAGGGACAGGGTGGAAGATAGAGGGAGAAATAGAAAGAAAATTCAAAAAGCAATGGGGCACAAGTCACATGGTTGAGAATTAAAAAATAAGGTCAGGGAGCCAGTGGGAGAGAGACATGGATAAAG
>NW_009260419.1:162815-168606 GCF_000687185.1 Egretta garzetta | reverse complement strand
AATAGGGTCAGGGAGCCAGATAAGGGGGAAATAGAGAAATGACATGGTAAAAATAATGGGGTACAAAGCGGCGTGGAAAAATTAAAAACTAGGAAGAGGAAGCCAGTTAGAGAGACACCTAGACAAAAATGAAAAGGATAGCGGGCAGAGTCGGCAGAAAAATAACAAATTTTGTGAGGATGTTGAGGTAGCTGGGTGGGCAGAGACGGAAGAAGGCAGGCAGACAGACATCTGGAGAAGGGTGCTAGAGATGGGCTGGAATGCTGCTCCTGGTGCCCCCACACCTTCGTAGCCCAGACACCTCTCTCTCTGCCCCTTCCTCCTCTGCAGGGCCACCTGCCCGACCCTCACCCTTAAGGCAGCACACAGCGGATGCCTTTGCTCCTCTTCCATGATGCTTCCTTGATACGCAGTGGCTAATGCACGTAGCTGCTGAGCTTGCAGCGCCGCATGCCAGTGCCTTCTCTGTCTGGAATGGCTTGGAGGGATCCTTCCCCCCCACAGGGACTGGCCTTTCCCTGCCAGAGGCACCCACCTCCTGGATCCCCTTGCATCCCCTCCTTGGCTTGTTCCCCTTTGTCAGCTCCCTCGAGCAGGCATGCCCAGGCAGCCCTGGTTACAGAGACATCCCCTACATATGGGAGGGCTGGCCCCATCCTCAGCCTCCCTGGCAACACCTGGGGCTGCCCCAGCCCCAGCTGGAGCCCATCAGAAACAGTGGTTGTTGCCAAAGCCCCTCAGCACATCACCCCCTCCCCTGTGTCTGTCCGGGGGGGGGGGAGGGGGGGGAGCTGCAAATGCATCCAGGGGTACAGGGAAGGCAGGAAAAGTTTATTCATTAATGCACATAAGAAATCCCAACAGTTGGGTCCCTTCCAACCCAAAACATTCTGTGATTCTATGAAAATTACCACCGCGCTTGTGAGAAATCGCTGGTCCTGCAGCAGGACCTCTAGCATAAGAAATGGGCAACAAGGAATATAGGTGATCCAGCTTCTAACATGAGTTAATTCCTTAGCCTGCTGGGGATGTAAACTGGGAAGTCCTTCACAGATTCATAATGCAGTTCCTAGCGTCACCTGATTCATGTGCCTTCTGTAGCTGGAAGACCATGTTCAAGTGCATCATGCTGCAATTCCTCTACTGGTTCCACATGAACGTCTTGGTGAATTGCATTTCTCATCTTTTCTATTTACACGCTCCCCACCTGAGGCCCTGCTGAGTCACAGGACCTCCCCAGTCTCCTCCAGATCCTGGGCATTGGCTATTTACAACTGCAGGAGGAGGGAGCTTGATGGGAAATGGAGCCAAGTGACTGCAGGGCCTACTCCTGCTCCAGTGTCTGCCAGCTCCTTGGATACACCCCAGGCCCATCAGGTGCTCTCAAAGGCACTTTGCTTTGTGTACCCCTTTCCTTATCACAGCCAGTGGAAGCCAGGAAGAACCACTGAGGTTATTCCACCTCCTTAATTTCACAGGTTTATAGACACCTCTTCTCATTGAAGAATTCAGAAGGCAATCTGATTTTTGGATGCCTACAGACATTATCCCAATCAGCAGCCCCAACCAATTTTGGTACTGCAATAGCAGATCTCCCTTTCTCATTTTCTACTATATACTCCAAGGAGTCTCTCTGTAGTAGTTTTCCACAGGGCCTTCCCCAAAACAAATATCTCCCAGAACTAATTTGGTAATCTTGTATAAAATACACATAGATAGCAGTGTACGTCTTGTCTCAAGAACATCATCCTAGCTTGAACGTTGTGCTCAAACGCTGTGTTCCAAGTGCAGTCTCCTCACCACAGCACCTTCCCAGGCATAGAAGAGTTCAAATGTTAGCAATGAGGCTGAGTTGTGATTTCACATAGCATCCCCCCTGCCCCTCATTACCCTCCCAGGAACCAAGCAAGGGCTATGACTAGCAGGGTCTGAGCTCAAGGGCTATTACTAGCAGGGTCTGAGCTGGTGGCAACAAGACTCAGATGAGCATGAGTTCATGATAGGATCTGTGTTGTGTGTATATATATGTATATATCAAAAAATGGGAAAGTGGTGGTGATTAATTGGAATGTATTGTAAGGGTAGGACCTAAGCACGACGTAAATGGTATAGAATAAGGGGTGGATAATGTCCCGGTTTCGGCTGGGATAGAGTTAATTTTCTTCATAGTAGCTAGCACAGTGCTGTGTTTTGGATTTAGTACCAGAAGAATGTTGATAACACACTGATGTTTTCAGCTGTTGCTAAGTAGTGCTCAGACTACTCAAGGACTTTTTGAGCTTCTCCTGCTCGCCCAGGTGCATAACAAGCTGGGAGTACAGCACAGCTAGCACAGCTAACCCAAACTGACCGAAGAGTTATTCCATACCATATAACGTCATGCTCGGGGGGGGTTAGGTCGGTCGGTCGGTCGCGGGGAGACTGCTTGCGGCTCGGAATGGGCTGGGCATCAGTCGGCGGGTGGTGAGCAATTGCATTGTGTACCATTCGTTTTGTATATTCTGTATATTCTGTTATCATTCTCATTATTACTATTATTATTATTCTCTCTCATTAAACTGTCTTTATCTCAGCCCTCGGCTCTAACCTTTTATTTTCTTTCCGATTCTCTCCCCCATCCCACTGAGGGAGGGGGGGAGTGAGCGAGTGGCTGCGTGGTGGTGAGTTGCCAGCCGGGTTAAACCACAACAGTTCATCATATCTAGACTAGACATGACTTTTTGAAACATTCATGTATGACCTATGATACACTTCCTTTCACTTAATTATTCTTGACTGAACACTTCCAATGGCTTTTTGACTCGGTGACCTCACTGTACCTCCAAGTCAGCATTGTGCAAAGTCATGTCCCTTTTGAACACAGCACTGTTCCTCATTTCACCTCTAAGGACTACTGCTATCAGCACAGAGCTACTTTTGAGATACTTTATTTACAGCAATGCAAAGAGCAGTACAAAGAAAAAAAAGACAGATGAGGTATGCAATCTCTTGTCATAACTGTCCCTCCTTATTCCACCTTTACAAATGCATTCTGGATACAAAACCTTTGTGGAAACATTTTGGTGCTCTTGGACCTACAACTGAACACACGTCTTAGCACAGTGCAGCAGCATGGTTGAGTCCTGTTTGGTCCCAGTCAGTGGCTGGTCAGGATGTTGCTGAGGCTCAATGAGACAGGCTCTGGGTTCAGGTGTGTCCCAAAGGAGAAGCAGTTCCCACCACCGCCAATAAGCAACAACTCCTCCTCATCTGGCAGAAAGACACTACTATGATTATGAAGCATTAATGGCCACTCCAGATGCTCCTAAAAAAGGAAAGGACATTTTGAACATTCAGGACTTCAATACATGTTTATCTCCTATGATGCTGTAGAGATATCTCACATGGAACCTTCATTAGAAAGTTAAGAACAGCCACACTGGGTCCCATCTAGGACCATTTAGCCCACTATACCACCCACAAATGTGGTTAAAAATAGAGCTAGAGAACACAGGAACAAGGAAACAATTATATCATAGAATGTTTTGGGTTGGAAGGGACCCCTAGAGGTCATCTAGTCCAACCCCCCTGCAGTGAGCAGGGACACCGCTAACTAGATGAGGTTGCTCACAGCCCTGTCCAACCTGGCCTTGAACGTTTCCAGGGATGGGGCCTCCACCACCTCTCTGGGCAACCTGTTCCAGTGTTTTACCACCCTCACTGTAAAGAATTTCCTCCTTAGATCTAGTCTAAACCTACCCTGGTTTAGTTTAAAACCATTACCCCTTGTCCTGACACAACTGGCCCTACTAAAAAGATTTTCCCCACCTTTCCTATGGGCCCCCTTTAGGTACTGAAAGGCCATAATTAGGTCTCCCTGCAGCCTTCTTTTCTCCAGGCTGAACAACCCAAACTCTCTCAGCCTGTCCTCATAAGAGAGGTGCTCCAGCCCCCAGATCATTTTTGTGGCCCTCCTCTGGCCCCGCTCCAACAGGTCCATGTCCTTCTTGTGCTGAGGGCTCCAGAGCTGGACGCAGTACTCTAGGTGAGGTCTCACCAGAGCAGTGTAGAGGGGCAGAATCCCCTCCCTCGACCTGCTGGCCACGCTTCTCCTGATGCAGCCCAGAGTACGGTTGGCCTTCTGGGCTGCCAGCACACATTGCCGGGTCATATCCAGCTTTTCATCCACCAGCACCCCCAAGTCCCTCTTGGCAGGGCTGCTCTCCATCCTTTCTTCCCCCAGCCTGTACTGATACCGGGGGTTACCCTGACCCAGATCCAGGACCTTGCACTTGGCCTTGTTGAACCTCATGAGGTTCACACAGGCCCACCTCTCTAGCCTATCCAGGTCTCTCTGGATGACATCCCGTCCTTCCGGTGTGTCAACTGTACCACTCAGTTTATGCTCTTCTAGTATACTCCACCCACGCAACAACTTGTAGTTCAGTGATTTTTAATGACAGACAATGTCTTTGTACTTCCTGAACTTTAATGTTTTTCCTTCCAAGAACATAGCCAGTCACTTTTTGAATCCATGTCAACCTTTGGCATTCATGTCCTGTTGGCAAGGAGTTCCAGAGCTTAACTACATTTCACATGAAGTACTCTTTTGAAGCGTATTGCTTGCCAGCTTCTTTTGATGTGTCCTAGTTCTTGCATCAGAAGAGCTAATGAACAGTCATGCCTTAGTCGCCACAAAGGAGACAGCCTAAAATATAGTTAAACATCTGAGGTCCAAGAAACAACCTGTATATCTGACAATCTGAAGAGAAGCTCTTTCATGATGACCTCCAATACTCAAAAGTGAATCTTGGAGACACACTTGTTGCAGATAACAGACTGTAGCAGTAACAAAACTGCTGTGTTGGCAATTCAGTTACTGTTGGGTCCACTGGAATCTGAAGAGGACAGCTTGTAGAGGCTTCCCTTGTAAAATGCTCAAGAGAGAAGGCAACTTTTATGAGGGTACCCTTGTCTATATTCTTGGAGAAAGATTAAGGGATAGTGATTATGAGAGATATATCTACCCGTTCGTGGGAGACTGAACAGCCAGCTAACTGGAGACTGAACAGCCAGCTAACTGTCTCGCAGCTTGCTCCTTTGTGTGGCAATCTGTGAAGATCAGCATTGCCGAGGGCAAGGTGGTTTGCAGGCTTGCTGAAGCATCGGACACCCAGGCAGGGCCGCCTGCCCACCAAAGCTTGCAGTTGGCTGTCACTTCAAGTGTGCAAGCAGAACCCTGCCCCTGCCCAGCAACAAGAAGGGTGTGAACAGAGCCCACCAAAAGTAAAGCACGCAAAATGTGTGCGCATGTGCTGGACTGTGCTCTATAAAAAAGGCCCCCAGAAGCGCGGACCCCTGGGACGCCGCAGATCCATGGTGGTGACTGTCTGCTCTCTTCTATCTGGACTTCTCGCTTGATTTCCTATCTTTCCTTCCTTCCTTTCCTATCGCTGCTTTCTCTCTTTCCCCCGAACAGTTAATAAAAAGGTGGACTTACGACATCTGACCTTGTTTGTGTTAATCTCGCTCGAAGGGATCGAACCTGAAATGAGAGGCTGGTCTAGCCGCCCCTGGCCTCCCAGACTCATCTGAGGTCAGCTAGAAAGCAAGGGGGCCTTCTTCTCACCCAAACAAAATGGGATCCTAACACCATGGTAACTGTTCCACTGTCTTTCCTGAAGAGCACATAGCCATCGATGGCAGCGTTCCAGTCATGCGTGTTGTCCCACCATGTCTCTGTAATCGCAATGAGATCATGGCCCCGCAACCACATACAGAACTCTAGCTCTTCCTGCTTGTTCCCCATGCT
>NW_009260419.1:145286-162617 GCF_000687185.1 Egretta garzetta | reverse complement strand
AGAGGTGGACCCCATCTCTCCCTAACAGGTTGCAGTCGCCAAAGAACGTCCCATTGTCATAAAAGCCGAAACCCTCACGACGGCACCAGTCACGTAGCCATGAGTTTATGTACATGATGCGCCTGTATCTGGCCGCTCCCTTCCCTCGGACTGGTAAGATAGAGGAAAAGATAACCTGGGCCCCAATGCTTTTCACTTGTACCCCCAGGGCTCTAAAGTCTTCTTTGATTTTGCTCAGGTTTCTGCTTTCCGTATCATTTGTTCCTACGTGAAATAGTAGTAGAGGGTAGTAGTCCGTTCTCCTGATGAGTTGTGGCATCCTCTCAGCCACATCTCGAACCTTGGCTCCCGGAAGGCTACATACCTCACGTGACTCTCTGTCAGGTCGGCAGATGGGTCCCTCAGTACCCTTCAACAGAGAGTCACCTATTACGAGGACTCGTCGCTTCTGCTTACGGTACCCACTATGCGTTGCTGGTACAGTTTCCCCCTGCAGGGGACTTTGCAGACCTCGCTCACGCGTGTCCTCATCTTTCTTATAAGCCCCCTTTAAGTACTGAAAGGCCGCAGTAGGGTCTCCCTGGAGCCTCCTCATCTCCAGGCTAAACAACCCCAACGCTCTCAGCCTGTCCTCCTAGGAGAGGTGTTCCAAGCCCCTGATCATTTTTGTGTCTCTCCTCTGGACCCGCTCCAACAGATCCATGTCTTGTACTCCAGGCAGTATTACCACAGATGAGGGCTACTCACAGATTTAGACTAATTTTTCACCAGAGTATGCCAAAATGCAGCTATGTGACATTACCTGTATGATTGTTCTTCACTGAATCATAGAACAGAATCGCAGAACAGTTGAGATTGGAAGGGACCTCTGAGTATCATCTAGTCTAACCACCCCTGTTCAAAATAGGCTCAACTACAGCAGGTTGCTCAGGACCTTGCCCTGTCAGGTTTTGAATATCTCCAATGGTGGAAACACCACAGCCTCTCTGAGCAACCTGTTTAGTGTTCAATCACCCTTACAGTAAACGTTTTCTTATGTTTAAGTGGAGTTTCCAGTATTTCCATGCCATTTTTTTCTTGTACTTCAGGCAGCAGCCATAGCACACAGCAATTTCTACCGTGAAGTTTTTAATTACATTATGCCACAGATCTCCACAAAGACTAACTGAGGCTCTGGTTTGATCTGTTCTCTTCTTCCATAGACATCCTGAAATTACTATGCTTGTGGTCATCTCAGTTCTGCTTCCTCATCTGGAATCAAGCAGCTCCGTGCCCTCCAGTCTTCCGCACACTCAGACTCCCCTTGACACTATTACATTCTTTGGGCTAGTAAAAGCACTTCAAAATTAGATTCTACCTCAAACAGGGAATGTTTATTCTACTCACAAATTTGCCTACTTTATATCCCCTACTCTGTTTCAGGGAATAGCCCTAAAGCTACCGTGTTCCTTCACACAACAGTGTTTACCCTGAAAGAAAAATTTCAGTACTTACCACATTAATCACATAGTCCAAGCAGAGACCAGTCATTAAGTCAATGACAGTGATGCCTGGCACAGAGCATGAGTGAAACCACACTCCACCAACAAGCAGAAGTTTTCCATCATGTACATGTGCAGTATGTGAATACCTGAAAGTTCAAAATGAGACTGAACTCCATTAGTAAGAGAGGGAGGTAGAGACAGGCAGAAGATTCACTGCTAAACGCCTTCTACTTACCTTGGGATGAGAGAAGGGTGCGTCTCTACTGTCTGCCAGTGAAAGCCATGTTCAAGCTCCCTCAGAAAGAAAACTGAACCTAAGGGCTGCTCAGCCACTCCCAGACCTCCTGCAATTAGCACTCCTCCTTTCCAGCTACAGGCACTGTGAGAGTGACGGCTTTCTGGTACTGGACCCTCAACAGGAATCTAGGAAAACATTAAGTCCAAGCTTAAAGTCCTCTTCATGTCCAGGCTCTTAAATGATCTCTTCCTGCCTGTCCTGTGGGATGGAACATTCTTTCCTGCCATAGGACAGAAACAGTTTCTGGAGGGGAACAGGTAAGCATGATAGGGAATAATCAAAAAACCCCAGCTGACACATGCTCCTCTACGGATGGCTAAGTGGAAGTGTTTCCATTTTCACTATCTCCAGTATTTCTCTGGCCCTTGGTATATTTAATAACATTCAGTCTTCAGAGGGGTTTATTTCTGCACATCAGAGGTAACTTCACCTGCATCCTTGTGTGCTGCTTTCTGGTCAAGACATGCACCTGAGAACCACAAGTTTACAAACACATGGACTAATGCAGTGACTAACACAGAGCAAGATAAAATGCTGAACTGCAGTACTAACATGCAGAAAAAATACCCTTAGTGCAAACACTAAAGATGGTTATTTAATAGTTTCTGAAAGTCTGCAGTGGCAAGAATTTCTCACTTTTTAGGCAGTCTATTGCAGCACTTTACCATCTTCACAATTAATAGCTTTTCTTAGTGTCTAAATGAAGTTGCCCTTTCTGTTGATTCCTTGTACTACCCAAAGTATGGAGAATAATTTGTTTGTCCTCTCTGCAGCTATATTTTACCTATTTGACGATTTATTATCTTCTCCAGACTCAATAGCTACAGGTCATTCAAAATCTTCTTGTGTAAGGTATGTGATCCGGTCATTCTTGTTGCATACCTCTATTGGGCTGTATTGCATGCTGTCCACCTCTTTTATTCTCAGGAATCAGCTTTGGGCATTTTACAAGGGCCAAAGGAGTATTCCATACCATATGATGTCATGCTCAGTATAGGAACTGGGGGAAGTCGGCCAAGGGGCAGCAATCACTGCTCAGGGACAGGCTGGGCATTGGTCAGCAGGTGGTGAGCAGCTGCGTTGTGCATCGTTTTGTATATTCTTTTATCATCATCATTATTATTATTTTCCTCTGCTGTTTTATTCAACTGTCTTTATCTCAACCCATGGGTTTTACTTTTTTTTCCCCCGATTCTCTCCCCCACTCCACTGGTGAGTGGGGGAAGTGAGCGAATGGCTGTGTGTTGTTTAGCTGCCTGCCAGGTTAAACCATAACAGTTCTAGAAAATCCCTGCTCAGCCAGACCAGCCTTCTGCCCCACTTTGCTTGACTTCTGACACTTTGGAATTGACTGCTCCTGTGCTCTTAAGCGATGGCTCTTAAAAAGTGACCAGCCTTCATGGACCTCAATGCCTTCAAAAGCAGCTTCCCAAGGGACCTTACTAACTAGTTCCTTCAGCAGCCTGAAGTCCCCATATCCAAGGTCAAAGTTTTGCTGGCAGTTCTCCTGTTGCCAATGATTTGAAACTCAACTACTTCATGGTCACTGTGACCAAGACAGCCACCAATCACCACTTTGCTCACGAGTCCTTCGCTGTTTACAAACAACAAATCTAGGAGGGCACCTTTCCTAGTTAGGTCCTTTACTACCTGCACAAAGAAGTTATCTTCAACGTGCTTCAGGAATTTCCCAGACCTATTAGTGCCCACTGTATGATGTTCCCAGTTGATGTTAAAATCACCCATAAGGACAAGGGCAGCTGATCTAGAGATAGCCCTTAATTCCTTAAAGAATAATTCATCAGTGTCATCGTCCTGGCTGCGTGGCCAATAGTAGACTCCCACAATAACATCTGCTTTATTTGCTTTCCCCTTAATCCTTGAGGCTCTCAAGCATGTCATTGCCAACTGCAAGCGCCATACAATTCGATCCCTCCCTTATATACAGCACGACTCCCCCTGCTTCGCCTGCCCTGCTGTCCTGGTTTCGGCTGGGACAGAGTTGATTTTCTTCCTAGTAACTGGCATAGTGCTTTGGTTTGGATTCAGTACTAGAAGAATGTTGTTAGCACACTGATGTTTTAGTTGTTGCTGGGTAGTGCTTAGACTGACCAAGGACTTCTCAGCTCTCAGCTCTGCCAGGGGCACGGGAAGCTGGGAGGGGACACGGCCAGGACAGCTGATCCCAACTGACCAAAGGGCTATTCCAGACCCTATGACATCATGCTCAGTATATAAACTGGGAGAAGAAAAAGGAAGGGGGGGACACTGGGAGCGATGGTGTTTGTCTTCTCAAGACACCGTTACGTGTGATGGAGCCCTGCTGTCCTGGAGATGGCTGAGCACCTGCCTGCCTGCCCATGGGAAGCAAGGAATGAAGTCCTTGCTTTGCTTTGCTTGCATGTGCAGCTTTTGCTTTCCCTATTGAACTGTCTTTATCTCAACCCACGAGTTTCTCACTTTTACTCTTCTGATTCTCTCCCCCGTCCCATTGTGGGGGGAGTGAATGAGCGGCTGCGTGGTGCCGAGTTGCCAGAAGGGTTAAACCACAACACCTGCCTATCCTTCCTGAAGAGCCTATAACCACCCACCGTGGCACACCAGTCACAGGACTCATCCCAACAGGTTCCTCTTATGCCAATAATGTCATAGCTCTGGGACTGGGCCAAAGCTCCTCTTGTTTATTCCTCATGCTGTGTACATTAGTATAGAGACATTTCAAATGTGCTCCAGTGTACTCAGCACAATGTGGAGCAAACTGAAGGACCTCACTAGCAGGGGTGCTCACTACTGCTGTACTGGTATAGGAGCAGGGCACACCCTGCAGTCTGACACCTGGGTAGCAGCATGTTCCCATCAGAGCTCTGCCTGGGAAGCTGCGTCAGTTGCAGACATGCAGATACCTTTGCTCCCTGTTCGAGCTGGCAATGTTATAGTGCCCTTCTGTACAAACTGCCACACCATGCCATGGCTGACGTGTCACAGCCTATTTGCCTGCCCTGGTTGCAGCACTCCTGGTTGCTAGCGCTCCCTAGGGGTTTCTTTTATAGGTGTGGGGGGCTTGGCTGTGGTTGCTCCAGGCGCATCTCTGTGCTCCCCTGAGATTTCCCCAGTTCAGGAAACCCCCCTGCACACCGTGCTAGAGCATCCACTGCAGATCGTGCTGGCACTGGAGCTGCTTGCCTCAGTGACTGAGAATGCTCACAGGGAAATCCTATCAACATGTACAAATGCCTAATGGGAGAGATGAAAGAAGACAGCATGTTCTCAGTCATATCCAGTAACAGGGCAAGAAGCAATGGGCACAAAATGAAATACAAAAAAATCAACATAAAACCCGCTCACATTCTACTATGAGGGTGGTCAGACACTGGAATAGGTACCCCAAAGAAGTTGTGGAGTCTCCATCTTTGGAGATAATCAAAATCCAACCGGACACTATACTGAGCAACCTGCTCTAGTTAGACCTGCTTTAAGCAACAGTGCTGGACTAGATGATCTCCAGATGTCCCTTCCAGCTTCAACTATACTGGTGAAGACTGTATTCCACAAGATGGCAAGGTGTTTAGAAGTTAGCTCTAACTCTAATCAGCGTGGAGTGTGACAGTACTGCCAATGCCATCCACTTCAATATGGTAACACCACTGTGATTTAGTGGGGCTTCCAATACAGCAGCATGCACCTATGAAGTGAAGGCAATTTCTACTCCCCAGGGCCTCCCTAAGTTCTTACCACAGTGCAGGAAAGTTCTTGGGTGTGCAGGAAATACCAATCCCCTAGCACAGGCTCCATAGCAGAGCGGCCACCATACAGAAACAGGTACTTCTCACCTACAGAAAAAGACAAACAGGTGAAAAGAGAAGTTAGAATGTGGTATGTCACAAAAGCAAAAATTTCTATTGCACAGAAGGGAAGCGGACCAAAGACAGAAATTAATGCAGTCAGGCAGAAGTTTTATACACTATTTATATTAAGACATCCTGCAACCTTATGAACATTTCCAGATAAGCAAGCAATTGTTTCATAGATACAGGAATTACTCTTGTATCCAGATCTTTTATAAGACACATGGAAGACTAAATACTTTTACTAAGAAGCTGTATTCTTCACGTTTGTGGTCATTCAGAAGACCCCCGTGATCCACTTATATTATGTAGTTTCTCAATGTTTAAGGTCTGAATGGAAATCATGCACTATAGTCTCAAAAGCAAAAGAAGAAGACATGTTTTTTAATATACCTAATGGACATAAGGAATGAAAATTTAGCAATGGCAAGATTACACCTATGGAACTAATAAAATTAGAAAACCCCAAGGACATAAATCATAGCAACATGATGACATTTATTTATCCCAAGAAAACAGATAAATCCTCATAAAAGAAGAATGTGTATTTGATCATACAAAAGGGAGATAATGATAATTTAAGCACGTAGGAGTTAATCTGGAGAAGCCTCTAAAAGGAGGTACAAATGGTGCAAAAGCACTTTGGGTATATGTGCGTTAACCGCACTATGCCCTGTCAGCTCATTTCTTCATAATGAACTGTGCAAATAACACAAGCGTTGGTCGCTTACTTCAGCAACAAAGCAAAATCAAGGCAAAAATAAGAGGATACAGTCTGACAAAGACAAAAAGCAATGTATTATTTATAAAACCTTATTTACCCATTTAGCATTTGCTTCTTTGATATAAAATTTAGACTGGAAGGCTGAACCCTAACATATGATATGATATTAATTAAACACTACTACACAAATTCAAAGTATGGTCCAGACTAGACTAACAACTGCTTAACAATTCCCCTGGTGTTCCCTCTTAACAGCTCCCTGACAGCTAGTGGAGAATGAAACAGCTTAAGAAAGGACACCTCTGACCGCCTTAATTCCACTGAGTCCCACCACTGACTTGCTAAGAACTGCTGCAAGTTTTTCGCCCCTTATAGTCAATATCTTTTACTAGACAAATCTTCAGCGTGCCACTGCAGGGCTTGATTCTAGACCTATTCAGAACTACTGAATATTTGTCAACTGCTACTAGAAGAGCAACATTTCTTCTGAGGCACGTCCCCTGGGTAAAGAGCCACGGATCCTGCTCCATAATGCTCCAGACTTAAAATACTATCCTTCATAGAGGAAGTTCTGAAACTTCTTTCTGGAGTATCAAGCATGAATAACTTCAGCCATAAATGGTCTCAAAGAATCAGTTTTCCAGAACAGATTACATTCCCAGGTTTCAATTCTACTGGGGATTATGTGGTATACGAAATTGGAAATTACCGTATTTCAAACATCAAGAAGAAATCTCAAAGCCTCTTTTAATTTCTTTTCTATGGACAGGCTTGAGAAGTGGGCCAATATGAACCTCACAAAGTTTAACAAGGCCAAGTGCAAGGTCCTGCACCTGGGTCGGGGCAATCCGTGGTTATCAATACAAGCTAGGGGGTGAAAGCATTGGGAGCAGCCTTGTGGAGAAGGACTTGGAGGTACTGGTGGACGAAAAACTGGACATGAGCCAGCAATGTGCACTTGCAACCCAGAAAGTCAATCGTATCCTGGGTTGCATAAAAAGAAGTGTGGCCAGCAGGTAGAGGGAGGTGAGACCCCACCTGGAGTACTGCCATCCAGCTCTGGGGTGCCCAGCACAAGACAGATATAGCCCTGTTATAGTGGGTCCAAAGGAAGTCCACAAAAATTATCAGAGGCCTGGATCACCTTGCCTATGAGGAAAGTCTGAAAGAGTTGGAATTGTTTAGCCTGGAGAAGAGATGGCTTCGGGGAGACCTTACTGCAGCCTTTCAATACTTACAGAGGCCTTGTAAGAAAGACTGAGAGACTTTTTACCAGGGCCTGTAGGGACAGGACAAGGGGTAACGATTTTAAAGATGGTAGATTTAGATTAGATATAAGGAAGAAATTCTTTACTGTAATGGTGGTGAGACACTGGAGCAGGTTGCCCAGAGAAGTTGTGAATGCCCCATCCCTGGAAGTGTTCAAGGTCAGGCTGGATGGGGCCTTGAACAACCCGATCTAGTGAAAGATATCCCCGCCCATGGCAGGGGGGTTGGAACTAAAAGGTCCCTTCCAACCCAAACCATTCTGTGATTCTATGAATAGCATAATGGCAGAACAGTACTCTCCATTCTGGTTTTTGTTCCTTTAGTAGTAATTCTTACTGCTAAGAATTCTTAACATTTGCTTTGCTTTTCTTTTAGGCATCTGTTTATCATTATAAAGCCTCACCCACCAGCAGTGCTAGGTTATGTGCTAAAAGCTCACCTGCACACCCAGAGAGAAGCATAGAGGCAAAACAAGGTGGGGCAACCCAAATAATACCCTGCCTCAGCTACTTCCAGACTCACTCCAGGAGAGCGATCAAGCCATAAAAGGCTCATTTCCTCATGCACAGGAGGAACGCAGAGAGGCAGTGGCAGGTATGCAGGCAGGAAAACCCCAGTTCCATGCTTATAGAGACAATCCATCCCGGCTCCTCCCAGGGATGTCCCAGGAGAACTGTCAGCCCTGTTGTCCAGCTGTGAAACCCATCAAAATGAGTGAACAGGAGCAATCCTCTGCCTATGGGTATGGGACACGTAAGATGCAGGGGAAAAGCATTTGGGGTTTGCATAAGACTATTATGGGATGCTCAGGAGAGAAACCAGAGGCAGGAAAAGGGATGGATTGAGGTGATTTGGGCAGGTACAAACACAGGACGACAGAGGGATAAAAGGATAAAAAAAGACTAGTCACATATAAACAGGTTACTGGTCAGTATGCCTGTCTGACCACGTTCCTTAAACAGGAAGAGCTGAAAATGGGTCTTTTCATTTGTGGGTAAGTGTGTTTGCGAGAGGGGAGCTAATCAAATGACAGTTGCAAGTATATATTGTAGCATTTCCAAAAATCTGTTATAAGCTTTTTCCGGCACTATACAATCATATGTATTTTTAATTCCTGCCCTGCATCTAGAAAACTAACAGGATTGCAGCTCATCTATAATAAAAGTCATTATCACAAGGTATCTGTTGTATAGGTTCTGTAATGAATCAACCATGTAGTAATGGCATAGATAACTGCAACCCTGCTCAATTGTTGGATCAACCAATGCAGTTGCTGAGTTCAGAAAACTCACCTGAGTCTGCTCAGTCTTTCCCTTTCGTCAGATTTAGTAAAGCCTCTCACAAATACCTTTGGACTTGACAAACAAAAAAGGCACAACAAGAAATGGGTAGATTAACTCCATAGCCCGTACTACATAAAAAGTTAGGCTGCATCATGACAACTTGCCTTTTAGATCTCACTGTCTGGACAGGACTGCCCCATATATTCTGGAATTTGTATATCTCCGCATACCTACAGCCATTTCCACTCTTTCTAGGCTCTTTACCTTTGAATATTACTTCAGTTGTACTATGTCTCCAACGCAAAGCAGCTGGTTCGGCAGCAGGCTGCAGACTTACAAGCTCCACTGTAATGTCATCTGGGTCCGAGGCATTGCAGGTTTCAGGGAACTTTAGCCACAACATTCCCAAGCCTGCTCTTGATGGGGATGTTCGTCCTCCTACCACCAGGGCCAGACTGTTTGAGAGACATGACACAGTATGGTACAACCGCTCATCTGTAGAGATACAAAACATCATGGTTCACACCGATCTTTCTCCCATGAAATTCATAGAACAACAGAACCATTTAGGTTGGAAAAGACCCTAAGGATCATCAAGTAAACTGCCAAGTCTACCACTAAACTGTGTCCCTAAGCACCACGTCTACAAGCCTTTTAAATGCCTCCAGGGATGGTGACTTGGCCACTTCCCTGGGCAGCCCCTTCCAATGCTTGACAGCCCTTTCAGGGAAGGAATTTTTCTTAATATCCAATTGAAACCTCCCCTGGCGCAACTTGAGGCTGTTTCCCCTCGTCCAATCACTTGTTACTTGGGAAAAGAGACCAACACCCACTTTGCTACAGCCTCCTTGCAGGTCGTTGTAGAGAGTCATAAGGTCTCCCTGGAGCCTCCTTTTCTCCAGGCTAAACACCTCCAGGTCCCTCAGCCGCTCCCCAGCAGCTTTGGGTTCCAGACCCCTCCCCAGCTTCCTTGCCCTTCTCTGGACACGCTTCAGCCCCTCCAGGTCCTTCTTGGACTGAGGGGCCCAACACTGAACCCAGCATTTGAAGGGCGGCCTCACTAGTGCCAAGTACAGGGGCATGGTTCCTGCCCTGCTCCTGCTGGCCACACCACTCCTGATACAAGCCGGGATGCCGTTGGCCCTCTTGGCCACCTGGGCACCCTGCTGGCTCATACTCAGCCGCCTGATGACCAACCCCCCCAGGTCCTTTTCCGCCAGGCAGCTTTCCAGCCCCTCTGCCCCACGCCTGTAGTGTTGCATGGGATGGTTACGACCCAAGTGCAGGACCTAGCACTTAGCATTCAGAACCTTCAGATCTTTTTGACTGCCAGCATAACTGCATTGTGACATCACTTTTCCACTATACATTATTTCACTGTTAGCAGAAGAATGTCTTCTTACACTTGCCATCAGTATAGGAACTCACCCCATCTTTTATCAGGATTTTCCATTTTCACACAGCCAGCTTTCCAGTAGCCTGCATGTTTAATTAGCACATGAAAATTTCTCATACGGCAGTGCTGTCCATCCTCCTCCCCAAAGCCTCCAGTGGTGAGAATCACGTTGGGTTTTATAAGAACAGAGTGGTGGCCGTAACGTCTCAGGCCAGAAATTTCAGAGTGTATTGCACACACTGCTGCAGTGATACTCCCGGCCATCCTGACAGGACCATCATGATGAGGAACTGTAAGCCAAAGAGAACCAAAGAACAAAAAAACCCAAGGACTACATTTAAAATGAGAGATTAAGCAAGTCTGTTCAGCTGTTCAAGAAGAAAAAATTGTGAAGCAAGCTGACCATGCCTTAGAAATCAAACTGTAATTGGTTAAACTACCACTATGCCAACTTCCAACTTCTGCTTACTGCTCCCTCAACTCCTGACACAGTTCTGAGACTGCTTTAATGGGGTGGAGGTAAAACTGCGGTGTGCTAAACAGCTGTAGCAAGAAAGGAATCACTGTAATACCTTCCAACGGAGTACCTTTCTCATGAAGACAAAATTTGGCTACTTAAATAGCAAAGAACAGCAGAAAAAGGACAAACACCTGGAGGATGGATTTCAAAGTTTCTTGCTAGATTTTGATCCTACCTTCACAAAAGCTTTGAAATAAATTTCTAAAGCATGCCAAATAATCTCTGTTAATGCCAATGGTCCTACTGTAAGAGAATATTTTCAGTTATCTAAATATCTCGTCTTTAAATTCTATACCCCTTAGTATGAAAACAAGCTTTCAACACAGGACTCTAGCTCACCTGCGCACTGTACAAATTGTTTTCTTTTTATCAGTTTTGAATTTGCATTGTCTTTGTTTTAATCAGGTGCTTTATTCTTGTGTTACAAGAGATGATGAGGTGGAGGAGAAACAGCTCTCAGTCTATTTTTTGTACACCATACTCATAAAAATTGCCTGTACTGAATATTGTTTAGTAAAAGACCCTACTTTCTATTGTTTGATTAAGTAAAACATTTCATCTCCTTGGGCTTAAATGTCTTCTATAAATAGATCTTTTTAAGACTGAGGGTGTTTTTTCATTTCAGAAAATATACTTACCATGCTCCGTTTGGAAGATTTAGTACTTGCAATCTTCTTGAACAGGGACCCAAATCTATTTGAGAGGCTAGATGGGGGCACATATTGGTATTTGAGACATATCTTTTGCCATTCCCAGTAAAAAATATCTAAGCATCGATAATTTACCAGACTTTGAAGGCTCCTGCTACCAGTTCTGAATACAACAGAGACAGCAGCATAAACCAACAGACGTCATCTATCTGGACTTCTGCAAAGCCTTTGACACGGTCCCCCCCAACATCCTTCTCTCTAAATTGGAGAGCTATGGATTTGATGGGTGGACTGTTCAGTGGATAAGGAACTGGCTGGATGGTCGCATCCAGAGGGTAGTGGTCAATGGCTCGATGTCCAGATGGAGACCGGTAACGAATGATGTCCCTCAGGGGTCCGTGCTGGGACCGGTGCTGTTTAATGTTTTCATCAATGACTTAGACAGCGAGATCGAGTGCACCCTCAGCAAGTTTGCGGATGACACCAAGCTGAGTGGTGCGGTTGATGGGATGTCATCCAGAGAGACCTGGACAGGCTAGAGAGGTGGGCCTGTGTGAACCTCATGAGGTTCAACAAGGCCAAGTGCAAGGTCCTGGATCTGGGTCGGGGTAACCCCTGGTATCAGTACAGGCTGGGGGAAGAAAGGATGGAGAGCTGCTCTGGTGAGGCCTCACCTGGAGTACTGCGTCCAGCTCTGGAGCCCTCAGCACAAGAAGGACACGGAAGTGTTGGAGTGGGTCCAGAGGAGGGCCACAAAAATGATCCGGGGGCTGGAGCACCTCTCCTATGAGGCCAGGCTGAGGGAGTTGGGCTTGTTCAGCCTGGAGAAGAGAAGGCTGCGGGGAGACCTGATTGCGGCCTTTCAGTACCTAAAGGGGGCCTATAGGAAAGGTGGGGAAAATCTTTTTAGTAGGGCCAGCAGTGACAAGACAAGGGGTAATGGTTTTAAACTAAACCAGGGTAGGTTTAGACTAGATATAAGGAAGAAGTTCTTTACAGTGAGGGTGGTGAAACACTGAAACAGGTTGCCCAGAGAGGTGGTGGAGGCCCCATCCCTGGAAACATTCCAGGCCAGGTTGGACGGGGCTGTGAGCAACCTGATCTAGTTAGCGGTGTCCCTGCTCCTGCAGGAGGGTTGGACTAGATGACCTCTAGGGGTCCCTTCCAACCCAAAACATTCTATGATTCTATAAAGGCCCTACTCCTGACCCTAATGACTGAAGTGTCTTCACTGTATTAGTATCAGTCAAGCAAATGTCAGACTTTTTTTTTTTTAACTTAAGGATAGATCCTATGCGTTTAGGAGTCTTTAAGGTTTTAACATAAGGACCGGTGACAATCACACAGTATATTTAACTACGCCCACATTCATTCAGCTTCAATTTCACTACACATTTTCACATCTAATCAAGACACAACACAATGCATTCAGTGGCCCTGTTGGCTTAAGGAATGCCATCCTGCCTTATCCCAGCTGCTTTTCCTGCTCCCTAGAACACAGATTTTGACTTTCAATTGCAGAGAGACTACTTGTGGTGCTATACTGTGAACAAGATCAGTAATGTGAAACAGGTTAAAAATAACCTTCTGCATTCCACCCTGAAAAAGGAAGCAAGCAGCCAAAAGGAGGAATTTCTTGGACTGCTACTGTTGCCAAGTCCTTTTTATCATGGAAACACAGTCTTGGTTTTGGCTTTTCCCCTGCTGTACCACTTTTCTCTCATCTAAAAAAAGCAACATACAGATTGAAAAGTATTTCAGGAACAGAAATTCTACATGTACAATTCCTCCCACAGGGGCTGACAAAACAAAGCACGAACTTCATGACACACTCCTGAGTGCTCTGCTGGACAACACTTTGATAGTGCAGTAAGTAAAACATAACAACCTTCTGGGAGCTGGAAAGATAGAATGGCTCAGAGCACCATGTATGGAGGCAAGCAGAATAAATTGAAAACAGAGTCTGTGGGATGCCAAAAATAGGAAGAAGAGCAGGGTAGACTGGCGTTGCAGCCATGCACTGGAGGGCCCCACATATAAACAGAAGGAGGAGCTGTTCAGACTGGAAGGTTCAATAAACTGAAAGAATGAAACTGATGGAAACCACCAGAGTCAGGACATTGCCCTGGCCTCTCTGTGGACAGCAGAACCATTGTTAGAAGGATGGAGAAAGGTACTCAGATGACAGCATCCCATCTGTACCTTCCAGGGTTTTACTGTCTCCCAAAATCTCTCAGAGAAGCCTGCATGAGATAAAAGAATACTATGAAAACTATCCAGTATGTACCTGTCATATTGGATAACAATGGAGTCCAGGAAGGTTCCATCCCTTTTGACGCAGTCAAGACAAAGTAATGAGAACATTTCAGATGCCATTCCTGTAGCAAACCCAAAGAAAAAAAAAACAAAACAAAAAACAATCCCCCTAAAAATCTTAGAGCAAGCAGTAGTAAGGATCTGAGAATGGCCAGGATGATCAAATCAAAGACCTACCCAGCTTAGCACTGTTTCCAACAGTGGCCAAAATCGGACAACTAAAGTTGAATCTGAGAAAGAGCAAATGTGTAAATACTTTCCTCACCCCAACCTTCAAAAATATACAGCTCCGGGATTTTGTAAGCAAGAAGCTGTGTCTTTGTATTGAATAATCCTTGATGGGTTTCTCATCCACGAACCTATCCAGTTGCTCTTTAAACTCACATAAACTTTTATCATCTGTAACATGCTGTGGCAAGGAGTTCCATAGCTTAATTATATGTTGCATGAGGATTTTTTTGGTTTTTTAATTGGCTTCCCTTTATGCTTCCCAGTTCTGATCACTGAAAAGAGTGAGGTCTGTACACCAGAGGGATTAAGGTTTCTTAAAGGCCATGGAACATAAGTGATCCCAAAGAAATCACAAATGTTCGAAGTTGCAACATGGTCTCTGCTGGACGATAATACATAAATATGATTTCCAGTCTGACCCTGGAATCACCCAGAGGCAGAAGCACAAGCAAGAGGACTGTACAACAAGTCAGCAGCAATACTAGAGTCCACGGGGGTGTTATAGTCAGCCAACTATGTGACTAGAAGGCCTAAACATGAATTTAAAAGGCACAAGAAACCACAATATTAGCATCATCACCCCAATTTCTACCAGGAGCAAAAAGCATCTTTTGAAAAGTGATATAAAAAAATTAATGTAAATACTGAAAATGGAAGAATCCACTACTTGTCCCTAGGCAAATTATTCTAAAAATTAGTAACCCTCAGCACTAAGTATATATTTTACATTTCTTATCTAAATTGATCAGGCTTGTTTCCAGTAAAACCTGGATCTTACTTTATCTCAAAGGCTAATTGTAGATCTCTCTGTTATCACACATCTTACTCTTATGCACATTTTTCAGCTTGGACTTGTGTACATGTTAAGCTCTTCTGTAAGCAAAATGATAAAAAGACTTTACTTTCTCACTATATGAGCAATTGTCTTGATCTACAATAATTCTTGTAGACATTTCTACACCACTTTGCAAATCTGCCAGCATCTTTCAATCATCACTTTTGCATTCATGTAGCAAAGCAGATCCCACATGTTAGCAAAATAAGTGTAAGCACATTAAATTGTTTTCATACTGCAGGCTGTTAGATTTCTGGAGAGAATTATAAACAGAGAACCACAAAATTAAAAGGGGAACTTCTAGTAAGTATCTTACAGGATATTTATCTTGAAGTTACTCAGTCTTTTTGACCTATCTTCTCCTCTAGACTTCCAATAGTCACAAATTTTGCCAGCAGTTAACATAAAAATGTCAAAGAATAGAGTCATAGTTAAACATCAATCATTAATTTAGGAATGGCTGTACAAAGTCAGACCAAAAAATATCTGAAACTAGTAACCTGTATCCAACAATGACAAACAGTAATAGACTATGGAAATGCAAGAGAGCAGGACAAGTGCATCCACTCCCCCCAGGAATGCTCCCAACCATTTGCAGCCAGGAACCTCACATCAGATGTTTTTTTATGTATTCAGTAATCCTCAATGGATTTATCTTTCATTAAAATAATTGCCCCTTAAACCCATGCAACCTTTTATCATCTACAACATCTCTTATTCCACTAGCTAGTTGCTATGCTAAGACTGTCTCCCTGAGAGACCACTCACTGAAGAAGGAACAAGAAGCGTTTCTAACACCAGCCTTCTTCCACTGCTACTTGCCCTAGCTTCACATGGGCCTTCCTGCAGGCTCTGCATTAACTAAGTCTGATTCAAGATCCTTTCTGCCTACATGAACACCTATGCCTCAGGAGCTCTTGTACAGAACCATGACCATAATAAATTGCAAACACCTTATCATATCAAAGCCAGGTCACTAGTGTTCAGCATAAAAGAGAGTTACCTCATATTCATCAAAAGGCTCCAGAGCCTGCACTCTTTGCTGCTCATCTTCTGGAGTACAGCAGGTGAAAAACTCATTCATATCCATGACACTGCATTCAGTCCAGCCCTAAAACAGAAATCCCTCAAAATTATTACCTCTGGAAGGATAGAGACTCACTTCCCACAAGAAAACTAAGACCCTAAATTAAACACCTGCATGAGCCTTTAAGACTGTCTAGCTGGAACAGCAGCAGTCCAGAATCTGGTGAGGATAGACCTCTTACCTGTAAAGCTCTTAAGAACTTAATTTATATCAAAAGTCTCAGAAGAACCCATCTTGCCTTAATCCTATACCAGAAAGTAGGCTGCAAGTTGGTTGGAAGGACCTTCGAATGGCTAGTCATACTGGCCCTGTTTGCTTCAACCTGTAACTGACATAGCCGATGACTTCCAAAATTATTTAATATTACAATCTTAGCCAGGTATATGATGCTTCATGTGTGCCCTAGAACTGCAGGTACATACCTTTTCAAAAAAGCGCCTCTGCTGTGCCTCACAGTCAGGGTACTGTGCCAAAGACTGAAGTGCAGAGTTCAGCTGGCTAAAATGCTGCTGCATGACACGTCCAAAGGGGTCTTCTGGGTGCATCTGTTCATACAGCAGAAAGCATGCTTGAGAGAAATGCTCTGCTGCCCACTGAATCAAGGCATCTGACCTGTCAGGAAGATTGTGCATAAGAAATTAAATAATTGAGGGCCCACCTATCGCATGGCAGATGCAATATATCTTCCTGCAATATCATAAAGCATGCTATTACTGGCAACCCCAGGTATTTGGGGTAACCCCCAGTATCACAGAATCACACAGAATCCCAGAATGGCAGGGGTTGGAAGGGACCTCCGGAGATCACCCAGCCCAACCCCCCTGCTCAAGCAGGCTCACCCAGAGCAGGGGGCACAGGACAGCATCCAGGCAGGGGTTGAAGATCTCCAGAGAAGGAGACTCCACAGCCCCCCTGGGCAGCCTGGGCCAGGGCTCTGGCACCCTCACAGATAACAAGTTCTTCCTCACGTTCAACTGGAACCTCTCCTGCTTCAGGTTGTGCCCACTGCCCCTTGTCCTGGCACTGAGCACCACTGAGAAGAGTCTGGTTCCATCCTTGTGACATCCACCCTTAAGATATTTGCAAGTATTTATAAGATCCCCTCTCAGTCTTCTCTTCTTCAGGCTAAACAAGCACAGCTCCCTCAGCCTTTCCTCATAGGAGAGATGCTCCAGTCCCCTCATCATCTTTGTAGCCCTCCTCTGGACTCTCTCTAGGAGTTACTCATCTTTCTTGAATTGGAGCCCAGAACTGGGACTCAATACAGGCTGGGGATGAAGGGATTGAGAGCACCCTGTCGAGAGGGACTTGGGGGTACTGGCGGATGAAAAGCTGGACATGTGCCAACAATGTGCACTGGCAGCCCAGAAGGCCAACCGTACTCTGGGCTGCA
>NW_009260419.1:138934-145253 GCF_000687185.1 Egretta garzetta | reverse complement strand
TGTTCAGCCTGGAGAAAAGAAGGCTGCAGGGAGACCTAATTACAGCCTTTCAGTACCTAAAGGGGGCCCATAGGAAAGGTGGGGAAAATCTTTTTAGCAGGGCCAGCTGTGACAGGACAAGGGGTAATGGTTTTAAACTAAACCAGGGTAGGTTTAGACTGGATCTAAGGAAGAAATTCTTTACAGTGAGGGTGGTGAAACACTGAAACAGGTTGCCCAGAGAGGTGGTGGAGGCCCCATCCCTGGAAACATTCAAGGCCAGGTTGGACGGGGCTGTGAGCAACCTGATCTGGTTAAAGGTGTTCCTGCTCCCTGCAAGGGGGTGGGGCTGGGTGACCTCTAGGGGTCCCTTCTATCACAAAACATTCTATGATTCTATGAAAAACAAAAGATAGGGCGCAAGGGTAAAAAGGTCCTGTGTGTTTCCCCCCGCCTCAGTAGATCTTTCCACAAAACTGTTTTGTGGATGGGTTTCTTTCATTTTTGTTGTTGCAAGCCAAAGGGAGCCCACCCGCTAGACTTTGATTTAGCTGAGCTCTTATGTCATCTTGGATGCATCAGCAGAATGTAGTGATGAGTGGGTCAGAGTCCGCCAGGCCTGGGGGCTCTTCCCCCACTGACAGTGAAAAGCAGCTGAGCCCTGAACATCCTGAAGGCAGGAATCGTTACAGCATGAATCCCTTCCAACCCAAAGCATTCTATGATTCTACTAAGGAATCCTGACAGAGGTTATACACAAAAGAGAATTCTGTGGTGGGGACTTAAGAACATCTCCTCCCCTCGATGTGCAGAGATTTCAGGGGATAAGAACAAAAAAGTCAAAATCACCCCTTCAAGATTCTGCTGCTGCTTCTTTTTTTCCTTCCCTTTTAGGATGTCACATGGACATCAATTACTCCATCACAATTATGATGTAAGGAGCTGTTTGGGACTTCCACAGAATTCCTGAGGCTTTACTTACAAGATAGCAAGTCTCCCAGCCCCAAGTGACATACATACAAAGACACTCGTTCTTTTCATTTTACTGTTTAACTAACAGAGGATAACTCAGCTGACCTTCTATTTTCCATGTAGGTGAGCACCACCTCTGCTATGAAGAGGGTGGGGATTTCATTGTCCAGTCCTGCTTCCCCCAGGGCTCTCTCCAGCTCAGACAGCTCTGATAAATCCACTCCCAGTAATTTATAATCCTCTCCAGAAAAGGTAATGACTCCTGGGAGACAAATATGATACAATCTCACTACAGTGCTGATGCAATACTGAGACCAAAAGGGACAAACAGAAAAATCAATCCCACAGACAATCATTCACAAGGCTGTGTCCATCAATTCAGTTTCTTTGGGACATGTACAAGAAAATCCCCGTCACTAAATGAACCATAAAGGGATAGTGTCAAGAAGCAACCCATTAAGTGCAGATCTAAAACTCCATTATTCCAATGAAAATTTCACCCACAGATTTCTCATAGAATTATCACATTTACTAGAACAACCAAACTTTATCATATTTACTTTAACAATGTTTTTATAGACCCACTATAATTCAGAATCAAATCTCAAGGTCTCTCATCTATAGACCTTTCAGTTTGGGCTAAGAAAGTACCATTTGTTAAGGAAAATTCCATAGAGCTTGCTGTAACTATAGGGTTAAGACTAGATTGGGGTAGGCATTGTTAAAGAATGGGCATATATGATTATGCCTTCAGTCCATGATAAACTGCTCAATTGTCCCCTGTACAGCTCCCTCCACGGCTGGGTTAACCACCAGCCGAGCTGAAACAGTAGAAGAAAGTTAGCAAATAGAAATTAACGTTAAGCAATAGGTATTGTAGGAGTTTTAGACTTAGAGGTGAGGTAAGGATGTCTTGCAACTAAGGTCAAGGGTTAGAATTTAGAATAAGTTAACAAAGAACACCAAGCTTTTGTGCCACCAGACGATGAAGACAATGACATTTGAAATGGACCAGATGAAGCAGAACTGCGACAGGATTGAGACGGAACATACCAGTAGAGGAAAACTGAGAACTTTCTACTGACCAAGAAGAACAGAGGAACTGAGAATGCAGTGGAAACTTACAGTAGCCTTTGTCTATTATGTAATCATGTTGAAAAGGCATATAAGGTGTAAGGTGTATTTTTTACATTGCTGCTCACTGAGGTGAGTTGTGAATAAATGCAAACCTAGAGTAACTCAAACTCTGGTGAAATTCAACACCATTGCTTTGATAGAATTTGAATGGTTTGCCTCACAACCATAAAACCATTCTCAAGTTTGTGGGGGTTTGTTTGTTTGTTTTTTAAATAGATTTCATTTCTGTAAAATGGCATTGAATCCTGAGCCAGCACATGCTAGCTCTCTGCAAACACCAAGACTAGTCTCAGATCACTATTCTCAAAAATAAGTTCCAGTTATGACTTGCAAGCATTATCATGGCATACCTGTGTACTCCGTAAGAATATCATAAGCTATAGCTGGTTGACCTGT
Source organism: Egretta garzetta (assembly GCF_000687185.1). Taxonomy (NCBI): domain Eukaryota; kingdom Metazoa; phylum Chordata; class Aves; order Pelecaniformes; family Ardeidae; genus Egretta; species Egretta garzetta. The sequence continues at coordinate 142,769 of NW_009260419.1, read as the reverse complement.
TTCAACCAAAACCAAATCATAAACAAAGCAAACTGTAAAGTACCTTTAGAAATCACTTGCTCTATTTCTCTGTACCAGAGCAATCCAACAACTATACCTGTCCTGAGAACTGTTAATCTACACTGTTCTGAAAGGCATCCATTACTGGAGGCAAAATGGCCTTCTTCAGAAGCCCGTCCCACTGTTCCCTGTTAATTTCTTCTAACAACTAACTTGTCTATCCATCAGTTCCGTCCCTCTGGACACAGAGAATAAGGTATTCCCAACTCTTTTGTCACCCACCTTTTACTTGAAGTACTTGAAGATTAGTGGTACGGACAGAATTATTTGCCACAGGATGCTGCCGATACTAAAAATGTGAATGGATTCAGGAGGAAACCGGACAAGCTTATGGAAGAGCTACTCACCAAGACTTGTTCGACTGCTCACAGGAGCCAGGGACTTGTGCTCTGCACCTAGCTCTGTAGCTGTCTTCCATCCATCTGTATTTAAGTTGATTATTACAGTCTAAACCTAGCGGCTTACATATGTCCTTATTGTATTTCATTCCACATTTTCTAGACCATTCACGTACTTTGTCAAAATCCTACTCTCATCCACCATATTGCAACTCTCCCAGTTTCTTGCTGGTTTATTTTATTTTCACCTTCTATAGCATATCATCTAGAACATTAATGGAAACCTTGAAGGAAATCAGATACAGGAGAAACCTCTAGTGAATCCCATACTTTACATTCCTCCATTTTGCCACTGAACTGCCCCTTAGTACTTATCTGGCATAATAATCCTTCCAGTTCTGCTTATATTCTACAGTAGTTTCATAAGGGTCATTTTTTCATGCCTTGGAGAGGAAAAAAAGTCAGGTAACATAATGACTGATATTTTACTACAGTCAAGACACCTAAGAGTCATACCTTCTCTCCTACCCATAAAGCCCATAAATCACAGCATAATTTATGTTGAAAGTGGCCTTTGAAGGTCATCTAGTCCAGCTCCTTGGTCACAGCAGAGTTACCCATAGCAGGTTGCTCAAAGCTTTGTCCAGTCAAGCTCTGTCTCCAAGGCTGGAGATTCCATCACCTTTCTGGGCAATCTGTTCCCATTTTTAACTACTCACATGGCAGAAAAAAGAAAAAAAATCTTCATTGTATGTAACTGGAATTTCCTTTGTTGCAACTTGCCACCATTGTCCCTTGACTGTTTTCTTCATGCCTCCAAGAAAAGTCTGGCTCCATCTTTTCTACCCTCTCCCATTAGGTAGTTGAAGACTGCAGTAAGACTTACCTCCCTCCCAACCTCCTCTTCTTAAGGCTGAACAAACCCAGTTCTCTCAGCCTCCCCTCCTATGTCATGTGCTCCCTCGCTTTATCATTCTCATGACCTCTCACTGGACATGCTGCACTTTGCCTCTGTCTTTGTACTAGTGAGCCCAAAGCTGGACACAGTACTTCAGAAATTATAACAGAAAGAAACTGAAATTGGTTTGATATAATCTGCTCCTGACAAGTCCATTCTGGCAGCTATACATCTTCTTGTTATCTCTCAATGTTTACAAGTGATTTATTTGTTCCGGAATTTTTCAGAAAATGAACATGCTTTTCACCTACAACTTCACAGTTCCTCTACCATCGCATCTCACTTTTTAAAGGCTGAAGCTATGTTTCCTCCTTCTAAACATTTAGTACCTAGAAAACCTTAGATAAATATCATACCTAATCCTTCTCCTCCAGTATCTCCCACCAGTGCTGACAACTCTTTCATTCTTTTGATCAGAGTAGCTTTTTGGCATGCCACATTTGGGAAATCCACCTCATATACCACAGTGTGATGCAGAAGACCCATGTCCTTCAAACGGAAGTATAAGGAGTCAAGGCCAGCACCTAAAGACAGGATCTGCAGAGAAAGTATCAGGAAAAGTTAGACTCAACTCTAGCAGCATCCTGAGCATCTAGTGTGAAAAATATTCAGTATCATCATCTGTAGAGTGACAAAATCAGGCAATCTCCTGCAAGAGGTGTAGGTATTGCCCCCTCCCAGATATCTCTGTTGAAGTAACAAATGGACAGCCACAGTAGTGCCAACTGGATTCTCTATGCTCTTCTGGAAAGGATCACAACAGATGCACTAACAAGCTACTGCAGCGCCAAGATACCAAAAAGACTTTTCACACATCCAGTGGAAACTGCCAGTACACCCCAACAAAGAAAATGCACCTGTGTCCTAGGGTGGCTTTGGGTCTTCAGCAGAAAGTCTTGAACACAGTGATCTACAGCACGGGCGCGGATGTAATAACCCCTGTGGAATGAAAATCAGTTGTAATCACTGTCCAGGAACCCTATTTCTCCAGCACTGGCATCCTCCATTTCAAAAACTGATTTTTTCTCTCTCAGCTTCTACCCAATAACCCCACATTTATAGACCTACACTGGGAGATGTCTGGTGATTTTGTCACATCAAGAACTTATTAATACATATAGATCGCCTGTATTCATTAAGTGTATTAACCAACAAGACTATGGATAACTCAGAGAAAACGTGTAGATATCATAGCTTATTTTGCATAAATATTCACTGGATGAAAAAGCATGAATCCAGACAGTTAGGATGCTCCCCTGCAATGTGGGTGACCAATACCTGAGATCCTGCCCCAAATCAGATGTCGTAACAATATGAAATTAACTCCTTTACTTACAAGGAGCTGTTGGGTATAACAAAACGAATGACAGTGTGTGCAAATGAAGTGAGAGAGGAACAAAAAAGGGAAGAGAAGCAAAGTCAGGAAAGGAATTTCATTCTCTGTTTTTGAATGAATGGAACTAAGTAGGTCTAACTCCTGCAAAGTGTTTACTGTTTGCCTAGTCTGGCAGGGACTGGTGCCTCTTCTTCCCTGGCATCCTCCTTTAGTTAGTTTCATCGTGTCCCCATGTTACCAGTTCCTATCACCCCCTTGAACAAGCATGTTATCATCCCCGTGCCTCACAGGGACTAGAGATTTCACTAGATATACTAAGATGTCCCAAAAGTCACGATGACAGCATTGACAACTGCAAGACTCTACTTAGTTTGGCATGCCAGTGTCATGTGACAAGTCAACACAGGCTCAGCTTCCTGACCTGATGAGCATCAGTTGTCTTCAGAAGGCTGCAAGCTTCTGCTTGAATACACGTTTGTTTTGGGTTTTATTTTCCTGAATGAAACTCCTTTGGCAATTCACAGTAATTTTGATTGGATTAAACTATTTGCCTCATATTATTTAAACTCCACTAGCATATCAGCATAAAACCCTCTACACATACACATTAAACAATTCATATTTGTGTCTGGCAAAGCTCCAGAGAAGACCTACTGGTCAGACCGTGGATTCAAAAGATAATATTATGTCATTTAATAATAATTTAATAATATTTTTTTCCTGAGCCACCAAATACCTTATTAAACTTGTAATGCTCTTGAGAATTAATGAGAAAACTATTGACATGCTAACATTCTGAGTACGTTCATTTTCAAATCTTATCTAGTTTTCAGAAACATTGAATACCAAAGTTAGGAACCAGTCCGGTGACATATTTTACTCAGGACAAAGCTTTCCATTTTTACCCATAAGCCATGTCAAATTACACTAACAGTCTAAAAAGATTACATTACTGAAAGCAGTGCTCTGCAAGTTGCCAATCTGTCACGACGTGCACTTTCCTTAAAACGCATTTAAAAGAGCTGTGCCTTAACGGGAAGGGACACCTCAGGAGGCCTGGGGAATCACTAGGGCCCTTCTGCACCCCAACAGAAGGGATGCTGCGAGCACCACGCGCGCCGGGCGCGCCCCGCCAACACAGCC
>NW_009260419.1:106885-138383 GCF_000687185.1 Egretta garzetta | reverse complement strand
CCGGAGGACTTGCGAGTGCAGTCGCGTGCCTGGGCCCGGTAGCGAGGGAGAGCCACGAGCACGTCGCCATGGCAACGGGCAGCCTCCGCGCGGTAAGGGAGGGGCGAGGGGAGAAGCGCTGCGTCAGGATCAGGGTGCGGGGCTCCCCGGGGCAGGGTGCCCGTCTCCCTGGCGGGGTGCGGAGCTGCTCTGGGGCATGATGCCGAGTTCCCTGGCGGGGTGCGGAGCTCACTGGAGGGGTGCAGCAGGACCCGCAGTAGTTCTGCCCATGCTCTGCTCCCTGTGCTGCACTTTAGAGTAGAGCCGGTGCTGGTGACTGCGTGCGTTTTGGGACGGGGCTTCTTGGGGGTCCACAAGCTGGCAGTGTGGAGGACAAACAGGCAGAGGGTAGAGGCGGTGAATGTTTCATGTTAATTCTCTTCAGGATTTGTACTAAGAGTTGTAGAGGAGCTGTGGTAGCCCGAGCTATGTAAGGTGTCACGAGTACTATGCTTACTTCCTATTCAGGGTCTCTACACATCTTGCACTCCACAAATTAGTATCTTGTGCATTAAATAAGTTATAATCTTAAAATGCCACTTTTATAGAGAATGGTCGTATGCGTGTTTCTAACTGGGACCCATAAAGCTCAATCCTCAGCCCAGTGCTAGCATTTCGTCAACAACCACATGAAAATTTTTCTCTGAAGTGTATTTTGTTGGTGTTGCCTTTTAGGTGATTCCTGTCGTACCTGAAGTAGCCAGTCCTAGCTGCTGCAGTTATAGTGCGGGATACAGTACATTATGATAGCTCCTATATTTCTATTTGTATTCTAGATGTGTGCAGTTTCTGCAGAATCAAGGTTTCCTTTTCCCTTTTTGTAGCTGTTCAGCATTTTGTTGATCTTGTCTCATCTCTGGGATCTGGAAATGATGTTTTGATTTAGTTACAGGTTAAGACTTACAGAGAATGCTAGCCCTGGCACTTCAGATCCTGCAGGATTTCCAATTATACTAGCATCCTGAGACTTATGATGGAACAAAACCCATGGCAGCAAGTTGGGGAGTGACCATGGAACTCACTGCATCCAGCCGTCCCAGGAAGTCCTTTCCAGTCCTACATTTCTATATCCATAACAATCTTCTGTGCAAGCCGTGTGAGAAGACACTGAAACATGAACTGGACACCTAGGGTTTAAGACAAGAACACGAGCATGTGTGTTGCAGGAAGAGAGTGTCCATACCAGATTTCCTTGGTAAAGGATGAGAAGGTGGTGTGCAGCCGTTCTTGGGTCTGTGTGTCCAGTCCCTAGCTGTCACAGATATAAAATCCTGTAATCAATCATCATTTTGTCAGACTCCAGTTTAGAAGCAGATGGGATTTTTGCTTCTATGTCCTTCTTAGTTTGGAAAGATGTTTTGGAGCCTGGTTGCTGTAATAGCTAGAAATCTCCTCCAGATTTCTTGTTGCATATATTAATGGCCAATTTATATCCCTTTATTCTTGATTCACAGTTAGTCTTAATCTGAAATTGTTCCTTCCTGGCACTGACTCCAAGTGTACAAGCAGATAGATTTATCACCTCTTGGTCTGTGTTTTGCCAGACTAAGGCTAGCTAAGCAAGTTCTGCTAGTGGGAAGTAGAAAGCTTTCAAATACATTTCTGAGAGGGGATGGATGCTGTGTGCAGAGGGTATGCTGTCACAGACCTGGCACTTCCCTCTGGGTTGGACATCTTCACAGGCTGACGGCAGGGGGGGCGGGGGAGTGTGCATGCTTCTTCCCTGGCATGCATGGGCAACCTTCCCCTGCCTGGTCTCTCCTCCCACTCCTCTGAAGATTCCCCTGGGGCTCTGCACGACATTCAAAGCTTGTGAGGAATGCACAACTCACCCCAAATAACAGAAAACACATAGCAGAGCAGCACAGGCATCTAGGGGCCCCATGCTGCTCCCACCCCCAACTGGGCGGGCGGTCTGAGGAGGGGGGAGTACATAATGAAAAGCATTTGCTGCAGCAGCTATCTATAGTCTTTTGTGTTTGGGAGTGGGCAAGGGACAGGCGTGGCCCTGCCTGCCTGACCTCAGAGTTGACGTCAGAGAACCCCAAATGAATAACAGGGAGTGCTTCAGAAAGAGAAGCACAACCAGGCTACCCAGGATGGAAGGTGAGACATCAGTACCACTAAGCAAGAGAAGAGATAAAATAGGAGGTACTGTTTCCCACAGAAGGGTACTCTGTGTCCACAGTATGAAGACTCTGGCTTCAATTCAGGTTGGGCCAAACAAGTTTGGGTCTTTCTGTGTGCTGACTCAGCAACTCAAAATCTGCTTCTGATCTACTATAAGCATTTTCCCTTACCTGTTCTGCTTCCTTAACCGCTTGGATGCATGCTGAAGGTTATCTGTTGCAGCATGGTCTCTGTATCAGCTTGCACCTGGGAAACAGTTCTAGGAATGATAAAAGGTTACAGGTCTGTGTTGTGCTAAGCAGTAGGCCTGTGCCTTAAAAATATTGCTGCCCAAAATATTTGGTTCTAACACTACTGATATTGCCCTGTTGCTCCCAGTGCAAGAGTGGAGGGCTGGATTTATCTGCCAATCTAGGACAATGTGGTAAGAATTGGATCCAGGAGAACATATGGTATGAGTCTTAGATCTTGATCACATTATTGTAATGTAATACCACAGAGAGTCCTCAGTGACGGGGCAAGGCCTTGTCAGGCCACTGTGACAAAATTTAGAGATAAACAGCATAACTTGTAGTCTCATGTGCTCACCGAAGTCTTGAGTGTACAACCTAAATACTTCATAAAATACATCTGTGTCATCAAAGAGGTTGTGATTAACAAAACAAGATACAATCACAGAATCATAGAATGGTTTTGGCTGGAGGAGACCTTTAAAAATCATCTAGTCCACCCCCCCAACACGGGCAGGGACATCTTTCACTAGATCAGGTTGCTTAAAGCCCCGTCCAACCTGACTTTGAACATTTTGAACACAAGCAAAGGAACCAGCTTCCTAGTTGTCGTTAAGAATGTAAACATATCCCAAAAAAATCCATCACTGTCAAGGAAGATATTGTGACTTTGTCATTCTTTGGTGTTCAGTGGAATCTTTTCTTCTTCAAAAAGAGTGATGGAAAGGAAGTTCAGAAGATATCCCTAGATAATAATGGCAGTGATGTTGGAAATGGAGAGAAGAAACAATCATCCTGTGTCTTGTCACAGAAGTTAGGAGGTGTAGGAAACAGCTGTAAGGACTTTTAAAAGATAAAAGAAGTGGTTTGGTTTATTGCCTTGTAAAGAGGGTGCAGTAGGAATGGGGAAACTGAGGTAAGGATATGACTAAAACACTAGCCCAGAGGGATAACATTTGCATGGGTATTATAATGGACTTAGATTTGTGAATCAACATGGAGGGTGAAAAGAACCAGCTGAGGAGATGTGAGGACAAATAATGTTGAGGTGGGGTTTTGTTTTCTTTTGTTTTTGTTTTGCAGAGATCTTGGACCAAAGTTTCCTTGGAAATGACCAGTGCACTGATGTTTATAGGAAGAAAATGACATGTCTCGCGAAATTGTTGGACACTTAATACAATATCAGCCCTGGCCAAAATAGTGGAAGGGTTGACTGCACGTTGTAAGAGGGAGTGATGATTGCCATTAACTATACAGCCAATATACATTTCTGAGCAAGATAATTAACTGTCTGTTTGGAATACCACCAGTGGAGATATGTTGATATCCTAGGAGGTTTGCTTCCCTGTTTTATTCCCACGTAATATTGTGGTCTTTTAAAATTTCCTGGTTAATAATTCAGACCTTCATTAAATGTTGTCCATTCCATGTTAAAGGACAAGATCTTGACTTTAGGCACTGCTGTGATCAACTCTTTCTGAAAAACTGCCAGAGCTTTCCGAAAAATGTCTTGAAGTCTTATCCTTGCAGGAGGATGCTCCCACACTTCACATCAAGTGATACCCACCCCCACTCTGCCTTTCATCTGCTTGGTAGGAGGCACTCTTCATCCCTTTACCCACCACAGAGCTCCTGTACTACCTGCTGCTTTCCCCATTACCAAATGTATCTGTTGCATTTACATTCAGTGATTCTCTGCATTCTTTGAATAAACATGGATCGAGGTAAAGCAGCCGTGACACTTCTGATAAACTGATACGGCACTTTATGCTGTATTACACTTTTGTTCGTGCTATTCAAAGACCTTATCACACCTTCTCAATTTGCTTTTTCTCTCTGAACAGGTTGAACTCCAGTTTGAGTTATTATCCGGTGTGGATTTTTTTCAGAGAGGTATGAGCAAGATAGGAGCCTTTAACTTCCATTGAGGGAAGTTTCAAAAGAAACCTTTCTGTGTGTGTTTAGAGGCCTGATGTATGGAGGTGCTACTCCTCCAGCTGCTTTAATCGGCAGACTCAAGCCTCTCAGAGCTCCCTTTGTGTTTTAGAGATAAAGACCCTGCCTTGTTCTTCTCTCCAAATGCAAAAATTATACACTAGCTGTTTGATAGTTTCTTTGGTGACTTGAAAGCCTTCAAAATGTGGCTCCTATATTGTTTCTTCCTCAAATCTCTCTCAGTTCCCTGTCTGTAAAATGGGGGTAAGACCAAATTTCATACCTCCAAGGAGGGAGGCATGAGGGAAAAAAAAAAGGAATTTTGGCACATCAGAGAGAGATAAGGGATTTCTGTAAGGCATTTGTCAGTCGTACATGAAGAGCTGGTTAAACACCAAGCAGTAATTCATCAACTTCTGACTTAGGCTCTGTTGCTGTATTTTACAATGGATGATTGTCAACCAGCAGAGTTGTTTCTAGGAGAGTCCCACAGAGCAGCTCATGGTTACAAATTGGTGGCTGTGTCCTGGAAAGCAGGAATTAAAGGATTTATTGATTGCATTAGAATAGGAGTTCTCAGTTTGACGAAATAGCTAGACCAAAAGGTATTTGAAGAGTGTATAAAAAGGACATAGAGGAATCAAATAGAATCGAATAGAATAGAATAGAGTAGAATAATAGGATAGTTCAGTTGGAAGGGACCTACAACAATCGTCTAGTACAACTTCAAAGAAGGACTGGTATTACAATGTATATTTCATTAGTACAGCTATTACTGGCATAATATCAGTGTTTTGGGATCAGCATTTCAAACCCATTCTGGTTTTAGGTCTCCCCTATATTCAAAGATCGAAGGCACAGAGTCTCTTTAGTTTTAAAATGGTTGTAAAATTAACCAGTACGGAACTACAACAGGACTTTCAGAAAATGAAGTCCAATCTGTATTTGGACTGTGAGTAAATTTTGTCGGGGTCGCAGGTATGTGATGCCTTCTGTGTTCATCTGGCAGGTGACATTATTTCTTACCAATTTCCTGATGTTTCAAAGATCACCAGTATTCTATTGTCATGTTTACCAGCAGACACAGTGCTGCTTTCCACAAATTAGAATTTCCCATTCACAGGATGTTAAAACCAGAATCTCATTCACCAGTTTCTTCCTAGGAGACTCAGATGAACTGGACTAGCAAAGGGAAAGTATCTCTATAGTGTCCTAACCCCCGGTTCTGCAGCTTCCCATTCTCTCAGCTTCATCCTGCTATTATCTCTGCTCCCAGAAACTCATAACCTAACACAGACAACTAGCCGGTCTCCAGGGAGTCTCTGGTCCATGAATTTGGCCTTGTTTATAGCATCTGAGCCATGATGTCATCACTTTGGGGCCCCACACATAGATGGCAAAGGAGGAAACAATATAAATTATGCTGGCCCCTGCTTTCTTGTGGTGAGATCTGTCCTTGCCAGAAACTTCTAGCCTTTGTTCTGGGCTGGGAATGGGTTTCATAATGGAGAGGGAGGCACTTTCTATTCTGAGTGGAGAAAGCAGTACCAGGGAAGGTTTTAATTAACTCCCATCAGTGCAGAGCAGCCAGGCTGTTTGCAGTTGCAGGAGCTGATGAACAGTGCAGTCCCAGTCCAGTCTATTACAGTGAGAAGGGCTGCAGGAATGGAGCATGTTCTTACCCCATGGCAAAGAGGTCCTTGTTGGAGGATGAGACCAATTCTTAGTAAGATCCAGAATGGAACTCTTCCCAAGAGGAGAGGACTCACTCTGCCAGACGAGGAGCAATAGAGTAAAGCAAACACCAATTAGAAATGGAAGGGAAGCACAACAGGCTTTTCTCACCTTTGTCCCATCTCTCAACTCTGCTTGAGGTGACGTACAATGGAGGATGACACTATGGGCTTGTCCTTCTAACCTGTCCTAAGGACTAATGTAGAGCTTGGGCTACTGCCGTTCATAACCTAGCAGGGAATGTTGCAAACATGTGGAAGATGTTCTTGTCTTCATTTTCATGCCTTGCCTTGTAATCATCCTCTTTTCCTCCAGGGTAGCCTGGTACAGTCTGGCACTTTGAGGTCCTGCTATGAAAATTATTTGCTCAGCATTTTTCAAATGCTTTGAAGGAGGGTTCTTGTTTATGTGGCAGTCATACTTTTTTATGCCTCCTGTCTTGCTGATGCTAACTTCTTCATCTTGTAACCCTTATCTGTTAATGGTTCACATTACCTTTGCTAGATCGTTTCTCTGCCTTGTTTTTGTTTTCCCATTGTAAGCATAAATCTAAATCCTGCATTCCTATTGCAAGAGCTGCTCCTTCCTTCCCTCTCCCTTTGTTTGATTAATATTTCCTTCCCTCTTTTCAGCTTACTCATCAGGTCATGTTCCTGATTTTGACATCACCTTGCCTTTGCCTGCTGTTTCTGAAATGCCCTCTGTAAAAAATGCATCTATCCCTGGTTATCTTCATGGCCTCCCTGTCTATGTCATGAGTCCTTCAGAGACTTCGATGCCTTTATTTGACATTTCTCAAGGTCTAAACTCCTAATGGATCATGTTGCTTGAATTGGGTCAGGTTGTGGGGGAATGCTGCACTGCTGCTCTCCCACTGCTCCCCCTTCCTCTTCCCTGCTTCCTTCCCTCTTTCCTTCTTCAGAGCAATGCTGTGTTCAGCTTTTCAGTGTTGCTGTCACCAGGTCCACCCTGAGAGCCTTTCTCTCTTCTTTTGATTTCTGGCTCTTTCTCTTCTTCTGCTTACAGTCATTGCTCACACTTCTTCACTGGCTAATACTCTTCATGCCCTGTTGTCCTCTACCCTTGATTAATTTTCCCCTTCTTTTCCGTTACAGGCTCAACCCTGAAAGTCCTCAGCCCTTATACACTCCTGGGATCTCTCACCTCCTGCACTGGTATTAACAAACTCCCATCAACAGTCTGAATTCTGCCACTTCACTGCCTTTCCTCCCACTCTCATTTTGCCATCTTCCTAGTTTAAAATGGGAAGGCTAAAAGTTTTACTTACTACCTTGTCCTCAATTTCAGGTTCCTTTAGCCTGTTTTAGCACATTCCTCCTCTTGCTTTCAGTTCTTACTTTGTAAGAGCTTTCTGCTTCCTCCCACAGGAAAGGAACAAGAAATAACCTCTTATTTCTCTTTGCCTTGCTTTCATTCTTCTCTTTCTTGTCTCCATCATAAGCGCAGAAATTTCTTACCTACTTTATTCTGTTATTGTAATCCTAGGTAACATGTTCTGAGGATTTCAAGTGCAGCACTTCAAAGAATTTATGTGACTCTTTCATCATTTGCTCTAGAAGGGAAGACAAAGTTTGTAGATGGTATTTTACAACGAATAGTGAGTCTGCAGCACAGCGGGCTCTGGACTTCGGCCTCCAAGGCTACAGGATACAATGTGAGTGAGACATATAACCTATGGTGCACAAAAGCACTCAGGCACAAAGCAAGTGCTGTGAGATGTGTTAATTTTCCGTAAATGACACTTAAACCTTATATTTTGCTTCTTTATTTGAGAAATAAAGAATCAATAGTAAGCATAAACCAGAAGACCTGTAGTTGTGTGTAATGTAGGTGAGGGATAATGTTTCTGAGAATTAGAGAGTTCTAAAAGCTGCATATTGTTCTGTCCATCACATGGCTGTGGCAGAGGATGATAAAGCCACTGCATGTCCCAATGTTTCCTAGGTGAGTGATGTTGGATATGTTGTCTCTCTAAGTGCAGATCTGGACACTGGATGGGGCAGACCTGGGAAAGTGCTAAGAAGAGTCTTTCACCTTTGACAGTAATGAAACCAGAAAATATTATTCTCATTCTACATTAGAATAGAATAGATCTACTTGGAAGGGACCTACAGTGATCCCCCAGTCTAACTGCCTGACCACTTCAGGGCTGACCAAAAGTTAAAGCATTTAGGGCATTGTCCAAATGCCTCTTAAACACTGACAGGCATCGACAGGGACATCGACCACCTCTCTAGGAAGCCTGTTCCAGTGTCTGACCACCCTTTCTGTAAATAAATGCTTCCTAATGTCCAGTCTAAACCCCGCCCCCGATGCAGTTTGGAACCATTCCCACACATCCTGTCCCTGGATGCCAGGGAGAAGAGCTCAGCACTTCCCTCTTTATGTCCCTTCCTCAGGAAGCTGTAGAAAGCAATGAAGTTGTCCCTCAGTCTGTTTTTCTCCAAACTAGACAAACCCAGAGTCCTTAGCCACTCTTCACAGGACATGTCTTCCAGCCCCTTCATCAGCTTTGTTGCCCTCCTCTGGACCCATTCCAGTACCTTCACATCCTTCTTAAATTGTGGGGCCCAGAACTGCACACAGTACTCAAGGTGAGGCTGCACCAACGCTAAATATAGCAGGATAATCCCCTCTCTTGACCGGCCGGTTGTACTGTGTTTGATGCACCCCAGGATGCAGTTTGCCCTCTTGGCTGCCAGGGCACGCTCCTGACATATTGAACCTGCTGCCAACCAGCACCCCCAGGTCTCTTTCTGCAGGGCTGCTCTCAAGCCACTCTTCTCCCAATTTATACTTGTGTCCAGCATTACTCCATCCCGGAGGGAGAATTTGGCTTTTGGTTTTGTTAAATTTCATGCCATTGATGATTGCCCAATGCTCCAATCTATCTAGATCCCTCTGCAAGGCCTCATGTCCCTCAAGAGACAGCACCTCCCAGTTTAGTATCATCAGCAGACTTACTAATGGTGCACTCAACTCCTGCATCCAGATCATTGGTAAAAATACTGAACGGCACTGGCCCTAGGACTGAGCCCTGAGGAGCACCGCTGGTGACTGATTGCTAGCCGGATATAGCCCCATTCACTACAGCCCTTTGAGCCCTGCTGTTCAGCCAGTTCTTCTTACTACCCACCCATTTTCTCAGCCACACTCACATTAGATCAAGAGCCTCACCACTGTAACAGTGGCACATAATATTCAAGTCAGCTGCACAAGTCAGCCTTAATAAAAGGCGAAGCAGGAGAGCTCTTCAGTTCCCTGCCTCCTAGTAGATCAATGCCTGAGTATGTAAAAATTAATCTTGCTCTGCAACATGCTAACAGGCAACTTTTGCTATTCTAAGAAAAAAACCCACACAGTTAAGATTCACAGAAGAATTATAACAAGAGGAATTAGGTCACAAGAATAGAGAGAGAAACAAGAAGTGTTAGAGAAGAGTCTCTTGCAAAGGGAAGGACTATGGAGAAGTAGAAGGTGACTTGCTACAGGATTCTGTGATGCAACTCAAGAGCATCTGAACAGCATCATCAGACTTTAGCTGAGCATCTCTTAGTGATGATCAGGATACACCCACAAAATCAAACCTTGCCCTCCCTCTGCATAGTACCAGCTCAAAGCCTCCAGATCAAGAATAGACCCATTGGATGTTTTACCTTTTCGACTGATGCCTTCATTTATGGGCTATGCATTTCACACCCTTCTATATACACGCAGTGGGCTTTTCTTAAACTGATGACAGTAACAAAAGAAAACCTTCTCATGTGAGAAAATTTATGCCCAAATCCTCAGTAATTAGGTTGTTTCTAAAAGTAAGATAGAATGAAACTACATTTCACTTTCTCACAAAAGCAAGAAAAGGTGTCCTAGCCTCTGTACAAAACTGCCAGTGGCATTCTGGGGAAGTGTCGTGATATGCTTCCTCTTTTCTCACATTTTTCTAGGTATGTGCTGTCAAAGAGGATACTAGGCTAGATGGATCTTTGGTCTAACATACCATGACTATTCTAAAGTGTATGTTATAATACATGTAATACATATTAGAATAATGTATATTTATATACATATAATTTATATATAAATGCATAGACACCACCACCCCATACACACCTCTCAGCTTTGTCAGTACTTTTTCTAAGGCATTTTTTTCTCTGTTGGATACTGATGGGGAACGTGACAGCTCTTTGGGGGGGGTATTGTTGGTTTACTGGAGAGTTTTTTTGCCTGCAATTTTAGAACTGAATAGATAGATGTAAGAACTTGCAACACTCTAAGAGTATGCCAGCTCTCGCTTTTGTATAACACAAACACACAAGCTCCTGAGAAATATTGTGAAGTTTTTCTTTCATAAGGCATCTCATCTTCCAGAAAAAAAAAACCAAAAGATGTCCTTACTGAATCACAGAAAGATGCTTAGTGTGTAAATATAGGCCTACACTGTTGAAATAATACTGATTTTGAGGATGGTGGGGGAGAAAAAACCCTTGAAAGTTAAGTTTCATCCAATTCTTGGACAAAGTATTTGTTTTAATGAAATCAGTGCAGGCTCACTGAGTTACATTTGCTATGGCAATACACTTCTGAAAAGTTAGAAATGATACTCAAACGGCCAGTGGAATTGCAGGGATGAATAATCATCTAACAGTGTGACAAAAAAAAAATCTGGATTTTTGTGATTCCTCTTGTTGTGACCCCTGCTCACATGACTGAACACTTTTTCAGGTTTGTGAGATCCATGATGAATGAAGAATGCTTAAGTTGCTTAAAATCATGCTTAGCCTTCATTAAAGAGCCACAGAACCTGGGTTGGGACAATCACCAGTATCAACACAGACTGGGGGATGAATGGATTGAAAGCAGCCCTGCAGAGAAGGACTTGAGGATACTGGTGGATGAAAAATTGGACATGAGCTGGCAATGTGCACTTGCAGCCCAGAAAACCAATTATATCCTGGTTGAGGATTCAATATCCATGTTGGGAAAGCTGATTCTCCCCCTCTACTCTGCTCTGGTGAGACCCCACCTGGAGCACTACATCCAGTTCTGGGGTCCCCAGCACAAGACAGACATGGACCTGGTAGAGTGAGTCTAGAGGACGGCCATGAAAATTATTAGAGGGCTGGATCACCTCTCCTATGAGGTCAGGCTAAAACAGAGTTGGGATTGTTTAGCCTGGAGAAGAGAAGGACACCTTACTGCAGCCTTTCAATACTTAGAGGGGCCTTATAGGAAAAGCTGAGAGAGACTTTTTACCAAGGCCTGTAGTGACAGGACAAGGGGTAATGGTTTTAAACTAAAAGAGGGTAGGTTTAGATTGGATATAAGGAAGAAATTCTTTACTCTAAGTGGTGAGACACTGGAAAAGTTTGTCCCGAAAAATTGTGGATGCCCCATCCCTGGAAGTGTTCAAGGTTGAGCTGAATGGAGCTTTGAGCAACCTGATCTAGTGAAAGATATCCCTGCCCATGGCAGGGAAGTTGGACTAAATGACCTTTAAAGGTCCCTTTCAACCCAAACCATTCTGTAATAACCACAGGATGGTTGAGGTTGGAAGGGACCTTTGGAAGCCATCTTGTCTAAGCCCCATGTTCATTTAGCGTCAGTGATCTCCTCAGTGAGCTTCTTTAGACTCATAGGTGCAAATCAATTTGGCCCACTGATTTAAAAAAACCCAAGTATTATTGCTAGACTACTGTTTATTATCTTCCAATGTTTTCATCTTTCATCTCACACATTCAAAAGAGAAGTTTGACCAACTATTCCTTCTTGCCATCACTAACAGTTTTGCTGTGTCCATGTAACAGACTCCCCTTTGCTGGACTTCTTTTGTTCTTAGTTTACAACAAAAACAAAAGTGTACCATTTTTATTAGCTTTAGTGTAATCAGGGTTTTATTCTTTCTTTTTCCTTGGGTTCAGTTTTACATGATCCAGGAATTATGTCACTTAGAAATTATCTATTTCCCCTTCCCAGCTGCCTCCTTTTCTGTTTGCAGGATACAGATTTGACTTATGCCAAAAGCGGACATGTTCCCATAATTAAAGCTTTTTTTTTTTTGGCAATCCATGGTAATGTAACACTGAATATTCTTACCCTTGAAAACCTCCACTCCTTGAATCTTGTTGATCCTTTTGTTTAATTATGTCTTGCAATTAAAAGATCTACAGCCTAATTTCATGTGTAACCATGGGTTTTATCTTCAGAACAGTGGGATTCAAATTAATCTGGGACATAGTTACTAGCATTCATAAATCATAAAACCACAAGAAGAGTACTGTAAATCAGTCTGTCATCTTGTACAACACATGCCATAAAGTTTCCCTGAATTATCTTTTCCTTGACTTACTAACATACATTTGGAAAAAACAAACAAAACAAAACAAAGCAAAACCACACACACATTTTGATTCAGGAGTTACCAATGACCAGAAATTCACAGCATCATTAGTTATGTTGTTCATGCTGTTCGTTACTTTGGGCTGTTAAAAGGTTGTGTCCTGCTTTTGAGCTGAATTGGTCTGTTTTATAAGATTCCATCCAGGACAGTTTTGCATTCTGTTACAATCAAGCTGACAGACCTGTAATTGTTCAAAATACTTTTTAAAAAATCTCTTCCTAAATATATGTACTGCATTAGACATTTACCAAATATTTAACCTCTGGTGTGGTAGAATTGGTTCAAAATCACTTCCATTATCAATTGCTGCAGTTATGTATGCCCATTCTTTCCATTTGGGGATGCAGAGGCAATGTAAGAACCAAATTTAAATGAAATTCTAATTGTTTCCATCTGAGAAATGAGCATTTCCATATCCTTATTACTACTAGCTCCTGGGCTTTTGAGACCATGCTTCTCAGGTGTAGAAATCAGCTTCTTCCACTTCTATAGATTCTAAGTTTATTATCTTTTTCCAGTAGTCATTCATCCAAGGAAGTCTGGTGCCTTAGCCAATGAAAGCATGATACTGGGCCTCGGTTCAACCATAACAACAAAACAAACAAACAAAATGGTTGAAATTTTAGACCAATAAAACAGGTAATGGGATTCAGAGTGCTGTAGCTTCAAAGGGAACACCAAGACACACCTTAGCCAACATGCGATGTGAAAACTCACCATGTTTGAGAGGGTGGTATTGGCTGTAAGATGGCTGGTGGAGATATTTCAGTGATTCTGTATGAAAGATGAGTAAGAAGCTGGAAATCAAGAACACATCTTGTAGATAATTGGGATAATGGGATTTATGTGGGCTGGTCTTGTCTATTGCCAGTCCCAAGTAGCAACAGACAGAGTAGCTTGTCTGATTTCTGAGAGAGCTCTTCACGCACAAGTAGCAGTTCAAGTCAGTATTACCAACCTGCATTGCTGCAGGGTGAAATGCAAACTCTGCATACCTTTGGGGTTTCAGAGTCATCCAGATTGTTTATATCCCTTACTTTATATTGGTCCGTGAGTTCAGGAGAACAATTTCTATTTTGTTTGGTCAGTTGTCAGTGTCCAATACTCTCTGACCAGGTTGCTTTAGAAATTCCACGCAAGGAGGGTTTAATGTTTGATAGCAGATTTACTTATTTGAAGATACTTGGCATGACATGGGATTTGATTTAGCAGAGTGATACAGCAGAATACTGAAATCACAACAGAAGCATAATATAGCAATTGCAATATGCAGTTGAATCTCAATTCAAATGTGATTCCCATTACCAGTCTCTATGTGTTCACTGTCACAATGCTGGGCACCTCCAGTTGCTGGGGAAATGATAGTGGGTTGAAGCCAACTCGAGCCCTTTATCTAAAACATCTATCTCCAGTCCCCTTTGTGTTAAGTTCAGTTTGCTTTGCAATAGCTGCGGTCAGGCCCTGTATTCTTCCCTGAGCTTCAGGATTACATCACCTGTGGCCACCTCCTCTGAGCCTTCTTGCATTGTAGGGATTTGTTGATCAGTCCTATCAGCTGACTCATACTCAGTTTTGTTCTCAATATTCAGTTACCACAGTAAAACAAAAAAAAGGCTGACCGAATAGCTAGCCACATAAACATAAAACAGGAGTTCCTCTTAGACTGCTGAGTAGTAGTTACAAGAAATACAGGGGGGGAATACAAGGTGGGGGGGGGGGAATCCTGTCTTCTCTCATCTCCAGTGTACCTTTGTAGCTCTTCTGTGATGTCTCATTACAACGTAGTCTTTGAAATACTAGACAACTTTGTAGCCCTACATTATGGTTGGCAAGTGCATATTCCACACTCCAACCACTGCATCAACTCTGAATAATTGTACTGTTTATGCTCTAGAAATAGCATTCTCCAGCAATAATATCCTTAGTCTCCCTCTTCCACCAACAGCAAAAAGTATCAACAGCATTTGTAAAGGACAGTGGGGGTGGCTGTTACTTCTACTATTTAAAGTCCATAACGCGTTTCAGTAGTTCCTTTTTTTTCCCACTTGGTTTTCTTGGAGGAATTATTTCTATCTTGGCATTACCAGCTTCTTTTCATAACATAAACATTCTTTTTAGATTTACATTATTCAGTGTAACAAGTGTTAAGATAAATACATGTGTGTCAAAGACTATGACCACCACCACTGTGCACTGGGCTTATGTGGCCAGGTGTTGGCAACAGCGGAGCTGCAGGGGTGGCCTCTGTGAGAGGAGGCCAGAGTTGCCCTGTGCTGGACACAGCTGGTTCCAGCCAGCTCCAAAACGAACGTACCACTGCCCAAAACTGAGCCCATCAGCAATGCTAGTGCCACCTCTCTGATAACATATTTAAGAAAGGGTAAAAAATGCTGGGCAGCAGCTGCAGGAGACAGAAGTGAGAAAAATGCAGCAGCCCTGCAGACGCCGAGGTGAGAGAAGGAGGGGAGGAGGTGCTTCAGATGCCAGAGCAGAGGTTCCCCCGCAGCCTGTGGAGAAGACCACGGTGACACAGGTTGTCCTTCTGCAGCCCAGGGAGGACCACGTTGGAGCAGATAGCCACCCTGCAGCCTGTGGAGGACCCTACGCCACAGCAGTGAGTATGACCTAAAGGAAGCTGCAGCCCATGGCAAGGAGCCCCTGCAGGAGCAGGCTTTCTGGCAGTAACTGGCACGCCGGGCACCCATGCCGGAGCAGTCTTTTGCTGAAAGACCGTACCCTGTGGAAAGGCCCCCATGCTGGAGCATGCGTGAGGAGGAAGGAGTGGCAGAGATGACATGTTATGAGCTGACCACAACCCCCATTGCCCTGTGCTGCTGGGGTGGGGTGGAGGTACAAGCGTCGGAAGTGCAGGAGTGAAGTTCAGCCTGGGAAGAAAGGGGGCTGGGAGAAAGGTGGGTTTAGTTTTGTCTTTGTTTCTCACTATCCTACTCTACATTAAATTAATCTTCCCCAAGTTGAGTCTGTTTTGCTTGTGACAGTAGCTGGTAAGCAATCTCCCTGTTTTTTTCTCAAGCTACAAGCTTTTTCATCTTACTTTCTCCCCGTCTTGTTGAGGGGGAATGAGAGGGTGCCTTGGTGGGCATCTGGCAGCCAGCCAAGGTTCACCCACCACACCAGTGTTCCATCAGCTGTTCATGGCCTGTTTAGATACAACCATAGTACAGAAAACATTGATCCAATGACAAGGCTCTTGGTTTTAAATTAGTTGTGTTTTGGGGACCAGACTACTCAACTACATTCAATTTCAAAGTACAATATAAGGGAACATGATGACAAATGATGAATGAAGCAGGGTAAAATCATGATCTCTGACTTCTTATGGTGAGGGCCCCAAAGCGGTCAACTAAATCAGGGTAGGGGTCTGCTTGAAGGCTGTTAGTTCCCCGACAGAGAACAAGAGATTAGTTCAAATTATAATACTCCCCATAATACATATATTAAGATGTCTCAGAGGGAAAAGTTGTCAGAAGGAATATTTGAAGCTCAGTGTTGCTTCAATATTTTTGGTGATTTAAAAGTCAGTCAATCATTGCTGATAAAGTTTGCAGATGATACTAACACTGGCTGAACGATAAACAGGTAAGTAAGAAACAATGAACTAGCAAACTGGATCCTCTCAAACAAGGTTGCTCTTAACACAGAGAAATGCAAAGCACTACCATGATTATGGGACTGTCCAGAAAAATAAGGGCTGAAATGGTTTACACTTGCAGAAGACAAGCCAGTTAATACTCAGTACTGGAGCAAAAAGAGCTAAAGCTACCTTTGGATGCATGGAGAGAGAAGAAATGCCTGAAATACAACTTGAAAGAATGCACCCTCAAGTGGTGAGGGAGCTGGGTGACACCACTGCGAGGCCACTCTCAATTATCTTTGGAAGGTTATCGTGACTGGGGGAGGTTCCTGAGGGCTGGAAGAAAGCAAATGTCCCTCCTAGATTCAAGGAAGGCAAAAGGGAAGATCCAGGGAACTACAGGCCAGACAGCCTCAACTCAGTCCCTGAGTAGGTGATGGAGCAAATCTTCTGAAAACCATTTCCAAACACAAGAAGGCAAGAAGGTGGTCAGGAGTAGTCAGCAAAGATCTATGAAGAGAAAATCATACTTAAGTAACCTGATAGCCTTCTACAATGAGATGACTTGGTGTAGGAGGGGAGAGCAGTGTATGTTGTTTATCTCAACTTTAGTAAGGTTCTAGTTGTCCCCACTTTGAGCAGGGGAGGTGGACTAGATCTCTAGGTGTCCCTTCCAACTTCAATTATTCTGCAATTCAGTCCCTCTTACGAAGACCGTATATATTCTGATTTGGAGGTACCCAATCCCAGTTTGTGAAATAAATCTTTGTAAAACCAAGGGCTATTGTGAACTCTCTCATTTTTCAGCATTATTTCCTTCATTTCTCTATTTCCTGTTTGTCCTTCACTTCTTCATTTATTACGGAGAATAATTATATGGACATAGCCCACATTTTCCACTGTTCGTTAAGGTGTCCCACCTCATTGACACTGTCAAATTGAAACACAGAATTTCATTTAAACATACAAAAAGACTTTCAAACACTAGATCAGGTTGCTCAGGGATGTCGTGTAGTTGCCTGTCTTGGAAGTATTCAGAACAAAACTGGACACAGTCCTGAGCAACCTGCTGTAGTTGACACTGCCTTGAGCAAAGGGATTTGACTAGAAGTTCTTCAGATATCCCTTTCAACCTTAACTATTCTAGGATTCTATGATTGATTACTGGCTTTCCATCAGCACAAACACTCTGCCACTGTCACCCGACACTAAGGGGACAGTCATCAAGCACACTAACATCAGGGAGGATAATCACAGAGTCATACAATCATAGAATCATGGAGCAGTTTGGGTTGGAAGGGACCTTTAAAAATCATCTAGTCCAAACCCCCTGTGCCATGGGCAGGGTCATCTTTCACTAGATAGGTTGCTCAAAGCCCCATCCAGCCTGACCTTGAACACTTCAAGTAACCAGATGGGTTAAACACTTCTCATGTCACCTTTAAGAACACCTGCACAGGATATTTTTTTGTCCTTCTATTTAATTGCATGATAATTTCTGTAACTGCAGCAAATGTTAGTCCCACAGCTATTGCGTGGAGTAACAGTTTTTAAAGCCAGAGTGTTAGTTTCCCCTTCAAATATTTTTTTTTCCACAAACCTAACCGTGATTTTAAATTGAACATTTCAAAGTTTATGATCCTCTTCTCCTCTGTGATATTCTCTTTGATGAACATGAACATGGAAGGATCCTATCTGTGACTGATGGTGGAAGTCTTTGGCAGCCACTAAATTGCCTTTGGGTTACAGGGATACAAAGCAGACAAGGAACAAGTTCCAGGTTATAGCGTTTATAACTGCCTTCCTTACAAAATCTAAACACCTTCCAGAAGTTCATTAAGCAATACTATAAAACCCCTCTGATGTGCTCTACTGACAGTGTCCATGAGGTGGGGGTTGCAGGAAGGAAAGGTGGAAAAAATGGGGCATGTCTATATAATTGTCCATCTATAATAAACTGGGGGTGAGGCTGACTGGCCCTGGATCTTCCTTTTTGCCTTTCTTGAATCTAGGAGTGGTATTTGCTTTTTTCCAGTCCTCAGGAACCTCCCCCAGTCACCAAGACATTTCAAAGATGATCGAGAGTGGCCCTGCAGTGACAGTGATGTCATCCAGCTCCCTCCCCACTTGTGGGTGCGTTCTTCCAGGTCCCACGGACTTGTGTAAGCCCAGTCCCTAACCCGACCCTCCTCACTGAGGGTAAGTCTTCCTTGCTCCAGTTTCCCTTTGGTCTTAGGGACCTGGGATTCCTGAAGGCTGCTTTTCAATGTCCTTTGTCACCAGGGTGCTTGCCCCATTTAGCAGTGGGCCCACGTTTTCCTTAGTCTTCCCGTTGCTGCTGATACACCTGCAGATGCCTCTCTTGTTGCACTTCACATCTCTTGCCAGATTCGACTGCAGGTTGGCTTTGGTTTTCCCTACCCCGTATCTGCTTGCTTGGATAACATCTCTATATTCCTCCTGGGTTACCTGTCCCTTCTTCCAGCTCACAGTGCCTCACAGTGGCCTGAGTTATTTTTAGGTATGTAAGAATAATTAAGAGGGCTCATAAACCAAACTTACCTTCTTCCTTCTGCTAGGTCAGTTGTGGCCCTTACGGGTTAGGTAAAGCAGAATCAACTAAGTGGTTGTTTATAGCCTGATTCTGCTGTTGGAGGAGCTATGAGGCTGTGATTTAACCTGGAGGTTTGAGTAACTTCTTAAAGTGTGGGGTAGGCTTATATGTGCATTTTTAACCTATGGGATGTTTTTGGATTGTGACTTGGATTAGAGCGTTTGATGTTAGCTAATGGTAACATCTTTGTCAAGTTATGTGCACCACAGCAGCTTAAACTGCAAATTAATGATTTTTTTCGGTGTTTTAAATGATCTAAACACGATACATTTAGCACACATGTGGTCTGTATCTGGCATTTATAAGTGATGCTACAACACAAATGACTAATATTCATGACGTTAAGACTGTGCAATACATAAACTTGCACTAGGTGGAGCTGTATCATACCAGATCGTTCCTTCTTTCCTTCCTTCGGGGTGGGGGCCGGGAGGGAAGGCGGAGAGAGCAGGGATAATGTGTTTGTGTCTCATCCTCTGTAGTTTAAGAACCACAGCTTCCTGTGGCTATTTGTGGCAGGTATATTTAGTGCAGTTCAGCTCTTACATATGCACGCACCACATTTAGCATGGGCTGTTTGGTCAGTATGCGCATTGTTGCCAATTCGCCTGCTGGCACGTACAAGGCCATAGCGTATTTGTGGGATTTCTTGTTGCATCTCATCGTGCATCGATTGTGGATGACAAACTTAATTTGTCAAAGGCAAAAAGAAGGTTAGGCCATCTGCATTTTTCTTCTTCCTGGAGGAATCATCATCTCTTGCTTCAGAACCTGCCTCTCTGTGACAGACCAGAGCTTGAATCCAAGCTCTTGAGCGAGGAGAACACAGGTATAGATGGGTGATTCCTGGACAGTCCCATCGCCCCTGCAGACTCCTCCCAGTTCTCTGCTGCGAGGCAGAAGAGTCCAATGGAGTCGACAGCATGTGGGTGAGACTTGACTCTGCTGATCTCAGAGCCTTTCCTTCCTGAACAAACATTTTCCATTCTGAAATAATCACCTCCCTATATATAGAAAGCTCCTCCAAAGCAAAAGCCATGTTCTTTGGGAAGGGTTATTCCTAAAATTGTTTTCTTCCTTTTACAAAACACTAGCAGGCCCTTTGCCATCAGGGTTGTATCTGTGAACACTAATTGATCAAAGGTACGTGTTCACCTCACAGGAAAGTAATCTGGAGTCCCCATGCAGCTCCTGTGCTCCCCACCCCCACCCCATGGATTCTGAGACCATGTCTGTAATCGCAATCCACCGTATTTCGGAAACCACCTCCCCATCTCACTTCCTCCCAGCTGATTTTCAGGGGAACAGAAGGAGACTTGTTTGCTACCAGGGAGGAAGTCCAGGCCTTAGTGAGCAGCTTTCTAAGAGGCACCTATGAGAACGGTGTGCTTTAGTCAGCGTGTACTTGCGGAGGCTGCTGCCAAATGAGGTCACCCTGCTGCAGGAACGTGGATGAAGAGGTTCCAGAAGAGGAGGATGGAAGAAGCCAGGACAGGAAGTAGAGCAGTCAGCAGTGCAGGGCTCAGCTCAGTCAACTCCCCTCTCTGGAAACGGTGATTTCAGTTTTGTCTTGGCACACAGACTAAAATGTATTAGATGGTTTCCTTCTCTTCATTCTCTCATCCCCTTTTCTCAACATAAAAATCATTCCTTGGTTTGACACTGTTCAGCTGTCTCCTTGGGGAGAGTTTAATGGGGCAAGCAGCACACAGATTGAGAGGGCAGTTCAGACACTGGGACTGGGTGGCACTGCGACTTTTGGGAATCACAAAGCTCACAGAATCTCAGGGAGAGACTCCTCTTTCCAACCCTGCAACTTTTGCTGAGCTATCACATCTCTTGAGAAAGTTCATAGAATTCCATGTTGAAGGGATCTCAAGGATCATCTGGTCCAACCTTTCTTGGCCTAGACAAGATGGCCCAGCACCCTGTCCAGCTGAAGATGGACAACCTTGACTGCTAGGAATCTGTTACACCTTTTTCTTAGCTATTCTAGTAATTATTTCCTCTTTCCATGGAACTGTTGCTCTTTACTTTTACTTTGTGTAAGTGTAGGTCCACCCCATTGCTCCTGTTCTGCTGTCATTTGCTGGACTGAAACATTATACACCATCAAAAATTTTCTTTTTCACAGATCCTTAGAAATCACCTATTTTTTTTAATCCTTTTGAAGCTCTTCATGTGGAAACTTGTTCTGTGGATCTTGACTCACTCTTACAACTCTTCTCTGACCACTTTGAGTTTTCTACAGTCCTTATAACTATTGAGCATTAAATTTATATCACTAAAGCTGCAGTAATGTAACTTCCCTATTGCACTGTATGCTTCTGTTTAGTCAGTCCATACTTCCTTGCAGATTATTAGTCAAGATATTAAACATTGATAGAAATACTAAAATGATTATTATTCCTTGGTAGGAAGATTATCAGCTTGGTAGGAATAATAAGCTGTGCAGATACTGAGAAACAGCAGTCTATATACAGTAGTTCTCCCTGTTTATAGAGACCTGTAGGTTGAATGTGAATCAGCTGAGGGCACATTGTTGCAAAAACAAACTAACATCATATGAAATGGCATAAACAGGAATATGACTTGCAGGATGCATGAAGTAACATTTCTGGCTCTGCTTTGCTGTGATAAGGCCTCAGCCACAGTCCTATGTCCAATCTTAGTGCACTTCAGAGAATGTAGACAAATCTGAGAAAGTCCAGAGGAGATGATTAGAGGTTAAGAAAATACAATATGGAAAGATTAAATGCTCTGAGGAAGTTTAGCTTAAAGAAGAGTGAGAAGATATGATAACCACCTTGATTTGTAAAAGACAGCTGCAAAGAGAACAATCTATTTCAGTGCTCATGACAGATAGCACAAGAAATAATGAGTTTAAATAAGAGCAAAGAAAATTTAACACTGACTAGATTGACTGGCAGGTTTATGAAATCTTCATTATGGGAGGACTTTAAGACATAGTTAGGTGCACATCTGCTGAGCACAACAGGGGCTTCTGGGTTCAACTAAACCCTCTTTGAGGTATGGGAATGAAGCAGCTGACAGATCTAGATTTTTTTTTTCTACTGTTTAAAATCTGCCTGTGCTGTTCAGAAAGTACCTGCAGAAAATGTAACTGCTGTTTCACTTGTAGCCCTATGCTTCCATGCTCTTTGTTGTATCTACCTACTTGTCTTCACTTTTGATTATTTTGTCTTCTGGGCATGAATTCTTTGATTGCTGCACTTGAAGTCTTAACCTTTAGATGCTGCTATAACTTAAAATAATACCATATGAGCTGTTTGAGAAGTCCCAAGCTGAATTACAAGAGAGCTGCTAGTTGGGAATGCAAGGAACTGGCAAAATTAAGAACAAGTCCAGGGCTGGGACAGATTAAACATGGAGCACTGGGACTCCAAGCCTGCAAGACACATGGTATAATGTCAGTTCAAGACAAGGAGGTAGCAAGGAGCAACATTTTAAGACCAACTATTTTGCAGGTTTTGCTGTGCTAGAGAATTTCTCTAAAAAAGGAGGCAAGGTTGACAAGTGTTCAGGGCATTTTGGACTGTTATAGATAGAGCCCTTGAAAATAGACTGTGGGAGCCCTTACCAGGCTACCATGAGAAAGATGGGAAGCAAAGGGAGGTGACTGCTGGGCATCCTTACTTCAAGCATGATGTAGCATAAGTGTGATGTCAAGACCACTGCTCAATCCAGCTGCTTCCAACGCTGCCAGAGCTTCAACAAATTTCCAAGATCGCAAACTTTCTCATAAACAGATTATCAGAAACCATTAATTCTACCAGCTGTGCTCTAAAACCATGGATCACATGCAGTCCAGGGAGAGGACCTTACATTCATGGCTCCAGCTTGCTCAGGAACAAACCCTATGGGACAGAAATATGTCTGTTGCAAGAACTTTATGCGACAGGAGCTTTGCATCCATCTAGACAAGCAAGAGATGCAGAACTCTTCCACTGTAAGATTCACAGCTGTCTAGTCAGGTTATATCCAGCAGCATTGCACTAGCAGCATTTCCTATTGACCAGGCTGTGAATATAGAGCTGTAAGGCTGAGGTACCAGCTCTGTTTGCTAAATGAAATGATTTTGCAACTCTTTCTCTATATTTCATGGATTTCAAGGGCATTCTAAATGGCAGAGGCAAACTTGGGTTCTCACCCAAAAAACCGTACTCACTCACTCACTCCCTCCCTGCCCCACGTGGCCCGTCCATGTATGTTCCTAACAGGTGCCTGCATTCTTTTATTTTTAACCTTCATTCTGAATACAGGAAGCCTTTGGTTGCTGTGGATATCCGGGAATCAGAGCCTAAGCACATCCTAGAAGGATTTCCTGTTTGGGACTTTTGAGCCAGACTCCAGCCTGCAAGAGTGGAAGCCTCTGAGCATCTTAGTCCTGCTGGGCTACCTGCCAGGTTGCTCCTACCCTGGTCAGGAGCAAGATGCCATCTAGCAGGAAGGTGCTAAACTGCCAGACCACTTCCCACCTGCTACGGATAAGGGTGGGAACATGCAAAGTCCAGTCTGGGTGGGGATGTGCATGACTCCAGAGTCAGGGTCTTTGTGGTGGCAGAATAGCAATGTGAGAGAGCACACAACATCCCATTACATCGCAGCATTTGCCCATAGATCCAGGGATACACAAAGCATGCAGGGAGCGTGTTTTCTGTGCTGCCTTCCAGCTATGCTTTGGTCACTGCTGACTCGTTTGTCATGTTTCACCAGCTCCTATTATTCAGTTTCTGAAGTTCACCAAAAGCACCAAAATTCCAAAGGACTCAGTCATCTTCAGGCTTTCCTCCCTCCTCCATATGCTGGGCTCCTTACCACTAATAATTCCATCAAAAGGCATGACACAGCTGGGAGCCTTGCAGTTCTGTCCCAGCTTTTACTACTACCAGTAACCTTCTGCCCTGAATAGTTAAGACTGTATTTCTGCTCTTGTTTCTGTGTTGCTCTCACAAGGCATAGCTTGACTTACGTTCTTTCTACCGATCCACACACAGCACCAAAGATACTTGCATGTCACAAAGACTGTCCAAGGTCTCTCTGAATGTCCAAGCACATGGTATGGATCTGTTCTCCCCCCTCTCACCAAGGGGCTCCAAGAATATATAGCAAATTAGAATGTACTAGGAGACTAAAAGGAACCCACTGATTTCCATCTCTAAGTAGAGGCAGCACTTGTGTACAAATTGCAAGTCTGCGAGGAGGGTTGTTTAATGATCTGGGGTAATGCCATGGGACTGAAGAATAACAAACATCATAGACACTGAAGAAAGGAGGACTGAAGTGAGTGACCTAGGAAAATGCAGATTGCTTGCAGTAGTATAAATGATTCAAAGCAGATTTTAAAGGGAAATGATACTTTGAAAACATGACAATAAATGGCAAATGTGATTAAATGCAGGAAGTTTGCCAAATCAGGCCAGCCTAGCACATTAGACAACTTTCTTCATAAGTAATTTTTTGGGAGCCAGGAAAAAAGGTTGATCAGACTATCTGAACTACAGTGTTAGAGTAATGCATGATAAATTATTTATTCAAATGGAAAAGACAAAACTTAATATGAAAAGTGTAAGATGTGGAAGACTGGCAAAAAAAAAAAAAGTATTAGCAGTAAATCAGGAGTTTTATGCATGAGGAAATGCACAGTCTTTTCAAGGATCAGTTTTGGAGCTCATCTATTTAATTTTTTCAGTAAAGATCATATGAGCCATCAGCTTCTCCAGGAGAATGCTGTGGGAAACTGTGTCAAAGGCTTTGCTGAAGTCCAGGCAGACAACATCCACAGCCTTTCCCTCATCTACCAGGTGGGTCACCTGGTCATAGAAGGAAATCAGGTTGGTCAGGCAGGACCTGCCTTTCACGAACCCATGCTGGCTGGGCCTGATCCCCTGGTTGTCCTCCATATGCCTGGTGAGCACACTCAGGATGAACCACTCCATAACCTTCCCCGGTACTGAGGTCAGGCTGACAGGTCTGTAGTTCCCCGGATCCTCCTTCCAGCCCTTCTTGTAGATGGGCGTCACATTTGCCAGCCTCCAGTCATCGGGGACCTCCCCTGTTATCCAGGACTGCTGATCAATGATGGAGGGTGGCTTGGCAAGCTCCTCTGTCAGCTCCCTCAGCACTCTTGGGTGGATCCTATCCGGCCACATAGACTTGTGGATGTCCAGGTGGCATAGCAGGTTGAAGACTGCTTCCTCCTGGATTATGTGGGGCTTACTCCACTCTCCCTCCCTGTCTTCCAGCTTGGGGGGCTGGGTACCCTGGGGATAACTCGTCGGGCCATTAAAGACCAAGGCAAAGAAGGCGTTGAGTATCTCAGCCTTTTCCTCATCTTTAGTGGCAATGTTCCCCCTTGCATCCACTAGAGGATGGAGGTTCTCCCTGGCTCTCTTTTTGCTGTTAATGTATTTGTAAAAACTTTTTTTGTTATCCCTTACAACAGTGTCCAGGTTGAGTTCTAGTTGGGCTTTTGCCTTTCTAATTTCCTCTCTGCATGACCTGACAAGGGTTGCTGCCCCTTCTTCCAGAGCTGGTAAGCTCTCCTTTTCTTCCTGAGTCTCAGTAAAAGATCCCTGTTTAGCCAGGCCGGTTGTATTCCCCGCCAATTCGTCTTATGGCACACGGGGACAGCCTGCTCCTGTGCCTTTAAGACTTCTTCCTTGAAGAATGTCCAGCCTTCCTTGACCCTTTTGCCCTTCAGGGCTGTCTCCCAGGGGACTCTCCTAACCAGTGTTCTGAACAAGCTGAAGTCTGCCCTCTGGAAGTCCATGGTGGTGGTTTTGCTGACCCCCTTCCTTACCTCACCTAGAATTGAAAACTCTACCATTTCATGGTCGCTAAGGCCAAGATGACCTCTGACCACCACCTCTCCCACTGGTCCTTCTCTCAGTCAGGTTGCTCAGAGCCCTGTCCAACCTGACCTTGAATGTTTCCAGGGATGGGACATCTACCACCTCTCTGGGCAATCCATGCCAGTGTTTCACCACCCTTATATCCAGTCTAAACCTACCCTGCTTCAGTTTAAAACCATCACCCCTTGTCCTATTGCTACAGGCCCTGCTAAAATGTCTGTTCCCATCTTTCTTATAACCCCTCTTCAAGCACTGAAAGCCCGCAATCAGGTCTCACCACACCCTTCTCTTCTCCAGGCTGAATAACTCCAACTCTCCCAGCCTGGCCTCATAGCAGAGGTGTTCCAAGCCCCTGATCATCTTTTTAGCCTCCTCTGGACCCGCTCCAACAGTTCCATGTCCTTCTTGTGCTGAGGGCTCCAGAGCTGGATGCAGGGCTCCAGGGGAGGTCTCACCAGAGCAGAGTAGAGGGGCAGAATCGCCTCCGTCGACCTGCTGGCCACTCTTCTTTTGATGCAGCCCAGGGTACACTTGGCTTTCTGGGCTGCCAGTGCACATTGCTGGATCATGTCCAGCTTTTCATCCACCAGTGCCTCCAAGTACTTCTCCACAGGGCTGCTCTCAATCCCTTCACCCCCCAGCCTGTACTGATACCAGGGCTTGCCCTGACCCAGGTGCAGAACCTTACACTTGGCCTTGTTGAACTTCGTGAGGTTCACATGGGCCCACTTCTCAAGCTTGTCCAGGTCTCTCTGAACAGCATCCTGTCCCTCAGGTATGTCAACCGCACCACTCAGCTTGGTGTCATCTGCAAATTTGCTGAGGGTGCACTCAATCCCACTGTCTATGTAATTAATGAAGATATTAAACTGTACTGGTCCTAATATGGACCCCTGAGGGACACCACTCATCACTGATCTTCATCCAGACATTGAGCCATTGACCACTACTCTCTGGAGGCAGCCATCCAGCCAATTCTTTATCCACTGAACAGTCCATCCATTAAATCCATATGTCTCCAATTTAGAGAGAAGGATGTTGTGGGGCACCGTGTCTAAGGCCTTACAGAAGCTCAGATAGATGATGTCAGTAGTTCTTCCCTTGTCCACTGATGCAGTCACTACATCCTAAAAGGCCACTAGGTTGGTCAGGAAAGACCTGGCCTTGGTGAAGCCATGCTGGCTGTCTCAAATCACCTCCCTGTCCTCCATGTGGTTTAGCATAGTTTCTAGGAGGATCTGTTCCATGATCTTCCCAGGCACAAAGGTGAGGCTGACAGGTCGGTAGTTCCCAGGGTCCTCCTTTCTACCCTTTTTAAAAATGGGTGCAATTTTGCCCTTTATCTAGCCACCTGAGACTTCACCTGACTGCCATGACTTTTCAAATATCACAGAGAGTGGCTTGGCAACTACATCAGTCAATTGCCTCAGGACTCTGGGATGCCTCTTCACAGAGTCCTAGAATGGCAGGGGTTGGAAGGGACCTCGGGAGATCACCCAGTCCAACCCTCCTGCTAAAGCAGGTTCACCTAGAGTAGGGTGCATAGGACATTGTCCAGATGGGTTTTGAATATCTCCAGAGAAGGAGACTCCACAACCCCCCTGGGCAGCCTGTTCCCATCTTGACAGGTGCCATAGACTTATGTATGTTCAGGTTCCTCAGGTGGTCTTCTCTTACAGTGAGAGTAAGTCCCTGCCTTGATGTCCATGCACTCAAGAGGTGTGGGAAGAGAGATTGCCAGTGAAGACTGAGGCAAAAAAGTTGTTGAGTAGAATCAAGGAATCATAGATTCATAGAATCATTTAGGTTGGAAAAGACCCTTAAGATCATCGAGTCCAACTGTTGCCCTAACACTGCCAAGGCCACCACTAAACCATGTCCCTAAGCACCATTTCTACACATCTTTTAAGTACCTCCAGGGATGGTGGCTCGGCCACTTCCCTGGGGAGCCCCTTCCAATGCTTCACAACCCTTTCTGTGAAGAATTTTCTCTTAATATCCAATCGAAACCTCCCCTGGCGCAACGTGAGGCTGTTTCCTCTCATCCTATCACTTGTTACTTGGGAAAAGAGTCTGACACCCACTTTGCTACAGTCTCCTTTCAGGTTGTCATACAGAGTCATAAGGTCTCCCCGCAACCTCCCTTTGTCCAGGCTAAACAACCCCACTTCCTCAGGCGGTCCTCATAAAACTTGTTCTCTAGACCCCTCCCCGCCTTTGTTGCCCTTCTCTGGACACACTCCAGCCCCTCCACATCCTTCTTGGACTGAGGGGCCCAAACTTGATGCCAGCATTCGAGGGGCGGCCTCACCAGTGCCCAGGATAGGGGCACGGTCCCTGCCCTGCTCCTGCTGGCCACACCACTCCTGATACAAGCCTGGATGCCGCTGGCCCTCTTGGCCACCTGGGCACCCTGCTGGCTCATATTCAGCCCCCTCTCGACCAACACCCCCAGGGCCTTTTCCGCCGGGCAGCTTTCCAGCCCCTCTGCCCCACGCCTGGAGCGTTGCATGGGGTTGTGGTGACCCCAGGGCAAGACCCGGCCCTTGGCCTTGTTGACCCTCACCCAATTGGGCTGGGCCCATGGATCCATCCTGGCCAGGTCCCTCTGATCTCCCCCAGCAGATCCACACTCCCACCCCACTTGTTGTCATCTGCAAAAGGCTGAGTACCTCAGCCTTCTCCTCATCTGTTCTTACCAGTTTGCCAGTCATGTCCATTGGGAGGGCTACACTTTCTTTGACCTTTCTTTTCTGGCTGACATACGTGTAGAAGCCCTTCTTATTATTCTTCACATCCCTTGCCAAATTTAGCTCCAGCTTTGCCTTGGCCTTCCTGACCCCATCCCTACACAACCAGGCAAGGTCCCTATACTCTTGCCAGGATACTTGTCCCTGCTTCCACCGCCTGTGCATTTCCTTCTTGCCCTTTAGTTTGACCAGCAGGTCTTTACTCAGCCATGCTGGTCTCTTGCCATCCTTTCCTGATTTCTTACACATGGGGATAGAGAGCCCTTGTGCTCTATGGAAAGTATCATTAAAGATCTACCGGTTCTATTAGCTTATTTCCTGTCATTAAGGACCTCTCTAAAGGCACAATTTTTTATACACAATGGACAGCAGCCTTGTGATCACATCAACAACACCTTTCAGCACCATCAGTCCTATGTATTTGATTAATCTATAAAAAAGTAAAGGTGAATGCATTTGAACCCGTATCGGTAAAGTTGTTGCTGCAAATACCAAGGTGTTAGAAACCATGGAGAGTATATGACTACATCACAATGTGGATCTTGGTCTTAGAATCACAGAATCATTTGGGTTGGAAAAGCCCTTTAAGCTCCCCTAGCCCAACCGTTCCCCTAACCCTGCCATCCCACCACCAAACCCTGTCCCTAAGCACTGCGTCTGCCCAGCTGTTAAATCCCCCCAGGGCTGGGGACTCGACCCCTTCCCTGGGCAGCCCCTTCCAGTGCTTGACAGCCCTTGCAGGGAAGGATTTTTTCCTAATGTCTAACCTTAGCAAAGTATTGGAAAATATTCGGCCAGAAGCTGGAAAATGGCCCTAGTTAGAAACCACAGAAGAGGAAGAATACCTGTGTGTGAGTCACATGTAAGATAGTAAGATGATGCAACTATAAAAAAAGCAAATGTCATCCCTAAGTACAGCAAGCAAGACATTTCCAGTAGAGAAAGTAAGCCTTCCCTTAAAAGCTTTTCTATAAGGTGCAGATGACGTCATCAGAACACAGTGGGAACTCCGATCTGCTGTATAAGAGATGCATTAATTTAAACTAGAAGACATACATATGGAAGAGCAACGAGGATAACCGCAATGGATATCTGATCATAAGAGCACAAGGTTTGTTTCATTTAGAAGAAGAGATGCTGAATGATAAGCTTATTGCTGTTTCTGAAAATATCTGGGAGGGAATAAGGTAATGTAAGAAAAAAACAATTGTAGACAAAAATGAAGAGAAATAAAGACACGATAGCTGAATCAAGGCTGAAATGTCGTTGTTAAAACTGGAACAGACACAAGATCATAAGGACTATCTCATTGGGAGTCAGCTTAAGACTCCCGCTAGCCCAGACTCCCAACAGTGGCTACAAGTGGATGCACAGGAGGGTGTGGAAGAACAGAAGAAGCATGTGCGTGCGCACACACAGAGTGTCACATAAGTACACCTCCAGACCCAACTCTTGGTGAATCACATGGCCTCATGAATTGAAGGTGGTTTACTCTATGCAGGAACCCTCAAAGAATTTCTCTTCTGTGAGCTAATCCAGGCACCTCTTGGGCTGATATAAATCTCGAGCATCCACAGCGTTCTAAGGCAAGACATTCCCCAGGTCCACAGCCCCTCACATGATGTACCACTTTCTTTTGTTTGTTTTTGATCTTGGCTTCCATTAGCCTCTTTTCATGCCTCTTTTATATTGGAAGACACAATGAACAAAATCAGCTCCACAGAGCTGAACAAAATCACCTTCACAGACCACTCATGATTTCATTGTCCTCTTCCCCATTTCCCTCGTTTGTCTCCTTTCCAGAATGGAGACTAAATTGTTCCATGCATTGAAGCTGATCTGGACCTTTATCATCCTTGCTCCCCCTTTCTGAACTTTTTTCCTGCCTTCCTGTGATCTTCTGAAGATAGATGTAGGAGGAAATAAACTGAATATATTATAGCTTGGTGAATTTATGATAAGAATTGTAAGATGTGCTGTTGAGGGTCAAAAGGATTCGGTTTCTCTGGGTACCTTTAGATCAGTAAAAGTAATCCAAAGTCACTTTTTATTTCTAAATCTACCTCAGCCTATGTGATATTCAGGAAGGGATGCAGACATGCAAATCCTGAAGAGTTCCTTCTCTATGAAATTAGTCTGGCGGTCAATATTCTAGTGGAAGGTGTCCCCACCCATGGCAGGGGGAGTTGGAACTATATGGTCTTTAAGGTCCCTTCCAATGCGAAGTATTCTATGATTCTATTTATTTAAATTGATTGTCACTGATGGAAGAACATAAACATTTTCCTGATGAAGCAAACAGAGCTGTGGCCTTTATCGTACATGGTCGTAGCAACGGACCATCACAGCCAGTAGTCAACGGCAGTCTCTCTACTAAGAAATTAAAGAAGGCCCAGTAGTGATTATTGGCCTGGAGGCTGAGTGGCCCCCAACAGATACACCAGTACTGTTGTGACCTGGCCTGTCCAGAGCAAAGAAAAACAGTCTGAGTGGAGAAGCTGAGCCAGGGAGCCAGCCGCTGATGGAAAAGACTAGACAGTCACTCACCAGAGTCTAGGTTTGTCTCTTAGTATGGACTGGTGGAGCCCCAGACACTTGCAGCGCAGGCACTGCCGGTGAATACCTTCCAGCCTGGACATTAGAAGTCCTGGTGTGAGTCAAGGTGTTGGTAAGGTTACAGGTACTTGGACTCTGGGCTCTGTGCTCAGGAAGGAACTGTGGTAGAAAGCAGAGAATGGGCTGTGCCCCTGCGATCGTGTCCCCACATGCCCCCTAATGTCACCCACAGCCTCCCTCCATCTCCTGCCCAGCCCTCTCTTTGCCCTGTCCCGTCCCACCGCTGCCCTGCCTCTTGCTCCCGCCTACCCCTTTCCATTTCCCCGGGCTCCCGGCTGGGCTCTGTGCTCAGGAAGGAACTGTGGTAGAAAGCAGAGAATGGGCTGTGCCCCTGCGATCGTGTCCCCACATGCCCCCTAATGTCACCCACAGCCTCCCTCCATCTCCTGCCCAGCCCTCTCTTTGCCCTGTCCCGTCCCACCGCTGCCCTGCCTCTTGCTCCCGCCTACCCCTTTCCATTTCCCCGGGCTCCCGGAGCCTGTTCCTTCCTCCCCATCCCTCTTTTACCCCGGCTCCAGCCCTTCCTCCCCCCCCACGCTGCGCCCTGCACCCTTCGTGCCCC
>NW_009260419.1:99249-105987 GCF_000687185.1 Egretta garzetta | reverse complement strand
AGCTCTGAGGGAGAGAGAGCCCTGACAGCCTGGGGGCACCAGTGGACAGGGAGCAGACAAGTCCCTGCCGCACCTCTGCGATGGCTACACAGTATGGCAGGGGCCAGGTCAGCGCCGAGATGCGTGTGGCTGGGATTGTGGGCACTAGCTAATGCATGAGGAAATTTTATCAGAGCTTCCTTTGTGGGGGAAGTGTTTTCAGAGACAGGACAGCCTACAGGAAGCCCTGGTGTGGCACAGAAATGGGATGCAGAGGGATGCAGTGGAGCTTGACTGCATGCATCCTCATGAGAGGAATGGTCACCACCACTGGTCACTGCTCAGAGCTGGTGTCAGAGGGAAATGAGGCTGCGTGGCTGGGCTGGGAGTGAGCAATAAGGTGCTAATCCTGAAGGGCCAGATGGGAGGTAGTAGGAGGGCCAGGAGGCCTGGAGATGACCGTAGGTAGAGGAAGACTAAGTAGAGGTTGAAAGTGAGTTCTTAGCCTAAGGCTGCACTACAGGCAAGCCTGGGCTGGGGTTGGTTCTGAGGGCAGATAATCTGAAATGCTTGAGAGTGAACTCTGTGTGAACGTAGAAGAGAAAAGTATATTCCAGGTCAGTGACTGGTGCTCAGCAAAACATTAAATGGTCTTCTGAATCCTTCCTCATCTGGACTGGAGTCTTAAAAACATCATTACATGAGTCACGGCCTCTCATGTGAGATTTTGGGTATGGCATCAGCAGCATCTGCAGCTTTGATGGAGCTTTTGCACAGCAAGCACTCCGACATCTGTTTGTGGCATGCACAGTGGGTGCCATCTTTCCAGCTTCTCTGCTGGGGCTGGTGTGGGCCTGCTTCCCCTTTCTCATAGCTGACATGAGATGCGGGGTGCCACTGACAGGCAGGGGTGCATGCAGTGGTCCCTCTGTAATTCCTTATCTTTTCTTTCTAAATGTGATTTACCTCCTGGTGCCCTGGCCTGTCAACCCTAGGCTGATGCTTATGTATACTGCAGCTCACTCCATTTTAGATGCCCTTCCCGCCAACCTCCTTACTATGGCTCTGACTCCAAATGCCTCTCTGGACAGATTCTCGTGCTAGCAGTTTTCTTCAGAGGCTTCTGCTGCCATTTTTGCTAGGGAACTCAGTGCCCAATGATGGGAGGGACAGAGCGGGAGCAGGGCAGTCTGGCTCACATTACACAGCCTGGGCCTGGACCAGTCAAGCCAGCCCCCAGTACTGAGCTATCTGCTAATTGGAAGCAGCTGTTCAGATTTGGTGACTCTGCATCCACTGAGGTCACTGCTGTCTTCCTCTGTGACCCAAGTCTGCAAACTTCATATGAACAGAGGGCTGCTAGTACTGTGGATGGCTGCCTGCACGTCCTGGATGGGTGCAATCTGGCAACCTGGCGGTCGCATCTCTTACCCAAGAGGTAGCTGGGCTGTGAAACCACCCACTTGTATCCAGGGAGGATGGAAAGGGAGAAGTTTACACAGACTTTTGTCACCGGTTCTCAACCCCAGGGACCCTAATTTCTGTTCCCTGGTTGCTCCAGTGCTCTCAGCTGCTCTTCACTCCCCAGATTTGCTTTTCAAGTTTCTCTCCTCCCCACCAGCAGCCCACAAAGCCTTGCTGCACTCCCTTCTGCTTCTCAAGAGCCACATCACTGATCAAACCAGGTGGTTTTTGTTTTGGTTTGGGTTTTTTCCCCATATCTGTGCCCTGATCTGTTCTAGGCACTACCCAAGACCGTTCAGCTTTGTCCTGTCCTCAGCCACTGAGATTGCCCTAGGAAGCCCAGTTTTCTACTCTCCTTTTTAGTTAGGTTTTGCCTAACCCCCTGCCAAGGCTTCAAACCCTCTGTCCTGTACCCTCCCATGGCCTGAGCAACTGAGTCACAGTTAGGATGGTGCAGGTTCACCACAGAAGCAAACTTGGACCCCATTGCCCCAGCACTGCATGTTCTGGATGTACGCAGTTACCCCTTCAGCTGGGGAAATTCAACTCGCTCCAGCAGAGAGAGGGAGACCTGTCTAGGACTCCTGAGTTAGGGGAGATCCCCAGCTAGCAGCCCACAGGGACAAAAGTAATTTCTTTTGACTTCTGCTCCTAAGAGATAATAAGAATTCGTACTTGCTAGGTGCAAGAGGAGTGTGTGGCTTTCCTGGCCCTAGAGCTCAGACACTGGATGCCCACTGAAGCAAACAAACACTTCTTTGTATGCAAAAAACACTTTCTAATATTTTTCTTTCTGTCACTGACCCAGGATTTCCACGGGGAAAAAACGATCAAAACAGCTGATCCGAGGTGAGAAAGAGGACCTAGGAGTAATCATCTTACATCCCCTGAAAGGGTTAACACTGCTGTAGGGTTCTTTAGATCAAGGGCTGACATTCTTAGTCCCCAAACTAGGCAATGCCAGCCACCTCCATCCCCCAAGACAGGGAGGTTCCTGCCATCCTGTGTCTGACATGAGCGGCTCCTGAGTGTGGTTATGGGACCAGCAGCAAATGCTTTCAAGAGTGTCCAAGTGTGAGCTCATGCTGCCGCCATCCCTGCAGACCACTAAGCCTCGTTTACCAGGGGCTGAAAGCAGCACTGGGGCTGGTGTTCTTCACAAGCTCCTTGACTGCTGAGTTCCCCTGGCTTTTCACAGGGAGGGTGGGCAGAACCCTGGGGGGCTGACAGCCTTGAGGCACTGGGAGCGTGTCCAGTGTGTCCAGTAGTGGTGTTGCTGCAGGGAGCTGCTCCTCCCTGCTCGTCCCTCCCCCACTGCTGCAGTGAAATGAAGCTACGGCAGGGGGAAATGGAGTGAAGGAGCCAGACTGAGCAAGGAGCAGTGAGAAGGAGACAAAGGAGAGTGAGCAGTGGAGGGTGTGGGACCGGGAAGGAGCCAGAGCAGCTGGCAGTTCAGAGGGAGTTCCTGCGTTCCTACTGTACTGCCACCACCCTCCATGGTACCAGCTTGGGGCATCCACAGATTTCTGTGCCAGGCCAAACAATGGACTCTGTCTGATTTTATCCTGGGCATTCCCAGCTGTGGGTACATCCTTTGCAATACAGCCGTTCTGATTTATTGTTCACTGGATGTCAGCCCACTCCAGTTCTGCTGCTCCCTCCCAGGGACACCAGATTTGCACTTCATGGGGTTTTTGGCACCTATAGCCCTGTGGTCCTGAAAGGCCCACTGGGGGAGGGGGGGGTGTCACAGTCGCTTGTCGAGCTCTCTCCCAATCTGAGAACAGCTTTTTTCAGGGTGGAGAGGTGCTAGGCTGCTCTTTGTCCAAAAATCTCAGTCCTCTTGC
Source organism: Egretta garzetta (assembly GCF_000687185.1). Lineage (NCBI taxonomy): Eukaryota > Metazoa > Chordata > Aves > Pelecaniformes > Ardeidae > Egretta > Egretta garzetta. The sequence goes on along the minus strand of NW_009260419.1, from coordinate 102,697 downwards.
AGACAGCCTCTCTCAGCCTCAGAGGAAGCATTCAGCTATTAAAGGCACAGAACACTCTGCTCTAGGGCGGCTGGGTCCAGGGTTTCCAGGAGGGCGAGTGGCTGGGAGGAACGCTTAACTACATAGGAAATAACGTGATAGGGTACTAGCTGCTGAACTCTGCACACTGTCAGGTGTGACCAGCTTGGCTGACTCTAGGTGCCATCCCAGGCCTTCATTCCAGGCACCCTCCACTCAGACACATTTTCACCTTGACTCCTTGTGAGGGACAGGTGATACAGAGGAATCGGGCAAGCAGGTACATGGCAGGCCTTCCATGTTTGTTTTTCTGTCCTTTCTTTGCTGCTCCCTCTTAACCAGCATCCTCTGGTCTGCATTCCATGCAGGATTAAAGTGCACGCTGCAAAGGAGATCGAGCAACCCTCTGCTCTGCAAGTCACTAGCAATGGAGCAGATGAAGGGGTCAGCCATGCTTCTGTTGGAGCTGCTAATTCTTGGGAGCCTGAGAGCAGGGAAGGGCTCTGCCATCCTGGGCACGCTGGATCTACAAATAGATGAGGAGCAGCCAGCCGGCACCATCATTGGGGACATCAGTGCTGGCCTGCCCCCTGGAACTAGTGCCTACATGTATTTCATCTCAGCACAGGAGGGCAGCGGTGTTACCACTGACTTGGGGATAGATGAGAACACTGGTATCATCAAAACCGCTCGTGTCCTGGACCGAGAGACTCGAGACCACTACAGCTTCATTGCTGTTACCCCAGAGGGCATCACAGTAGAAGTGAACATCCAAGTGAATGACATCAATGACCATGCTCCAGCCTTTCCCAAACAACACAGCACCTTCCAGATCCCAGAGCACACGCCCGTTGGCAGCAGATTTCCCTTGGACCCAGCCTTTGATGCTGACAGTGGCCTACTCAATACACAAGGCTATGTGATTAAGGGAGAGAATGTGGGGCAGGCATTCCGCCTGGAAACACGTCGAGGACCCAATGGGGTCCTCTATTTGGACCTGGTGGTCAGCAACGTCTTGGATCGGGAGAACCGTTCATCATACTCACTGCTGTTAGAAGCCTATGATGGTGGCTCTCCTCCCCGGAGTACCCAGATGACGCTGGATGTGTCCATCCAGGACATCAATGACAATGCTCCTAGCTTCAACCAGAGCCGCTACCATACTCTCATCTCAGAGAATTTGAAACCTGGCAGCAGCATCCTGCAGGTCTTTGCCTCTGATGCAGATGAAGGTGACAATGGGGATGTGATTTATGAAATCAACAGGCGGCAGAGCGATCCTGACCAGTACTTCACCATTGACTCACGGACCGGAGTCATCAAGCTCAACAAGGGTCTGGACTATGAAGTAAGGAAGGTGCATGAGCTGGTGGTGCAGGCAAGGGATAAGGCTGTCCATCCTGAGGTCACCACAGCCTTTGTCACTATTCATGTGCGTGACTACAATGACAACCAGCCCACCATGACTATAATCTTCCTGAGTGAAGATGGCTCCCCTCAGATCTCTGAGGGAGCCCAGCCTGGCCAGTATGTGGCACGCATCTCTGTTTCCGACCCAGACTATGGCGAGTACTCCAATGTCAATGTCACGCTGGAGGGAGGGGATGGCAAGTTTGCCCTCACTACCAAGGACAACATCATCTACCTTATCTGTGTGGACCAGCTTCTGGATAGGGAAGAAAGAGACTCCTATGATTTGCGGGTGACAGCTACTGACTCAGGAACACCCCCACTCCGGGCAGAATCAGCCTTTGTGCTGCAAGTGATGGATATCAATGACAACCCTCCACTCTTCGACCAGCAGGAGTACAAACAGAGCATCCCCGAGGTTGTGTACCCAGGCAGCTTTGTCCTGCAGGTGACAGCTCGTGACAAGGACCAGGGTCCCAATGGGGAGGTGCGGTACAGTATCGTGCATGGCCGTGACACCTACTCCAGCTGGTTTGCCATTGACCCTGCCACAGGTATCATCACTACTGCTGCCCCACTGGATTATGAGAAGGATCCTCAGCCTCAGCTGACTGTGCTGGCCACAGACAGGGGAACCCCTGCCCTCTCTTCTTCAGCTGTGGTGCATGTGGCCCTGCAGGATGTCAATGACAATGAGCCAGTGTTCAGGAGTAATTTCTACAATGTGTCGCTGAAGGAGAACACCCCTGTTGGGACCTGCTTCTTACAGGTAGGTACAACTGCCAGAAACTGAGCTTGAGGAGGGCACGGCCAGGGCTGTATGAGGCTTGGGATGGGAGACCTGCCACTGAAAGCTGTTTGGTGCAGTAATCATGGTTTAGATGGGCAACGGTTGCAGCAGAAATGCTAGAGCAGAGATCCCCACGCTCAGCATGAGTCAGAAATGGGGCAGAGCGCTGTTACGCCCTTTCTGTGTGTGAGCACTGGGTGATATCACTGATCCTGGGGGCACCCCTTGAGGATGTCCTTTGTGCAAAGCACAGTGTTGATCTCAGCTGGGATTGGGGCCCACGGTGCCAGGCCTTGCTTGCACAAGTGTGGGGCTGCCTTCCAGGCCAGGACACCCAGAATGGCGCTCAGGAACATAGGGCAGACCTCTAGGAAGCCGCTTGTGGCCAAGCTGCTAACTTCTCTGTCCCCCTGCGAGGTCATTAGCCTAAGTTCCTCAGTGTTTGTAAGGCTGGTTGAGAACATTAATTATGCACAATTGGCATTGTTATATTACCTTGGAAACAGCAGCTGTGGTACCTGAGCCGAGAGAGACGTGCTGCACCAGCCTTCCTGTGGTGAGAGGCCACAGGTGAGGCCTGGAGAGGTGCTGCCCCTCTGACAGGGTCTGTGGACCGCAAGAGGTGCCACCGATGCCATCCGCATTTTGTACACTTTGGATTCCCTGCATTTGCTGTCCCAGCTCAGGCCCTGGAGCCCTGGCTGCTGGAGGCAGGCGATGCAGCCCACCTGAGCTGGGATGGGGAGATGTGGGGCTTGGGCCTGGCAGTGGGGGGCTGGTGGGGTGACCAGCAAGGTGCTGCCAACTCAGGCAAGCACCCAGACTGTCAGGGCAAGTGCCTGTGAAGTTTGGGGTACTTCTTTGCTGGAGTGGTGGGGCACTGGGACGCTGGCCGGGGCCGTGAGGGGCTCTGGGGGCAGGTGGTGAGCAGTGCCTGCAGGGCCCGGAGGGGGGAGTGAGGGGGAGCAGGAGTTCTGGGGCCCATGAGACAAGGCAGGAGGAGGTCCTGCAGCCTGGCCAGGGAAAAGGGCCTTTAGATGGGCCTGGAGGAGGAAGCGGAGCTGGCAATTAAACTGGTCTGTGGGTGTGCTGCGGGTGCCCTGCTGGGGCGCAGCAGGCATTGAGCGTGTGGGCCACATAGGGTGTGTGATTGCGGGGGGGCTGACGGTATGGGATAGGAGAGCTGGGGAGGGGCTTGGGTGGGTGAACGCAGGGGGCAGGGGGGCGGAG
>NW_009260419.1:84997-98888 GCF_000687185.1 Egretta garzetta | reverse complement strand
GGCTGGGCTCCTGACTGCTAGTGCGGGGACAGGCAGTAGAGAGAGAGGGACCTGTGGAGGAGCTGGAGCAGTGCGGGGCCATGGGGATGGCACAGAGAAGCTGGTCCAGCACGTGGCTGCCTGGCCATGGTGAGACTAGTGTAGCGCAGTGCAGGGGCGAGCCCAGCTCCACGCTGCACAGGGAAGGTGCTGGCCTGGCGGACGGCAGCAACAGAGGGTTTGGCCAGATTTCGATGGTCTTGGCTCAGCCCTCATGTTTCGTTTGGAAACGGCGCGTCTGGGCTGAGCGCAGGTAACTCCCGCGTGGCCTCGGCACAAAGCAAACAGCTCACACATCTGCTGCTGCTTCCTCTGAGCCGGGAAACGTGAGAGGATGGGAAAGGAGGCTGGCCAGGCTGCCGGCTCGGCACTGGGCCGCAGCAGGAGCGAGCCAGGTCGGTGAGCTGGGTAGAGCTGGGGCAGGGAGCCCCGGTCTCAGAGCGCAGCTGCCCGGTGTGGCTACCCCTCAGCCACGACATGCCTGTTGCCCCAGACAGGAGGGCTTCGGAGGTGCTGAGAGGGTCCACAGTGGCCAGCAGCCAGCACTGTGTCCCATGGGGTCAGCCCATGTCAGGTGTGCTGCTCCACAGCCCCTGTGTACAATTGCTCCAGCTTGACCCCATCTGTCTGCGGCTTCTAGGCATCAGGGCTCATCCTGCCTTGGGAGGTTAAAGGGTCTCTTGTCAAGGCCTGGATTTGGTCCAGACCTGCATAATGGTCATGAGAGCTTAGGCCATGCAGGACACAGGACAGCCTCCAAGGTCAGCACGGAACTTAATGGGTTCGATTCTCCATCGGACTGCCATATTTCTAAGCAAAAAACCCTGGGAGGACCAGGTCTATTTTCAGATCATGACATCTGCTCTCCATGGGCAGGACAGAACTTCTCCGTGGGGAAGTAGGGAGTATGTTTGTGTGACCAGAATAGACCTGAGGAGTGGCTGCTGGTCTCCTGCTCTCTTGCACACCCCATCCTCTCTGCCAGGTCAGTCTTTGTCTTTGAAGTACAGGGACGAGCAGAGCAGGTTGCTGGCCTGAGCTCCTGAGAAAGAAAAAGGATCTTGTAACATCTTCCTTATTTATTACTCGTGTTTATCATGGGCCGGGTCCCACAGTAGTAGACTTTGCATGAGCACTAAGCGAAGGAAATAGCAAAGTCACAGTTCAAGTCTGAGATGAGAGAGAAACACCAGTGGAGAAGGAGCCCAGGGAATCAGTGAGCACAACACCAGCAGAAAATAGAGCAAGGGATAGTCGCTAACCGGTTGTGTCTGTTTCCCTCTGTGGCCGTGAGTTGATAATATAGAAGCTTTAGGGCTCATCGGACTACATTCAAATGCTAGGGTTACATGATGTGAAGTACTGTTCTGGTATAAATTCACCCTGCTGGCTTAAATTTGTTTTAAACATTTGACTTTGTACCAGCAAGCTGCATGCATGGTCAGATATTGTCTTTCTGGGCCTTTCTAACTTTTCATGCTAAATCAAGTATTGTCTGTCCTCTGGCAGCCAGCATAAGGCACAGAGAGCTGGGTAAACCCCATGTTGTGAGCACAGACTGATTTTACAGAAATGTGAATGAGATGAGATGAGATGTGATGCGATGCGGTGAGATGAGATGGTGGATTATTGATTCTTGCATAGATCCAGTATTCATGATTTTGGAACCAGGGTTTACATATTCCCTTTGCGTTCATACATACAGTTGCTGGGGAACAAGAACGTCAGAAATCAAAAGCTGACCAGCAACACACCTACAGTATAATCTTATCTTGCAGTTTTGAGGACAAATCTGATGACCTTTGAAGTTTGAGTACTGATTTGTGATTCTGCGGGACTGGCAGTGCTGCATGCACGGCACTGGGACAGCCTCTTGGGCTGTGCCCCAGATAGAAAGCCCTGCAGGAAGTGCTGTAGGCTGGACCAGGCCACCTATACTGCGTTACTGACAGAGGGTCTTGACAGGTAAACCTGATGTGGTTATGCTGCTGAAGGGGGCAGCTGTGAGAGGGCATGGGGGCTTGCTGTGCGTTGGGGACTGAACAGCAAGAGGACTAATGCTCACCGACTTTGATGCCAAAGAGAGTGGCGGGCGGTGGGGAGGACATTACTACATGCATTCATTTTCTTGGGACAAGGCATTTAGCATTAACCTATTTTCAGACCTTTGCACGACATAAAACAGGCCTCCCCCTCCTCAGAAGCAAGGAGGGAAGCTTCCTGAGGCAAGATGGGGAGACGCCGGTGAGCTTGCTGGGGAGCAGTGTGAGGGGAGGGAGTGCAGCAAACTTCGGGAGAGCAGGCTGTAATGCAGAGAGTCTGGGGTACACAAGGAGTGGGGACATGGGGGAGATGCTGGTACATGGGGAGGTTGTGGGGGAGGTGAGCGCTGTTGTTACCGCCAGAAGAGCTGCATTTGTTCCAAATTCCTGTGAAAGTTATTTCCTTGCGCTGCCAGCAGCCTCCTCCTGGGCTTGGCACAGCAGCCAGCGCCATGATTAATTCAAGTAGCATTTCCCCTGGAGCTGCAGCAGCTTTTCCACTGCAGCCGAGAGGCCCCAGCCCCTCGCGCTCCTCTCCCCCCATGCTCCGCTCCTCCCCCAGCCCCCTCGCATAGCTCCCTCCTTCCTCTTCACTGATCCCCAGCCCCCTCGCAGCTGCCCCTTTTCCCTCACCTCTGCTTCAGCCCCAGGCCCCCTGTAACGCCCCTTCCTCCCGCAGTCCTTGCCCACACTCTCCCTCCCAACATGCCCCCCCAGCCCCACACCTGTGCACGCTGCCCTCCAAAGTGCCAGTCCCTGCGTCTTTCTCTGCTCCCTCTTGTTTGCTCCATAACCCTTGCTTGCTGCCAGCTGCTGTTGGCCTGCACCCCCCAGGGACCCGGGCTGTTTTGCCCCCAGGGCAGCTCTTGCTGGCAGGGCTCTCCCTCACCTGCATGACCCTTGGGACGCTCCAGCCTCTTCCCACTCCCCACCCCGCCTCCTCCCTCAGGGTCCCCCTGCTCGGCACGCTCAGTCTCACCTGCATGTCTTGCCCACCCATGTCCCATCTCGCCGTGTAGACCCACTTGCTGAGCACTCCCTGCCTGAGCTCTGCACAGCCGAAACCCAGCCCAGCACCCTGGTTTGGAGTCCTTGTTGGCATCAGTGCCCCCCAGGAGGCCATGGCCAGACCCTGTCACTTCCCACCCTGCACTGTTGCTGACCCACTTGAGCCCCCCCAGCCTTGAGCACTCATCCTCTGCAGAGGCCCAGCTTCCCTGCCCTGCTCAGCTTCAGAACTCCTGCAGGCTATGCTGGGGCTCCCAGTGCCCTGTAGCTCCCTGCTGTGGCTCCCCTTTCACCTCCCTGATGCTCCACCAGAGAGAACACACCTGGGTGCCCCCATGTGAGCCTTGCTCCTTGCCTTTCTGTGCCTTTCTCTGCCCTGACATTCAGAGGCACCGGGACTCCCAGAAAGGCAGTGGTCACCCCCCCAGGCTCCTGCAGTCTGTGGCCCAGCCTCCCCTTCCACGGTCCTACCTCCCTGCCAAGGTCAGTGATTAAACTGTCTCCTCTCCTCCTCAAAACCGAGGGGTTTACCCCATCCCAGAGCAGTGCTGGAGGCCATAAGCTGTCCCTGTTCTCCATGCCTTGCTGTCTGTGGCCGTGGCAGCCCTGCGCCTGTCCATGCCCAGGCTGTGGCTGCAGGGCCGCCAGCCAGAGCCCTTGCCCGTGGCCTGTAGCCGCCGGGCTGTGGGGAGCCAGCGGTGCCAGCAGGCAGAGCCTGCAGCTCTGCAGAGGGCTCCTCCCGGACGTGGTGCTCCCCGCAGCCCCAGGGTCTGACCCTCGCCTCGGCCACGTGTGCTGGACAATCGCTGGGGCCAAACCCTGACCCTGCTTACTCCCCCGAGGCCTGAGCATGCTGGAGGCTGCGATGCAGCCCGGGAGCCAGAGGTAGCTCCTGAAATAGCAGTCGTGGCCGCTCCCTGGCTGCTTTTAGCTGGTCAGCAGCTGTGCCAGGGCTGGGGAGGGCAGGACGCCTGGCACACACTCAGGCGGAGGGAGCCGTGCGTGGGATCGTTGACCACACTGGCGCCAGCCTCCCCTCCTCTCCCACCAAGAGCCGTCACTCTGAGGGGCGGGAGCCCAGAGCCAGATGTTTGCCAAAGCCACAGCGTAACATGTGCGTAGCAGAGATCCAGCCAGGGCAGGGCTCCAGATGAGCTCCCTGCCTGCTGACTGCGCTTACTGGAGATGGGGAGGACAGCCAGAGAATGGAGGCCCAAGCTGCTGAGAAGCCCTCCATCGCTTTCCAGCACTGTGGACTGTGTAGGGGGTACATGGGTCAGCAGTAAGGCTGGGAGGGCAAGGGATGGCTGTGTTTGAGGGGCTCTGGTGTTGCCTTCTAGATGGGTCTGTGGGAAGGAGGAGTCTTGACTCCTACAGGTGATGCAGCTGAGGACCCCAGTGTGGGGCTGTGCAGAATTCTCTGTCCATCCCTGACTCTGGGGAGCATAAGAGCTTTGTGATGCCTTGGCTCCACTCTTCCTGTCTGTCTTGCTGGGGCACCATGAGGAGGGCACGAAATAAGAAGGCCTCAGTGCCCATCTTTGTCCTCCCCACTCTCCATGCAATGGGGAAAGGCACACCTGCCCTCCTGCCCTACAGCAGTCACAGCTCCCTAAGACTGGTGCTCCGGTTTCTTTCTGCCTAACCCTGAGCCATCTTGCTGCTCCTCTTTGTCATCCACTTCTGCTCTACTTTGGCCACAGCACGCCCTGCTGCAGCAGCAGGGTACAGAAGTGAAATCTTCTCACCAAACCTGCAGGGAAGAAGGGACAGGTAGCAGATGCTGCCGCACAATGGTGTCAGGGCTGTGATGCAGGGCTGGTGGAGCAGATCAGCTTTCTCAGAAGGATTGGAGCTGAATGGTGAGCTGGGAGGTTCAGGAGGGCCTTTGGCTGGAGATAACAGAATGGTTAAGTTTGGAAGAGATCTCTTGAGATAACCTAGTACAACCCCCTTGCTCAAGCAGGGCCATCCAGAGTTGGTTGCCCAGGACCATGTCCAGATGGTTTTTTAATACCTCCAAGCATGGAGACACCACCACCTCCCTGGGCAGCCTGTGTCAGGTCACCCTCACAGTGAAAAAGTGCTTCATGATGTTCAGAGAGAACCTCCTGTGTTTCAGTTTGTGCCCATTGCCTCTGGTCCTGGCACTGGGCATCACTGGGAAGAGCCTGGCTCTGTCCTCTTGGTAACCTCTTTCATGTGTGGATGACATCCCCCCTGAGCCTTCTCTTCTCCAGGCTGAACAGTCCCAGCACTCTCAGCCTTTCCTCGTGGCAGAGATGCTCCAGTCCCTTCATCATCTTGGTGGCCCTTCACTGGACTCTCTCCTGTGCTGGGGAGCCCTGCACTGGACCCAGCACTCCAGCTGTGGCCTCACCAGTGCTGAGTAGAGGGGCAGGATCACCTCCCTCGACCTGTGGGCAACAGTCCTCCTGATGCTGCACAGGATACCATTCGCTGCCTTTGCAGCAGGGGCACGCTGCTGTCTCATCTTCAGCTTGGTGTCCACCAGGACCCCCAGAGCCTTTTCTGCCAGACTACTTTCCAACTGGGTGGTCCCAGCATCTATTCTTGCACGGGGATGTTCCTCCCCAAGTGCAGGACTTTGCACTTCCCCTTGCTGAATTTTATGAGGTTCCTGTCTGCCCCGTTCTCCAGCCTGTCGAGGTCCCTCCGGCAGCATGACCCACTGGCCTATCAGCCACTTCTTCCAATTTGGTGCCATCAGCAAATGTGCTGATGGTGCGCTTTGCCCCATCATGTAGATCATTAATGAAGATGTTAAGCAGGACTGGAGCCAGTAATGACCCCCGGAGTACACCACTAGTTACTGGCCTCCGAGTAGACTTTGTGCCAGTGACGTTTTCAATCTACCTCACTGTCCATTCCAGCCCATTCATCAACAGCTTGTCTATGAGGATCTTATGGGAGACAGTGTCAAAGCCCAACTGAAGTCCAGGTAGACAGTATCCACTGCTTTTCCTTCACCTACCAGGTGGTCAAGTGTGACTTCCCCTTGGGTGAAGCCATGCTGACTACTGATGATTTTCTTGTCCTTCGTGTGCCTGGAAATGGTTTCCAGGATTAGCCACTCCATTGCCTTCCCAGGGTTCAAGGTGAGGCTGACTGGTCTGTAGTTACCTGGATCCTCCTGTTTATCCTTCCTGAATCATAGAATCATAGAATGTTTAGGGTTGGAAGGGACCACTAGTGGTCATCTAGTCCAACCCCCCTGCAGTGAGCAGGGACACTGCTAACTAGATCAGATTGCTCAGAGCCCCATCCAACCTGGCCTTGAATGTTTCCAGGGATGGGGCCTCCACTACCTCTCTGGGCAACCTGTTCCAGTGTTTTACCACTCTCACTGTAAAAAATTTCCTCCTTACCTCTAGCCTGAACCTACCCTGTTCTAGTTTAAAACCATTTCCCCTTGTCCTAACACAGCTGGCCCTATGAAAAAGACGTTCCCCATCTTTCCTATAGGCCCCCTTTAGGTACTGGAAGGCCGCAATCAGGTCTCCCCGTAGCCTCCTTTTCTCCAGACTGAACAAGCCCAACTCTCTCAGCCTGTCCTCATAGGAGAGGTGCTCCAGCCCTCGGATCATTTTTGTAGCCCTCCTCTGGACCCGTTCCAACAGTTCCATGTCCTTCTTGTGCTGAGGGCTCCAGAGCTGGACGCAGTACTCCAGGTGAGGTCTCACCAGAGCTGAGTAGAAGATAGGAGTGACATTTACTTTCCTGCAGTCTTCTCCCAAACATTATGGTTTGGCAAAGACTACGAGAGTGGCCTCGCAATGACGTCTTGCCAGCTCCCTTAGCACTCGTGGGTGCATCCCATCAGGGCCCATGGACTTACGCATGTCCAGTTTGCTTAAGAATTCACTGACCCGATCCTCTTCAACCAAGGGTACATCTTCCTTACTCCAGTCTTCACCCCCGTCTCTTGGACCTGGGATTCCTGAAGACTGGTCTTACTAGTAAAGGCTGAGGGAAAGAAGGCAGTAAGTACCCCAGTCTTTTGCATGTCCTGTCTCACCAGGTCCCCCGTCTCCTTCAGCTGTGGGCCTACATTGTCCCTAGCCTTCCTTTTGTCAGCCATGCACTTATAGAAGCCCTGCTCCTTGACTGTGATATCCCTTGCCAGATTCAAATACAGCTGGGAATTGAATGCAAACAGCTCTGTTTTCATGTAATTACAACGCTCAGTTAGTGATTTCAGCAGAAAATGCCCCAGATGTATTCCCTGAGCCCCTCCATGGTAGCAGCCTCTTCTATGCCCCTCAAAGAAAAGCCTTCAGGACACAGCATCAGGTTAATTCTCTGAGTTCCTTAACACATTCGTGATTCTATGATTTTTAATGCAAAAACAACAGCAGCGTAGCCCAGCCTTATGCTACCACTACACTGTGCAGTTCCTTTTGCATTTACTGTTCTATCCCTTTTCCCCCTGCCTCTCATCCTTTAGGCCTTTCCCAGTTCTTCTCCCTGGCACACAGATGGTGATTGTGCCAAACCGTAGCCATTTTATTTTAACGTTTTGCATTTTCGTGTGGTTTTCAGTTCGCACATTTCTCCTGCTGGCGTTCTATGCTGTCATGATGCTCCCAAGTCTGAGTTTACAGTATCTGGCTAATCACATCTCCAAGTATTCACTGTTTGTCATGCATATAGACTTCAGAACATCCTCAGACCTTTTATAGTGGTCGCAAACAAATTCTGTAGACATGGAGAGGCTGCCCAGTGTACAAAACATCCTGCTGGAGCTGGTCTGTAAGGGCTCACTGCCCACTCAGCAGCTGTCAGCATTTGAGTGCCTTTGTCCCCTCTCCCCCATCCTGCTCTGGGGCATGGCTGCAGCACTGATTAACAACTGCCTATGCTAAACATCTTGTCCCCAAAGCCTGTAGTGAAATGCAGCTTTTCCCCTAAGGATGCACTTGGTTTCTGGCCCTGGACTCAGTCTCTCCAGCCCTTGATCTCCAGCTGGACCTCCAGGTTGCCGGCTTCCTTCAGCAGCACCAGGGTGCTGGCCTCTGGTTCAGGCTGTCCCCTCATATTGAAGTGGCCTCTCCCTTCTCCTGCTTCACTTGTTTAGTAAGCAAAACCCGAATTCCCTTCCATCGGGTTTTCCTTTGCAGCCCCACTCTTGGTCTGTGCTGCTACACAGTGTGTCACTTGTTATTCCTTGCGTTCTCTTCTTATTTGCCTTGACTGGTGTCAAGGGCTCAGTCCTAGGGCCAGTCTTGTTTAATATCTTTATCAATGACCTGGATGAGGGGATTGAGTGTACCCGCAGTAAATTTGCAGACAACACCAAACTGGGTGGCAGTGTTGATCTGCTTGAGGGGAGGAGGGCTCTGCAGAGGGACCTGGACAGGCTGGATCGATGGGCTGAGGCCAACTGTATGAGGTTCAACAAGGCCAAGTGCCGGGTCCTGCACTTTGGTCACAACAACCCCATGCAGCGCTACAGGCTCAGGGAAGAGTGGCTGGAAAGCTGCCTGGTGGAAAAGGCCCTGGGGGTACTGGTTGACAGCCAGCTGAATATGAGCCAGCAGTGTGCCCAGGTGGCCAAGAGGGCCAATGGCATCCTGGCCTGTATCAGAAATAGTGTGACCAGTAGGAGTAGGGAAATGATAGTGCCCCTGTACTCGGTGCTGGTGAGGCCGCACCTTGAATACCGTGTTCAGTTTTGGGCTCCTCACTACAAGAAAGATGTTGCATTGCTGGAACATGTCCAGAGGAGAGCAACCAAGCTGGGGAGGGGTCTGGAACACGAGTCATACGAGGAGCGGCTGAGGGAACTGGGGTTATTTAGTCTGGAGAAGAGGAGGCTGAGGGGAGACCTGATCGCCCTCTACAACTACCTGAAAGGAGGCTGTAGGGAGGTGGGGGTCGACCTCTTCTCCCTGGTAACAGATGATAGGATGAGGGGGAATGGTTTGAAGCTGCGCCAGGGCAGGTTTAAGCTAGACATTAGGAAAAACTTCTTCACCGAAAGGGTTGTCAGGCTCTGGAATGGGCTGCCCAGGGAAGTGGTAGAGTCCTCATCCCTGGAGGTATTTAAAAGAAGGATAGATGAGGTGCTTAGGGACATGGTTTAGTGGTGGGATGGCAGGGTTAGGTTAAAGGTTGGACTTGATGATCTCAAAGGTCTTTTCCAACCCAAGTGATTCTATGATTCTAAGGAGGAAACAACACAACCCAAGCATACAGCCTATTTCCAAATAATTTTAAAATAGCCAGCCTGTCTTGTTAGGACTCAAGTATGAACTAGGCGTGACACATTAACTAACAATGGGCGCAGGATCCTGTTGACCACTGCTGTCTTTTGCCTTAGTATAAACTTATTCCAAGCCAAATACAGTGGGTGTCTCGTGGCCCGTGGGAAAGGGGATGGTTCATGCTTCCTTCTCGCTTCCCCAGTGAGTAGTTTCTCTCTTTGGATGTGTATCACCTGGGAACTCTCAGCCTGTGCCAGCACGAGGAGGCTTTACCCTTGCTGGGACCCAGGAGTTGGAAGAGTTGTATGAAAGATGAACCCTGGACATGCTGGAACTGTGGGAACACCCAAGGCAGAACTTCAGGAGGTGCTAGAGATGGGTCCAGGGGTCAGTGAAGCCAAGGCAGTGCTGCAGGAGAGAAGTAGGCTGCAGGCGAGGCTAAGGGGACAGAGAATGAGCGCATGGGACATGTGTACGTTCTGCTGTGTGACACTGGTGAGTGGAGGCTTTGTGGGATGTACTATATTGAACCACTGTTGTTTGCAGTGTCTGGGAGTGTCACTGCATGTTTATGTGTCTAGGGGATGTAGATTCTGTTGGGAAGACCTCCTAGGAATCTGTACCTGTTGTGGTTCCCCACTGGATCTCAGCATGCTGTGACCCCTGCTGTGGGTTATGAACAGAAGTGGGGGGCAGCTGCAGAGCCACATGGTGGTATCTGCATGTGGAGGGACACTAGGGTACTCTGTGCCTTTGGCTTGGTGCAAGGTTCCTGCCCTGTGGTAAGGTATCTAAGGAAAACCCACCTTTCCTGCAGCCCTCTGCCTGTAAGACTAACGGGGATTTGGGGACCGTGTTGCTGGAGCCCTCCCGAATGCCTTGCATTTGCACAGCCCCATGGGCACAGGAAAGGAGTGCATGGGTTCAGAGGAAGAACTGTGAACTGTCCTGTGTGTGTGACTGGGAAAAGAGGTGGGGGACCATCTGTTGCTGGGACTGGCCGGATTTGCTGCAGCAAATCTGGGGCTGCTGCTGAGTGTGTAAGAGTTGGGAGTCCTGAGGCAGGGATCCTATGATGTTCAAGATAAAGGGCCGTATAGCACAGGGCTCCACTGAGTGCTGGACAAGGAACCAACGAGCAGCTCTAGTACAGCAGAGCAAAGCTCTGTACAGCAGAGTAGGCTGCTTTACCAGTGTGCAATAGCCTGTGCAGGGAAAGGGTGCAACAGCCGGATCACTGAGTCACAGGGTAACTCGGATCCGAGAGACCTTGGGAGGTCTCTGCTCCCACCTCCTGCTTGAAGGAGGGGCAGCTGCGGGGTCAGGGCAGGCTGCTCACAGCCTCATCCAGTCGCATCTTGAAACCCTCCAAGGACGGAGGCTGCACAGCCTCTCTCGGCGATCTGCTACGATACTGGGGGGTCCGCACAGGGAAAAACTTTCCCCTGTATCCAGCCTGAAGTTCTCATTTCAACCAATGCCCACGGTTTCTTGTTCTTCTGTCGTGCACTGCTGTGAAGGGCCTGGCTCTGCTCCCTGGATAAGCTCCCCATCGGCGCTGGAAGCTTGCTGTTAGGTCTGCAACCTTCTCTCCTGAAGGCTGAGCAAGCCCCAGTCCCCCAGCAGCTCCTTCATGGGGCAGGTGGCCCACCCCTGAGCTTGCCGCAGTTTCTCAAGGTCTTTCCTGTACTGGGGGTCCAAAACCAGATGCGGTGTCTCAATGGGGTTTAGCAAGGGCTGAGCAGAGGGGAGGATAACCCCTGCCCTAGACCTCCTGGCTGTGCCCTGTTCACACAGGCCATGATGCTGCTGGGCTGTCCTTGCTGCCAGGGCGCGCTGGGGCTCACGTCCTGCTTGCTGCCCACACAGACCTGTAGGACATTTTCCCCAGAGCTGCTTCCCCAGCTTGTGCTGTTGCAGGGCTGCTCTGCTTCCCAGAGCAAGGCTTGGCATTTGTCCTTGCTGAGTTTCATGTGGATCCTGTTGGCCTATTCCTCCCGCCTGCCCAAGGCCCTCGGGGTGCAGCCCTGCCCTCCAGCGTGCCGGCTGCCTCCCCCTCCTTGGGGTGGTGCCATTGGTAACTTTGGCGAGCGTGCACTCTGTGCCTGCACTGCGTTGCTGCTGAAGATGTGAAGCAGGAGAGGTCCCCGGGCTGGTCCCTGTGGTGCTCCACTTGTCACCCGCCTCCAGGCCAGCACAGCTCATGAGCCACCACCCTCTGAGCCCACCCCCCCAACCTGTTTTGTACTCACCTGGGTGTCCAGCCCTCCAAACCGTAGTAGTTGTGGGAGAAGGTGTGAAAATCCTTCTTAAAGTCACAGCAGTTGTCATCCACAGCTGTCATCCCTTCAACCACAGATCCCATCATTTCATTGCAGAAAGCAAACAGGACGGTCAATCCGTGCTGGCTGTTCCCCTCCCAGGCTCCTCCATGTGGCCAAAAACATGCTCCAAGAGGACTCACTCCATGATTCTCCCAGGGACCAAAGTGTGGCTGACCAGAATGTAGATCCTCAGATCATCCTTTTGGCCTTCTTTGAAGGTGGGATACAATATTTGCTTTCCTCCAGTTGCCAGGGATCTCCCCTGATCTCCATCACATTTGAAAGAGCAGCCCTGCGAGTCTATTCCTGTCAGCATCCATTGATGCAGCCTGTTGGATCCCATGGATTTGTTTGGATCAAGTTCACTGAAGAAATCCTGACTTAGTCTGTCTGGTAGCTCTCTGAACCCTTTCAAAGAGCGCGGAAGCCTTGTAGACCTTGTTGGGCCCATTCAGAAATGGGCCCTTACTCAGCCTTTTAGTACCAGTGTAGTGGGTAGAGGCTCTTAGCATCCTTAATTTTCCTTGCACGTCTCAACCCCGCTTGAACTTTGACTTTCCTGACACCATCCCTACATGCCTGGGCAATGTTTATAAATTCCTCCTTTGTAGCTTGTCTCTGTGTCCACCTCCCATATGCTGCCTTTTTGCATCACAGCTTAGCCCTAAGGTCCCTGCTTAGCCAAGGCCATCTGCTGATACGTCTCCTTGTTTTCCTGAGTACTGGGATGGACTGTTCTTGTGCCTGGAGTATGCTGTCCTGAAGGCTTGCCAGCTTTCCTGAGCTCTCTTGGCCTTCAGAGCTGCCTCCCATGGGATCCCTCCCACCTACCAGTTCCCTCTCTAAGCTGAAGTCTTGCTTGAAGCCCAGGGTCTGTACTCTGCTGCTGTCCTTCCTCACTCCTGGTAGGAGCCCAAACACTACTACTTCATGGTCACTACAAAATGGAATAGGATCGTTTGGGTTGGAAAAGCCCTTTAAGCTCTCCCAGCCCAACCGTTCCCCTAACCCTGCCATCCCACCCCCAAACCCTGGCCCTCAGCACCTCGTCTGCCCAGCTGTTAAATCCCCCCAAGAATGGGGACTCAACCCCTTCCCTGGGCAGCCCCTTCCAGTGCCTGGCAGCCCTTGCGGGGAAGGAATTTTTCCTAACGTCCAATCTAAACCTCAGCCAAGCCTACCACTGATTACCACATCCTCGGGCAGTTCTCCCTTGCTAGTGAACAGCAGATCCAGCTGTGTGTCACCCCTGGTTGGCCTGGGAAATGGAATTTCTTTGTGAGACCTGGGGTCTGTGATCCAGAGGCTTCTCTCAGGTACTGCTGCCTCCTTGGCATACTGTCGCAGCTTCCACTCAGGGATTTCCTGGCCCAGCATTGATGCCCTTGTGTTTAAAGCCGTTCGTCGATTTCTTTCTGTGAACATGGGTAGTTGCTTTCTGAAGCTATATGATTTGATATCACTGTGCCCTGAAGTGAGGAATTGCACATTTTTGTGGTTTTGTTGAACCCTGCACTGCTGGAGAGCACCCAGCTGTGTCTGGCCCTGAAGAAGGCACTGCCAGCACACCCGCACAGGCTGAGGCCGTGCTGCGCTGCTTTTCCTGCTGCCTGGGCAGGGGGAAGGCAGACACGAAGGGACATGGAGTGCCTCAGGCCCAGGCTGTGCTCTCCAGCCCGTGGTCAGGTGCTGGCTCTGCGCAGCCGCAGCAGAACTGTGGGGCACCACTCTATGGCCGGGGGTTATCCTGGACAGGGGGCTGTGGAGGAAGCTGGCAATACAGGGAGGTGATGGAGGTGTCACCGGGGGTGACAAGAGAAAGGCACCAGCCCTAGTGCCCGTGGGAGCGTCTCTGTGTGGGCTGGGACATGGTGGAGCTGTGCGGGGCACAAGAGGCAAGTAGGGATGGGGTGTGCTGTGGAACACGGGAGAGGCGTAGGCGCCTGTTGCAGGCCAGAGCTGGCCATGGGTAGCACGGTGTGCAGTAGTGGGGACACCAGTGCTGCCCTGGGCTGAGTGGGCTCTGTGCGAGGCTGTGTGAAGGCTGGGCTATCCCAGGAGTGTGCTGTAGGCAGAACGGGAGGAAAAGGCGTGGAGGAAGAGCAATGCTCCATGTGCTGTGCACAGCTGCAGCAGGTTCCAGAGAAATGCCGTGCTTGCAGCCAAGCACATCTTAACAAGGCTGAAAGGCAGGCAGGAGCACTGGCCTTGTGCTGCTCAGAAACTCTGGGCCCAAGCGGGATATTCAGCA
>NW_009260419.1:55111-84981 GCF_000687185.1 Egretta garzetta | reverse complement strand
CTGAGCCCCAGCCTCCCCTCTCTCTTCAAGACCAAGGAGCTGACTGCTGTCAGAAACACATCCCAAGTGCAACAGGAGGCATTCATGCAGCCATCACCTCCTGCTGGCAAAGGATTTTCCCTTTGGAGAGTGGGATCCTACAGGATAGAACAGGAAAGCTACAGCCCAGAAAACACCCTGACCCTGCAGCTAGTTTATACAGGGAGGGGCTGGGTTGCCTGGTCCACCCACTGATACCAACACAGAGAGGGTTTCTAAGAACAACTGCCCCTTAGTCTTAAAAGGGCAGAATCAGACTTGGGTAGTAGCAGTGATCAGGAGTAGGTCTCCAACAGAGAACAGAATGAACCATAGAAACAATTCACCTTGGCTTCCTCCTGACTGCTGATCTGGCTGGGTCTGTGAATGGAACAGCTGGACCCTTCATGTCAGAGCTCCAGGGTCACCACGCTCCCTGCCTCACGGAGCACCCTCTGGAGTCCCAACACGGGGAGACCGTGCTGGGCTCTGGCGTCGCTGCTGTCCGACGACACAGCACATTTTCACCCAGTGTGGGGAGTCTCCCTACACTTGCGCTTTGTGAACAGTTCTGTTCTTGGCACATGGGGTTGCAGCTGCACACACTGGGCAGAAAGACTGCATGCGCTTCGCCTCTGCACATTGCGCCTGGTGTATCCGTGGTGATCTTGCGAGCTTGTGCAGGTGTCCTGTGCGGATGAGGTGACCCCCACAGCTTTGTCCATGTCTCATATCTGCATGCTGACCCTGCAAGCTGATGCAGGTGTCTTGTTCCCAGCTGCAGCCGCCGCCTCCTCTCCTTTCTCCTCTCACACAGCTCCAACTGGGAACAGCCAGTCTTGGCCCTGGAGGATGTTCAAAGGAGCCATAGGTGAGAGTGCTGTAGGGGCTCCATTCAGGCTCAGAGCTCTGACTCCTGCTCCCACATATTCAAGCAGCAGGCCTTGCACAAGCCCAAATGGAACGTGTCCTGGGCTGTCCCACAGACAGCTGGACCCCCAGTTCCCTCTTTTTTCTCAGACAAACGTCAGGGCCCTCATAAGTAAGCTACAGTAAAGGCAGCTGTCGATCCAAGATTTGGGGTGGGTGCTAAATACGGAGCCTCAGGCTGCCCTGCATTAGCTTCTAGCAAAGTTCCTAGAAAAATATCCAGACTTGATTTCCAGGAGTGGTGAAATCACCACAGGCCTTGATGAGCCCTTTTGGTGGTTAATTATCCTCACAGCTAAAAATGTGCACCACGTCCCAGACTGCATGTGCTCTGCAGTCTGCAGCCATGGGTCTCAGCTACGCATGCCAGCTCGGCTGAGGTGTCTGCCATACCTAGTGGCTGATCGAACCCTGCGCTGCCTGTCCGAGGCATCCCCAGGAGGCATCACCCCAGCCACAGCGGGGGTCTGTGCTGCCTTCGGGGCTTGTGCCAGGCCCTGCTGAGTGTGGGCTGGCCGCAAGCAGGTGGCCAGCCCCGTCTCACAGAACGCACGCAGAGGACGTCAGCGGTGTGCAGGTGCTGCCGGCCTGGAAGCAGGGAGCTCAGGACAGGGGCTGCCAGCCACAGCCCCACTCCCTCTCCAGACGGTGGCAGAGGCACTCAGCAAACCGCCCGGCCGCCCCACGCTGAGCTGCTCCTTCAGGTGTTTTGTTGTTCCTGTGGCTTCTCTCTGGGCATGCGTTTAGCACCACCACTCCAGGTGAGCCTAGGACCAGACAAAGTCTCCAGTAGTGGTTGCAGTGATGGTGGCAGTGACATGACCTCTCCTGGATCCTGTGTGGGCTTGTACAGGCAGGGTTTGGGTTAGACCATTGGCCCACAGGCAGCCCCACCGCAGGGTGGAGAGGTGCAGTGCTGGACACATGGAAACAAGGAACTTTTCTGAGGGTGCCTTGCCCTGGCTCTACAGCTGGGTTTGCTTCTGGTTCCAGGTTGCCTGCTCCATGACGTCTTGTGGGGAGAGGGCTCTGGGTACCAGGGAGCAGCCAGGGAGATGGTGCTGGGCCACATAACAGTGAGCGCTCCTCTGCTTCTCCCCTGTCCCCAAAATCTGACCCAGCTCCTGCGGCAGAAAGCTGGATTTCCAGATAGCTTCCCCTGTGGGTCTCTCCCTTACAATGGCAGCCATCAGAAGATGGTTAAGGAGGGAAGTGAGGCTGTTCTGGAAGCACCAGAGCCCTTGGCCTGAGGAGCCTAAGGAAAATACCTTACTCTGTTGTAGACCTTGCTGCTGTGCAAATGCTGACATGCATTTTAGAGCACTTTGGGAGTGAGCAGCAGTTCATCTTGAAGGAAAGAAGTTACTAAATTTGCCACACAGTGCCTATTGCAGCCGCTGCGGCAGCTTCTCAGTTTCAGGTGCGTTTCCATCTGCAGTGGTGGAGAATGCTGTCAGCTAAAACCCAGGCACAGTGCACAGCTCAGGTGTATTGGTGCAGGACTATTACCCAGTCATAAAACCCAGCCTGGAGCCAGAGTACAGGCAACCTGAGTACAGGTTTCAGCAGTGTCCAATGAGGTCAGCGTTACACTCTCAGATGAACAGCTCCACGACAAAGGGAGCCGGGGCAGGAGGAGGGAGGATGTTGAACTCGGGGCAGGGGGGCAGGTGGACTCAATGATCTTAAAGGCCTTTTCCAACCAAATGATTCTGTGATTCTAATTTCCCAAAGTGCTTTCTGGCCGGGCTGCTGTCATGGCACCTGTGGCTCTGAGTGCTCTGCAGCTGGAGCGGGGATGGGAGATCCTGTCTCACGGTGCTGCTTCTGGCAGCTGCCACGGGGTTGGGGAGCACATGCTCTGTGCGGGGGGTATGGTGCTCGTGGTGGATGTGCTCTCGGCTTTTCCCCCTGGGCTTCCCCTCAGGCCGCAGGGCAGGAGAGCTGGTGAGGGTGTGTTGCAGGTGCTGCCCCCCCTCCCCGGAGGCTGTGGGTCACTAGGCGAACTGGCAAGGGGCTATCTCAGGCGCTGCCCCTCTCCCTGGGGTGCAGGGCGTATGGTCTGGGGGGAGGGAGAACCCACCTCTACCTGAGTGTTTTTTTCTTCCCTGGTCCCGCCATCCTCTGTGGCCTCTCCTGCTGTTCCTTCCATCCCTGATGACTGGGTGAGTGGTTCAGGTTAGGGGCCCTGCCCAAAGGAACGAGCCGTTAGCAGCCCCCAGCTGGGCCCTTTCCTTGGCGCGTGTGCAACGTTCCTGCGCTTCTCGCTCACGGGAGCCGAGGCCCCAGCGCTGCTGCTGGGAGGAGCTGTGGCTGACGAGGCCTGAACTCCACTTCACCCGGGCCTGGCCCAGCTGCCTCCCCCCTGGCTCCGTCCTCCAGCTTTGTTCTCGGTGCAGAGCTCCCAGCTGGTGGATGAGCCATGGGCAGTGGTGCTGGGGGTCAGAGGGAAGGAGCTGTTTGCTGCTGACCTGAGCCTTGCAAGGAGCCCAAGGAGGAACGGGGGCCTTGCAAGCGGGGAGCAGCTTCAATCCTCCTGCTGTGTCTGTGACTGCCATTCACGTGCCCCAGGCTCCAGTGGGCGCTGGCTGTCACAGGGCGATGCCACCCTCAGCCATCATCCTCAGAGCCCAGGGCTGCTGGGCACAGAGCTCTGAGAGCGGGACAGAGCTGGGGCCATGGCGAAAAGGGGGCTGGTTTTCTTCCCGTCTGGTCTTAAACATCTTTGCAGACAAAAAGGAGCAGAGGGCCAGGGGCAGCTGCTGCGACAGCGCAGGTTGCCCCTGGCTGGCTGATCAAGCTGGGTGCAGTGAGGATGCTTGGCTGCCAGATCCTTGGCATCTGGGTGAGGCTTGGCCTTTCTGCAGCCCCTCTCCATATGGCCTTCTCCTTTGCTAAGGCAAGTCTGTTGACCTGGGTCACGGATGTTGTCCCAGGGGTGCAAGAAGGCGGGGTATCATAGAAAGCATGGTGCAGCTCTTGTGAGTCTGCAGTGCTGTGCTCCCCCACCGCTGTGTCCCTTCACAGGGACCAGGCCAGCATAGGCTGATCCTGGGGTGCCCTTGAAGCGGGCGCTGTCCGTCTGCTTTACTATGGCCATCTTTGAGACTGTGCAGTGGCTGTGGGCCACAGAGCAGGGGGCAGCACTGGGTTGCGGAGGTAGTGGTGGTGATGGGCTGGGTCTGGCTGGTGATCTCTGTGATGCTGGCCCTGCTCACGTAGTGCCTTCCCTCATCCAGGTGACAGCCACAGATGCAGACAGCGGCATGTTCGGCTCCCTTTCCTACTCCATTGGTTCTGGCATCGGCAGCGTTGTCCCCACGCAGTTCAGCATCGACAAGCACACGGGGCAGCTGTGCACTGTGCAGCCTCTGGATCGTGATGAGGGCACAGCTGCCTACGATTTCACCATCACTGCTGTTGATGGGGTGAGTGCTGGAGAGGCTGCGGGGATGCAATGCTGCTGACTCAGCACTGTGCAGGGGATACTTGTCCTTGCCCCTGCTCTTTGCACCACCTCTGATCTGGTCCTTCCACAGGGTGGCCTGAACTCCATGGTGTATGTGAAGGTTTTCCTGGAGGACATAAACGACAACCGGCCAGTGTTTTACCCACTGGAATATGCTGCCAGCATCAGCACTCAGAGCATGCCAGGTACAGCTGTGCTGCGTGTGACTGCCCACGACAAGGATGAGGGGCTGCACGGGAAGGTGGCCTACCGCATCGTCCTGGGAAACTCACCCCCTCTCTTCTCCCTCAACAAGGACACAGGTGAGAGAGCTTGGGGGCTGCCAGAGCAGGCAGCAATCAGAGCGGTGGGATGCAGACAGGTGTAAAAGCCAGCCTGAGGGTCACTGCTTGGCTGTCTCAGCAGTGCAGTCTGCCACCAGAATATATCTGTGCCTCTCCCTGACACATCTTCCTCGCCTTGGCTTCTTGAGCCTCTGGCAGTGCCTTGCCAGACAGAATCTCTGACCTCTGGTTTCTGCTCTCTACTCTGTTCCTCATTTGTCCCGTCTTCCTTCCTCTCCCTCATTCCCCATCCCTGAATCACTGCACCTTCCCTCCTGCTTGCTGCTTGCTTTGCCCCATCAGCCTGTATTCTGCTTAGTTTCTTGTCCCTGCCCATTTCCCTTCTCTCCCCTGCTCTGTTTACTCTCCTTCCCTATAACTCTCTGTCACACTCAGTCCCACCTTTGCTCTGCCTTGGTTTGGCCACCAAAGCCAGAGCAGTTTCTGCTGGGGAGGTGAGTGCACAGGCGTACGGTGCCAGGGGCTCTCAGTGGGATAGGAAGGTGTTCTGTGCTCAGCACAGGCATTGGGGCCTCTCCACAATGGTCCCCAAGTTCCCAGAATGTGATTAGGATGAGACAGACCCACTGGCCATCCTAATGCAGGGCCACCTCCGTTGCAGGGCCTGCCGAGGATGGTCCTTCAGTTCTTCATTTCCTCCAAGAGCCTCCCCACAGCCCAGACCCCACCTGCTGTGTCGTGACCCTCACCCTGCACCCCACACCGGGAGCCCTCATCCCTCCTTTCCCTCTCCCAAGACCTGCTCCCTGGCTCGTTTCCCCCAGTCCTTACCACTGCTTCGCTCAGGTCTGGGCTTAATGTTGAGAAAGGAGGATTTGGGGAGGCTTTCCCAGGAGGGTTCCCCTTTACTCCGGTTCTTCTATGGCGAGCTCTGCCCCTGCAACCCACGTCGTTTGCTGCCCCCTTTGGTCTTTCAAGCTTGTGGTTTGGCCTGTTCCCTTGGTGCCAGGTGACAAGCAGGGGTGCGGGCATGGCACCCTCTGAACTGCTTTCTTCCATAGGTGTCATCTCCCTCTCGTGGTCCCTGAGCGGTAAAGCCAATACCCTGGTGCAGCTGGTGATCTCTGCACAAGATGGTGGGGGCCTGCAGGCACAGCCAAATGCCCGGGTGAACATCAGCATCGTGGAGGGCACAGTCTCACCCCCCGTCTTCGAGCAAGCTCAGTACTTTTTCACAGTGCCTGAGGACATGCTGCAGGGTGCCAGTGTGGGGTCTGTCCGGGCCCAGAACCCTCCAGGTACGGGCTTTTCCTTTTGTACGCAGTCACTTTCCCTGTCCCTGAACCATCCTGAAGGTCCAGTACCACACTTCCTCAGAGAGCAACCCTGTTCTGGGGACTCCATGCCAGCACAGGGGCACATACACCCAAATGTGTACCTATGCCGTTGTCACTCAACTCAGCGTGTGCTCGTACACATGTGTTGACACACGTGTGTACACACACACTTGTGCACATGCATCTGTGCATACATGCACATGTACACAGTGCTGCTGTGCACCCCCTGGCCAGAGTCTGCCACAGACAGCTCTGCCCAGCCCTGCTGCCGTCTGCAGGGGGCTGAGGAGGTGAGCCGGGTGCACAAATCGTTCTGCCTGTCTGCATTTCCTTGTCCACAGGTCATGCTGATGACATCTTTTATTCCATCTCCTCGGGGGATCCTCATGGCTCCTTTTCCATTGACTCTGCCTCCGGGCAGCTCCGCACCAGCCTGCCTCTTGATCATGAGTCCCAGGCAGTCCTCATTCTGGATGTCCAGGCCCGAAGTGGTTCACCTCCTGCCTATAGCAACACGCGCGTGAAGATCTCTGTGTCAGATGTGAATGACAACGTGCCCGCATTCCCAGCCCCCTCCGACTCCATTCTGCTGCCAGAGGCCACAGAACCTGGGACAGTGGTGTACACCTTGCAGGCCGAGGATCGTGACAGCGGTGCCAACGGTCAGGTGAATTTTGAGCTGGTGTCAGGAGGTGATGGCACCTTCAGTGTGGAGCGCGCATCAGGGGTGGTGCGACTGATCGGGGCCCTGCAATATGAAGCCAGTGCAGCCTACAGGCTGGCCATTGTGGCCCGAGACAGCGGCGTTCCTCAGCTCAGCTCCAGCTTCACGCTGCTGGTGCATGTGCAAGCTGAGCACGACAACGGGCCCATCTTTGACACACTCACTTACCGCGTGGAGGTGCGGGAAGGTGTGCCTGTCTCCACACGCTTCCTGCAGGTGCGGGCCCTGGCACGTGATACGGAATCCATGACCCTTACCTACCACTTGCGTGCAGATGGGGATGCTGCCAGCTTTGGCATCATGCCCGAGAGTGGTTGGCTGTATGTCAAAAGTGCGCTGGACCGGGAGACACGAGACCTATACGTGCTCACTGTGCTGGCCTCGGCAGGAGGCAGCAGTGCGGGGGGGGAAGCACGGAAAACAGGCACCAGCACTGTACGGATCAGCATCACTGATGAGAACGACAACAGCCCCCGGCTGAGTGAGGAGCGTTACTTCTTCACTGTTCCTGAGAATCAGGCTCCTGGTGGCAGTGTGGGAAGGGTGATGGCAAGTGACCGGGATGCTGGGCAGAACAGCCGGCTCACCTACCGCCTGCTCCAGCACGATCCCAACTTTCTTATCCACACACAGACAGGTGAGAGACTTCCTGGCTTCCCAGGCTGGGGCTGGCTGGGAAGAAAGCCCAGGGCCGGTCAAATGTGATGCAGGCCGGGCCAGTGCCATGACAGAATATTCATCTTCCTACCCCTGCGTGCTGGGCTCCCCAGCAACATACCTGAGCACAGGCTCTTCTCTAAAGAGGCTTTTGGACTGAGCTGTGTCCCCACTTCTCCCTCACAGGGGACCTCAGCACCAAGCATAGCCTGGACCGGGAGCAGCAGTCAAGCTACCAGCTCTTGGTGATTGTGCAGGATGGAGGAGCACCACCCCGCAGTGCCACAGGAACCATCTATGTCACTGTGCTGGATGAGAATGACAACGCTCCTGCTTTTCTCCACGTGGCCAGTGGTCAGGAGCTGCCCGTGCAGGTAGGGGCAGCAGGCTGGAGCCCTAGTGAGGCAGGGGTGTGATAGCCTCTGGGTTTGGCGGCAGGCGTTTCTGCAGGGGAAAAGGGAGTGGGCAGGGGCACCCAGGAGGGTTTTGGGGTGGGAGATAAGCAGGCACAAGTGCATCCATGCAGCAGCCAGGGCAGTCTGGTAAATGTGATCGAGATGTGGTAAGATGGTCACGTCTTTGGGAAATACCAACACCTCTGTGCACAGAGCAAGCGAAGACTGCAGAGAGCTCTGAGACCAATGGGACGGACCAGCAGGCAGAAGCTCTTGGCTCACACATGCCTGCACGGGGGAGAGGCGAAAGGGAGCCCTAAGCCTGACCCAGAAGAGCCAGGGGTAAAACACTTGTGAGCAGGGAGGCACAGGGTGCCGTTAACTTCTAGGTCTCAGGACTTTTGGTGCAGCCACTTGACTTTCTGGGAGGTCAGGAAAGCACTGCCCAGCTGGACTTTGTGCTCACAAGGTCTTTCTGAGAATCTGCTGTGGGTCTCAGCCCAGCTCTCCCTCTCAGCACTACGTGGTGTCAGCAGTCACCCAGGCACTGAATGTGCTGCAGATCTGGTTGTGTCCGTGCTGCTCAACAGAAGGGGGGGAGGACCAGGCCTTCCCCCCACCCCAGCTGGCTGCATCTGCTCGGCTGCGGCCCCAGTGGAGTGGCATTGGCAGGGGGCTCGCTGGAGCCCGCCGAGGGATGCTGGCAGCAGCCGGGCAGGATCTGCGGCCCCAGTGGAGGGGCATTGGCAGGGGGCTCGCTGGAGCCCGCCGAGGGATGCTGGCAGCAGCCGGGCAGGATGGGCGACCAAGGCACTGTCCTCATCTCCTCCGCACAGGGTGGCAAGAACCTGCAGCTGAAAGGATGTGCTGTGTGTGTTGCTGACTTCAGGCAGTGGGCTCAAAGCCACTTGCACTGTGCTGAGTTCGAAACGTCGCGGTGACAGCAGCCTTCCTCTGCCGCGGGTACTGTCTGAGCCGCACAGCAGAGGCGGGTCAGAGCGGGCAGGACTGCGTTGACAGGTCACTGCCACACCTGGGCGGCCATCAGCACAGGGCCCGGGGGACGCTCTGCAACTCCAGTCAGGCTTTCCCTGTTCACTGCTTTTTCCCTTCCTGTTCCAGGGTGCAGCCCCCCCTTGCCCAGGCGCCTTCTTGCATGCCCGGCTGGCACTTTGCTTGCCAAGCTGTCTGGCAGGGCTTGGCCCGGATGAAGGCATCTCTCAGGGCCTGGTGGAGGCAGAAGGAGGCAAAGTCAGTCTTGTCCTCTCTCTGAGCAAGGCTTTGGCCTCTGAGTCACTTCTGCAGGCCAGGGGCCAGCCAGCTGTGGCATTGTTGAGACTGCAGCCCTGCAGGCTCTACAAAATGGCATTGCTCACACTCCGTGTCTGCCATCTGCCGAGTGTCCTGTGCGTGGGGTGTCCTGTGTGGGGACACCTGCAGCGCACTCGCACCACAGGCTCTGCAGTTGATTCTAGTGTTTGGGGGCATGAAGTGCTGGGAGCGTCCTGTGAGAGCTCGGGGGTCTCTTCTCAAACAAAGGCACCGCAAAAGCATATGCACCCATCAGCAGACAGAGCAAGGCTGGGACAGATTGAGAGTCCCAAGGGCAGGTAAATGCTATGACAGTTTTGAGCAAAACAAATATTTGGGCGCTTTGGTTTGAACCTCTCCTGCTGGAAACACTGGTAGAGAAGGGTGAAGCACAGGAAGAGGCCACCGCTAATCATGGTTTAGGTGTAGAAGAAAGGCTTGGAGGCAGAAATCAAATGATAAATGCAAAGCTCAGCGATTCACTGCAGACTTGCTCAGTGAGGTATTCCTGTAGGTGTTCGTTAGGCAAAATGGAGGGAGGTTTCTGTATCATCGCCTTGCTTTAAGCATCAGCCAGAGGGGTAGCTCCCACTGTAGGGCTGCAAGAGGAGTTTGTCAAGCTCTGGCAGGAGCAGGTGGTGTTCGCTCAGGAACTGCGGTAGCGATGGATCCTCCCAGGGAATGATCCCTAGGAAAGGGGAGGGGGAGTAAAGGGAAGGAAGAAGTGGTCTGTTTTCACTGAGGGGGGATGTCACTGGTGGGTGCCTAGGACTGGTGCTGGTATCCTCGCAATTTAGCATTTCCATTTATCCACCAGAAGAGGTGGTTGCCAATGTTCCTGGTCTGCTCATCATAACAGAGGTGAGGGCTCCCTGTGAAGAGCTGTAGAAGTATCTTGTTTTACTGGTCCATTAGGAAAGGACGGGAGATGAAATTCACAGTTGCTAACTGGAAGGTGATGCACATGGCAAAAAGCAATATGAGTTGCACTTACGTGGTGGTGGGCTCTGAATTGCTGCTTAAGTTGAGGGAGAAGATTTGGGTATCACCATGAATGCTGTGTGAAAATGTCGGCTCAGAGCTCAGCCACAGTCCAAAAGGCAAATCAGATACAATGAAGAATGGAAGAAAGCATCGTTGCATCTCAGATTCTGCACAGTCTCTGCCCTGCCTCCATTCCACTAAATAAGCAGCAGTGCCAGATTCAGAAAAGGATGTTAATGGTGTCTCCAGTAGACGATGGTTTCCATACAGAAAGAAAATACTTGAACGTTCTTTGGCGTGGAGGAAACTTCAGGAACATAGCGGAGGTGTGCCGTGAATGGCACAGAGAGAGTCATGGGGAGATCAGAAGTTGTTTTTTTCACAATACCAGACCCTAAGCAGCTTCATAAGAAATGACCAGGCAGCAGCTTTAAAATAAACAAAGGCAGTACTTCTTCATGCAGAACATAATTAAATTGTGAAATCATTGCCAAAAGTTGCATGGGTTCAAAATTAGATGAATTCATGGAAAGAAAAAAAATCCATCAAAGGCTGTTGAACAAAAATACGATCTGTAGCTCAGGAAGTGACTTGGCCGCAGCCTGCTGGAAGCGGGGAGGGTTTCACAGGAAGATTACTCCATCCATACCCTATTTCTTGCATCTCCTGTATATATCCACTGCCAGCCACTGTCAGAGCCATGCCGGTGGCTGCCATGCCTCTCTGATCTTTGGTCCAAGCTGGTATTTGCAACAACCTTCTTCAAGGGTGGACGTCAGACCTGGACAAGCCTGGCAGCGATTTTACCAAGGCTGAGGTTTTTGCAGAGGCCACTTCTATTGCTGTTTATTCCTCTCTTTGTGCATCTGAAATGGCATTTGTCCGTGGAGCCTGCGTGGATGCTGTTCATTTAACTCCTCTGCTGAGTCACCACGTTCCTCAGATGGAGCTCAATTCCTTGTGAAGAGGAGCGTGACCATGCACCCGAAGCAGGAGCCCCTTGTATCCTGGCTGAGGGCGACTGGAGACAGCATGGGGGGCAGGCCCTGCCCCAGCCTGTTATAGAGGAGAGGCTGGAAGGGGCCCCCCCAAGCATGGCCCCACTCAGAGGTGTCCATGCAGACACTCCTTTTCATAAACAGCCAAGCTATATTTAGGAGGTCTTCTGCCCCATCACTGCTGTGAAATGCTGTTCCAGATTCCTTGATCGGATAGTTAGAAACTACCTCTTAATTTCCAGCCTAAACTAATTTCTGACCACTTTATACTCATTTGTTCTTGCGCCAATATTGTGGTTTTGCTTAAATAGCTTTTCTCTCTCCTTGGAATTTCCCTCCCCTCTCCCCAGTGTTTACAGAGTGTAGTCACATCACTGCTTGGCCTGACTAAACAAGTCCAGCTCCTCTGGTCTCCCCTCCTGACCACCACCAGCATGGTGCCAGCAGCTTGTGCAACAGCATGAACACTTGCCTCCTCTCAGGAGCTTTCAGCTTCTTTCCTTGGAGTCTTGCTCGGATTCCACGTCTTTTTCATAGATGCATGGAAGTGGTACCACATAGAGATCACCTAGCGCAGCTGGATCTGCGAGGATGATCCATGCTGTGGGATGTGCTGGTGGGATGTGAACTTGAGCTCTTCTGGTGTGGAAGGGACCGCAGAGTCTGTGCCCCATGGGGAACCTGCTCCACCAGTGAGGGGTGGGTAGGTGCTGGAGGAGGGACAGGTCTGCCAGCAGGCATGGGTTGTTCCCTGAGGGTACTCCCAAAAACTGGCAGGTGGCGAGGGGCAGTAGTGGGGATGTGTCTGTTTCCATAACTATCCAGAAGAGGTGCTTGCGTGCTGCTGCCTGTGGTCTCTGTCAGGAAGCTGGTAACTCACCTCGGAGTGTGGGGTTGGCTGAGCACGTGTGTAATCAATGTCTTGATGGTACTGAGGTTCACTGGTATGAAGTGGAGGTGTAAGTGCCTACAGACAGGCGGTTAGCAGTGCTATCCAGCAGCAAAGGAGACAAGGGACAAGCCCCAACAGTACAGGTATCCGAGCCCAGGAAGAACTGCCAACTGCGCTTCCAGCGATCGCAGACCTCCCTGGTGGGAACTGAGGAAATCGCCGTCCCTTGCCAGGGTGACTGGCCTCTGCGCCTGCCAGTGCTCACACCTCTGCCTCTGCAGCTGAAGGGGTCTGTTGGGGCCAGAGAGGACCAGGACTGTTGTGGAGCCCTGGATTTTCCTAGCTGTAGAGGCTTTGGATGCAACAGGGGTGAAATAGTGTCTTCCCATCACCCTGCCGCTGCAGCATGCCCCCACACTGCAAAGCTGGTTGTTAAACAGGGCAGAATGGGAGGGAGGGCTAGCAAGGCAGAAACTCCCTTTGCCAGCTTTGCTGCAGACTTCTCCACCTTGTCCAGCCTCAGGCACAGCCTCCAGGTCTTGCTGGGGAGTCTGTGCCTTGGGTGAGGTGCAGGACTGCTGCAGGAAGGTGCAGATCCTGTGCCGTGCTTGGGGGTTTGTGGGGGCAGTCTGAAGGGTGCCCTGTGCCACTCAGCTGCTCCCTGGGCTGTGCTGCAGGTGCTGGAAGAGAAGCCATCGGGACTTCTCGTCGCCTCCCTGCAGGCCAAGGACCCTGACGAGGGTGAGAATGGGACCATCATCTACTCACTGATAGGTACGAGCTGCAGAACCAACTGATTGATGCTGCGCTCTGCCTTGCAGCCATTACCCTTGTGGACGGATGGGTGCCCGCTGCCCAAGCCCCGCCACATCGCGGTCCTTCCTCCATCCCGACCTGCCCCCTGCCCTCCCTCCTTCCCACCTCTCCCTGCAGCATTTCACCTTCTTTCCACAGGAGCCTGGGCAGAGCGTTTCACATTGCACATGGCTACTGGAGAGTTACGGACTGCCACAGTCCTACGCCGGTCTGACCGTGCTGAATACATCTTCACTGTGACGGCCAGTGACCGGGGCACGGTGCCTCGCAGTACATCAGCCATCATTCGCGTTCAGGTACCCAGCACCCCAGCTCCTCCTGTCCCTGCACCATCTGCCCCTTGCTCACCTCTTGGAGGACACCACCCTGCTACTTGGCAGCCTCCCTCCCTACCTTCTCACCCTCCGCTGCTTCCATCCCAGGGCACCTTCTGCCCTTGCTCTGCTGTTGATCTAGCCCTAAAGACCATGTGGAGAACCTGGGATGTGAGGGGATGGGTCTATCTACCACTGTCCATGTTGTCATTTGTAGAGTGGTCAACAGCATTAATAGTAAGCAGTGCTGTGCCTTCCAGACTGGGACAGCCAAGCCTGTCCTAGATATGCTGTCGCAGAGAAGACCTTGGATGTCCGCTGCACAGAGACACTAATTCTTCCCAGCGTCTGCTGAAAACAGGGTTCCTGACGTGCAAGGTGTCCTTCACATCTGTGTAGCTCTGGCACTCACTGCCCTGTGTATTGGCCGTTAGCAATGAGCTTCCTTCTACAGCAGAGACTCCAGCTTCCCCGCAGTCAAGGCACTGTCAGAGGACACCCTCTCACATCTTCCCGTCCCTGTTCTTGCAGTTCCCAAGGCCATTTGACTCTCCTTGTTTGATGCTCCGCTGCTTCTCTGTGCTGGCAGTGCCCTCAGCATCGTCAGCGAGTTCATGACGTACTCAGCTTTCTTACCCCTGCCCCTATCAAAAGCAAACATCAGCACCATGAGCCACCTCTGCAAAGGCCTGCTACTCATTCTGCTTGAGCCAGTTGATCTTTTATTCCTTTCTGTCACACAGCCATACTCATACTGTGCCTTTCCCCCATCTAATGAGTGATCTCCCCTGTGCTACTGCATCAGCACCCAGCTAAAACCCAGGCAAGTTAGGCACGGTTTCTTGGGTTTGGGTTTTTTTCATTTTAAGGTTGCTATTCATGTGTTAGGCCACAAGCACTGAGACTTTGCCTCCCAAGACCTACTCTCTGCCCGCCCCATGTCCCCCTTCTCCACTGGCTCCCCCATAGGACCTCCTGGCACATGGCACTCCAGTGCATGCCCCTCACTGCCGCCTCTCCTCACAGGTACTGCCATCCTCCCGGGTGCTGCCACGGCCTGACGCCACCGTGCTGACCCTGCACCCTCTCGAGGGGGTCAAGCCGGGGTCTGTGATCGGCTCAGTGGCACCCCCAGATGCCCCCGTGCGAGGACAGCTGACCTACACAGTGGTAGGAGGCGGTGGGGATGGCACCTTTGTGGTTGACAGTGTGACAGGGGAGATTTACGCTGCCCGGGAGTTGGACTATGAAGCTGGGGCACGACACGTGCTTCAGGTGAGCGCTGAGGACACGCAGCATGGCTATCCCTCCAGCCGACTGGTGCTGGTACAGATCCATGTGCAGGACTGCAACGACCAGGCGCCCACCTTCCCTGAAGACCCCATCACCATCGTGGTGCCTGAGAATGCCCAGGCTGGCTCGTCCATCTTCACCTTCCAGGCACTGGACGGGGATGGAGTGGGTCCCAACAGCCAGGTGCGCTATGCCCTGCTGCACCAGGAGCCCCCCGGGGCTCCCTTCCAGCTTGCCCCCTCCCTTGTGGGGGTGGGTGCCACGGACCAGGCCCGCAACATCAGCCAGCGCCGCTCGGCAGCTGTCACAGCCCGTGTGTTTGTGACTGACGAGAACGACAACACGCCCATGTTCCTCTCGCCTGCTGCTGTCAGTGTCATGGAGGACCAGCCAACAGGGTTCGTGGTGCTGCATGTGGTGGCCCAGGACAACGATTTGGGAGAGAACGGGCGTGTGAGCTACTCCTTGCGAGCAGGCAACAGTGATGGCCGCTTCCACCTTAACCCCAGCACTGGTGAGGGCCCAGGAGGATGCAGGGTGGGCGGCAGGGACAGTGGGGACGCAGGGGCTGAGGAGGGTGCAGGGATGCATGGGGATGCAGCATGGTGCACAGGAGGGGGGGTGTGGGCTGGGGAACCCAGAGGACGGAGACTTGTGGGGTGTGGAGAGCCCCGAGTGTAGCACCTGGTCGGCACGATACTGCTGTCTTTCTTGAGACCTGGCTGTCCATGGCTTACCCCAGTGCCTGCAGCCTTGCGATAGCTCTGTCCCGGGAACAGTCGGCCCTGGTGCCACGCGGTCCCAGCTTGCCCCTCTCCCTGTGTCTGCAGGTGCACTCTCCATTGTGCGGGCCCTGAACCGGGAGGAGGTGGTGCAGCACAACCTGACGGTGGTGGCCATGGATCATGGTTTCCCACGCCGCTCCGCCACACAGCTACTGTCTGTGCTGGTGCTGGACGTCAACGATGAGGCTCCCACTTTTGAGAAACCTGAGTATGAAGCACACATCATGGAGAACTTGCCGGCTGGCAGCCCTGTGCTGCAGGTGCTGGCCGTGGACCGGGACCTGGGTGAGGACGCAGGGCAAGGGTAAACTGCCCAGTTTGGTTAGGGGCCCTTCTGGCAATGCAGCACCCAGGACTGGGTGAATTCTGCTCCCTCCCACCTGGTTTGGCGAGCCTGGGTGACCATGGAGGGAAGGATCATCACTTGGCCTAGAGATGAGAGATGGGCTGAATCCTGCGAGAAGCTGAGGATGAACACAGGGACTGTGATGCCCTCTGCTCCCCAAGACAATGGCCTTTGTTCCTTGGTGGTTCCTTGGCCCATCTTCCGCAAGCTGGGCTGGGATCTTCCTCCACCACACATCTCTGCCCCAGCTTTACTTGCCAGGGAGTAAGATCATCCTCTCCCCCAGCCTGTGTGATCCCTGGGTGGGAAGCCTGGGAGGAGGGAGGTGCAGGGCTGTGAGCCACATGAGGGGCTCCTGGGGTGGCTGCTGGGCTGCCCCCAAAACCATGTTCCTCCCTGCAGGTGCCAACGGGCAGGTGTCCTACGGGGGTCTCTCTGGGGGGCCGTTCTCCATCCACCCACAGACAGGGCTTATTGTCACCACACACAGCCTGGACCGCGAGGAGCAGGAGCATCATGTGCTGATGGGTAGGGCTATGCTGGTGCATGAGTGGGGCGCAGGGAGCACAGGGGAGGCAGATGGGTGTCCCCACGGCTGGGGGAGGGCAGGATTGCAGGGCCAGCTGTGGGAAATGGTGGGGGTTTGTGGGGCACACAGGGCTGTTGGGCGGTTTGAGCATGCGGGAATGCCAGTGATGCCATGCTTGCTGCCCCTGTGATTGTCTGGGCGTTGGCATCTGACAGCCTTGGTAGTCGCTCCTGGTCAGCAGGGTAGCCTCCCAGTGCTCTTGCTGTGTTCCTGCAGTCTATGCACGGGATGGTGGCCTGCCCCCCAACCTCTCCAAGGCAACTGTGCGGATAACAGTTGGGGATGAGAATGACCATGCACCGCACCTAGAGAGTGAGTCCTGCTCTGTGGAGGTCCCTGAGAACCAAAGCCGCGTGGCACTCTACACCCTGCGAGCCACCGATCCGGATGGCGGCGAGAACGGGCGCTTGGAATACCACATGGCAGGTGAGGCACATGGGGAGCTCTGTAGCTGCTTTCTCGGCAGCAGGTAAAGGCAGTTCACCCTGGGTTGCCCGTGGCTCTGGGAAGTTCTGGCGGTTCCTGTTCCGCCTCAGTTCCCTCCTGGTCCAAACCACGTGTAGCTGCTGCCACCTCTCAGCCCTCTAGCTTCTCCAGTAAAGAGCACCCCAAGATCTGGACAAGCTGCCCTTCCTCATTCCTCACGGTCTTGTCTGGTTCCCCAGGCTTCGACTAGGTCCATACCACTCTTGGCTGCTCTGACTGTTGCATTTACAGGTTGCAAAGTGAGATCTCTTTGCTGTTACCATGCCGTGCATTATCTGGGGGCTCCCTGTGGCAGCAATGCTGGCCTGTAAGCTGAGCTGTCGGAGCCAGTTCTTACACACCCAACCCCCATATACACACACACACACACAGAGCTGGACCAAGGAGGTTCAGTCCCACTGGGGCCTTACGGAGAGCAGCTCACTCCACCCTCCCTGCCAGGCCACACTGGGATGGACTTCATGCCTGTCCTCTCTGGGCAGCATGGGACAGGTCCTCCCTTGTACCAGTTATAGTCACTCTGTCTTGTTATTCCCTCTCTTCTTTTCCAGATGGAGACCCTGGGCAGGATTTCAGCCTGGACCCAGTCTCCGGCGTCCTCTCCACTGCACGTGCCCTTGACCGGGAGCAAGTTGCTTCCTACAGCCTCACAGTGGTGGTGCAGGACCACGGCACCCCCCCACGCAGTGCCACCATGTCGGTGAACGTGCGGGTGTTGGACCTAAACGACAATGCACCGGGTTTTGCTCAGGCTGCCTATGTGGTGGAGGTGCCAGAGGACTTGCCTGTTGGTGCCCTGGTGCTGCAGCTGGTGGCTGAGGACCCTGACGAAGGCACCAATGGGCAGGTCTCTTACTACCTGGGCAACGAGTCACTTGGCATGTTCCAGGTTGAGCCACAGAGTGGGCGCATCAGAAGCGCCCAGGTGCTGGACCGGGAGCGCCACCCCAGTTACAGCTTCCTGGCCAAGGCTGTGGACTCAGCACCATGGGAGCCCAAAAGCGCAGCTGTCCGTGTCACGGTCACAGTGCGAGATGTCAATGACCATGCCCCTGCCTTCCTGCACAGCCCACTCACTGTCAACTTGTCGCGCCACACACCGCTCAAGCAGGTCGTGGCCACCATGAGGGCAGAGGACAGGGATGCAGGCGCCAACGCCTCCATCCTGTATCGCCTTGCCACCCCGAACTCTGCCTTTGCAATCAACTCCTACACAGGGGATATCCAGCTTCTGCAGCCCCTGGGCTCACTCAGCCAACGCCAGCGGACGCTGTTTATCCTGGCCACAGACCTGGGGCAACCGGCACTCTCCTCTACTGGTGTGGTGGTGATCCATTTGCAGGAAGAGCCCTACCGGGGGCTGCGCTTTCCCCGGAGCACCAGTGATGTGGCCCTGCCGGAAAATGCTGCCCCAGGTATTGGCTAGGTGGAGTGACCAGCAAGTGCTGGGACGAAATGGGACAGGGAGGGGAAGTGGGTGCTGGGCTGGCAAAGCTGTGGGAGGATCAAACCAGGGAGCACTGCAGGGCCTTGGAAAGCACCATTATGCTTTGGGTAGACCCAAGGGACTGCAGGGTTTGAGTGGTGTCCAGGCTGTTCAGGGTGCTAATCCCTGTGGGTTTGCCTGAGGGTCTTCAGATCACTGTAGGCGGTCACCATGCCCAGTTATTCCACAAAGGTCTCCAGGAGTCACGGTGAGACCACAGAGGGGTCATGGACAGGCCCCACGAATCCTGGTTCCTGGGCCAAAGCTACCATTAGATCTCGCTTCCTCTGGCAGCAGCGTCCTCAGGCAGAGCTGCGTTCCAGTGGCGCAGCACGTGCTGCCCGCTCACTGCCCTGCCCGGTCACAGCCCTGCCCGCAGGCTCCACTGCCCCTCATGCTGTTCCGCTCTCTTCCAGGCACCACTGTGGCAAGCATCCAAGCCATGCACACGGGGGGCTCTTCTGGGCGCATCACCTACAGCATCGTCAGTGGCAACGAGAAGAATGCCTTCCTTATCCAGCCCAGCTCAGGTACAGCACCGAGGCCGCCTGGGGAAGCAGCAGTGGGGGCCCCCTGTGCTCTGCCACAGGGCTCAGAGCCCCCCCCGAGCCACAGGAACACCATCCACACCTCTATGCCAGTAAAGTAAATAGTGTTAGTATTGGACGTGGACACTAACCTGTCGCTGTCCAAAGGTTGTTAGCACAGCTCCCAGCACCATTTTGGTCCCTCCTAACTGGATCTTTCCCCAAAAACTCCTAGGCCAAGTTCAGGAGTTAGCAGAGGCCAGGACCACCACTAAGATGCAATCTGCAATCCGGATGCAACCCCTGCCTTAGATGACAAGTTCAGCCAAAGGATACATCCAGTTCTGTTTAAATCTTTATCCATGACCTGGACGAGGGGATCGAGGGCACCCTCAGCCAGTTTGCAGACGACACCGAGCTGGGCGGGAATGTGGATCTGCTGGGGAGGAGAGGGGCTTTGCAGAGGGACCTGGCCAGGCTGGATCCATGGGCCCAGCCCAGTTGGGTGAGGGTCAACAAGGCCAAGGGCCGGGTCCTGGCCTGGGGTCACCACAACCCCAGGCAGCGCTCCAGGTGTGGGGCAGAGGGGCTGGAAAGCTGCCCGGCGGAAAAGGCCCTGGGGGTGTTGGTCGAGAGGGGGCTGAATATGAGCCAGCAGGGGGCCCAGGTGGCCAAGAGGGCCAGCGGCATCCTGGCTTGTATCAGGAGTGGTGTGGCCAGCAGGAGCAGGGCAGGGAGCGTGCCCCTGTGCTGGGCACTGGGGGGGCCGCCCCTCGACTGCTGGGGTCAGGGTTGGGCCCCTCCCTCCCCGAAGGACCTGGGGTGGCTGGAGCGTGTCCAGAGAAGGGCGGCAGAGCTGGGGAGGGGTCTGGAGCTCTGCTCCCAGGGAAGGGGCAATGGAACGAGGGGAAACGGCCTCAAGTTGTGCCAGGGCAGGGTTAGGTTGGACATTGGGAACAATTCCTTCCCCGCAAGGGCTGTCAGGCACTGGAAGGGGCTGCCCAGGGAAGGGGTCGAGTCCCCAGCCCTGGGGGGATTTAACAGCCGGGCAGAGGCGGTGCTGAGGGCCAGGGTTTGGGGGTGGGATGGCAGGGGTAGGGGAACGGTTGGGCTGTGTGAGCTCAAAGGGCATTTCCAACCCAAGCGATTCTGTGATTCTATGATTCTGTGTTGGGGCCGCAGCTCCAGGCACCTGGACTGCCGCACTTTATTCTCTGGAGCTGCTGTGACTGCAGCGCTGCTGTGGATTCATGTCTGTCTCCGTGCAGTCCCAATGGTGACAGTAAATGGGGAACCAGTGGGCATTCCATGGGAGCCCTCCCTCTGCACCATACTGTTCCCTGAGCCAGTGCTGAACACATCAGAGGTGCTTGTGGGCAGCTGATGACCCAGACAGAGCGGTGAGGCAGGTTGCAGGGTGCTGGGCAAGCTCACATTGTTTGCACCGTATGCTTCAAAGGGCAGCCTTCGAAGGGCCACACATCCCTTGTCATCGGGGAAAGCCTGGCCAAGGGTAGGGTGAGGGGTGTCTTGCTGTGAGGTTGGTGCTTGTCCTGTAGTTTGGAAGAGACTGGGATATCATAACCCCCAGTATCAATACAGGCTGGGGGATGAAGGCATTGAGAGCAGCCCTGCCCAGAGGGACTTGGGGGCACTGATGGATGAAAAGCTGGACATGAGCTGGCCATGGGCGCTGGCAGCCCAGAAAGCCAACCGTGCCCTGGGCTGCATCCCCAGCAACGGGGCGAGGGAGGGGATTCTGCCCCTCTGCCCCGCTCTGGTCAGATCCCCTGGAGCCCTGTGTCCAGCTCGGGGGTCCCCAGCACAGGGCAGACAGGGATCTGTTGGAGCGGGGCCAGAGGAAGCCACGGGAATGCTCCGAGGGCTGGAGCCCCTCTGCTCTGAGGCCAGGCTGGGGGAGTTGGGGGTGTTCAGCCTGGAGAAGAGAAGGCTGCGGGCAGAGCTGAGTGTGGCCGTTCAGGGCTTCAAGGGGGCCCAGAGGAAAGGCGGGGACAAGCTTTTTAGCAGGGCCAGCTGTGACAGGACAAGGGGGGATGGTTTTAAACTGAAGCAGGGTAGGTTTAGACTGGATCTAAGAAAGAAATTCTTTACAATGAGGGTGGTGAAACCCTGGCAGGGGTTGCCCAGAGAGGGGGTGGAGGCCCCATCCCTGGGAACATTCCAGGCCAGGTTGGATGGGGCTGTGAGCAACCTGATCTGGTTAAAGGTGTCCCTGCTCCCTGGAGGGGGGGTTGGACTCAGTGACCTCTATGGGTCCCTTCCAACGCAATTCTATGATTCTATGATATGAGAAAGTCAGCCCTCAGAGCCCAGACATCATGCCAGAGCTTCTTGTTAAAACCCCATTCTCTTCTGCCTGCTAGATGCTTGGGTTTGGGACAGGATCCCAGGCTGACAGAGATCTTTCTGACACTGTGCTTGTGTCCTCTGCAGCCCATGGCTACTGTGCGGGTCCCTGTGAGCCACCCACGGTGCAAGCCGTTGGCACCCTGATTAAGTACTGGCCACTGCAAGTCACCCATGGGTATGGTGGGAAATGCTCAGCCATGCACAAGCCTCAGCACCCTGGTGTCACTGCGAGCCACTGACTGCACTGTGCTGCTGCTGCAAGCCACAGCGTGGGCACTGAGAGCACTGCAGGGAGGCCAGCACAGCACACCGTATCTCACAAAGGGGGTCCCAACCCCGCCTTGGGGCATGGCCCCACGGAGTGCTGAGGCACCTGAGCTGCAGCTGCAGGCTTCCTGCACCCTGGGCATCCCAGAGGGCCTGATGCCACCCTGCAGCAAAGCCATGTGCACAGCCTGACCGCAATTCCTCTGTCATCTAGTGCATGCAGCACCCAAGCAGAGTAACCCCCAGCCCCAAACTGAGCTCTGGAGTTGGCACTCTGCAGTTCCCAAAACCCAGAGTCAACGGGCAGCTGTGCTAAAACCCCAGCCAGGCTCACAGTCTGTGGGAGCTACTGTGCCCAGAGCTCCCCTGCATGCTCTCAGTCCCGAGCACTGCTGCCCGTGAAGGATCAGCCCTCGCACACTGCCATGCGAGCGCACCTGTCTGAAGCGGCCGTTCAGGAGCAAGCATTTCACAGCAACAGAGCTGGGCCAAAGCTGCTCTGTCTGTGAGGGAGGGGCTGGCAGGGTCGCACCCTGGCCAGTTCTGTCTGGTCCCTGAGCCATCACCGAGGTCTCTGAGCCAGCCATCACCATGCTCCTGTGCTACCCAGGTCTCTCAGCTGAAGCCTGCATGGCTTCCATTATAGCCTGGGGGTGAAAGCAACCCCAGGTGACTCCCAGGCTGCTCGTGGGGCTGCCAGGGCTATGCCTGGTCCCATCCAGTTCGGAGCCAGGCTGTGCAAGGGCAGCGACTGCTCAGACCTGCCCGGTGGTCTACCCCTGAACAGAGCTGGTGCAGTGCGGCACCACCGCGGCAGTGCCCAGCTGAAACCCTGTGCCCACAAGCTGGCTGGAACAGAGATCACAGAGCTCTTCTCCTCCCCCTTGCTTTTCCGCGTGGGTCTGCAGCTGGACCCTGCACAGTGGGACTGTGCTCCCTAGCATGGGAGGCTGAGGCCGGTCAGCGCTTCCTGCTGTCCCGGGTGGGATAAGCAGGGCCCTGCTACTCCATGTGTGGCTGTGACACCCAGCTGCCCTGCTGTGCCGCAGCAAGGCCTGGTGGGGTCACAGAATCGCATCCCCTACTGTGATCCCTGTCCCTTCATCTTGTTCCTGCTCGAGCCACTCGTGCCAGTGGGTGTCAGAGCACCCCGGACGTGTCCTGGCTGCACCTCGGCTGCACCTCGGTTGCTGCGGCGATACCACTTCATCTCAATGTGGAAACATTTCCCTTGGGCAAAGAGCCCAGAATGCATGATTTTTCCCTTAAAACATGTCCCTCCTTGAGTTCGTCTGTCTGTGAAACGCTGCCCTGCTTTCTCCCAGGGCAAGGGGCTGCATGCTGCAGCCGGGTAGGGGGTGCTGGAGCAGCAGAGCAAAGGGGGGGCTGGCAGAGTGCGGCTCTCCTGCCCTGTGCCAGCTGCCAGGCAGTGTTACAGCAGGCCACCGGCCTTCAGCTCCGCTGTGACGATGAACCAGTGTGTGGGCACCAGCCCATGACGGTCCTCAGCCATGCCCAGGCTCATCCCCTCTCCAGGGCGGACCAGGGGTGATGCCCAGGGGAGCTGTGTTAGAGCCTTGCGTTGGCAAGCATGCTAAAGTGCTGCTGCGGGCCAGACCAGAGCGGGGGAATGCCGCGGGAGCGTCCTCAGCCCCGTACTGCGGCGCCTCAGGCTCCGCTGCTTCTGTCCCAGGCAGGAACAACCCTTCAGAAAGTGGGCTGCTTCGGACTGTGCTCCTTGTGTCTCCTCTGGGCCAAGCTAGCCCTGGAGGCAGGGCCTGCCCTGGCACCCCAATGGCACCAGAGGGGCAAGGAACACAGCCGGCTCCCGGCCCTCGGGTTGCAGGAGGTGAGGACACAGCCATTCTCCAAACCAGGCCGCTCTGCTGGTGGCTGTAATCTGTGTTTGCCATCCCTGGACGTGTGGTTTCAGCTGTGTGCATTGGGACTCCCACTATCGCGCAGAGCTGGCAGCAGAGCTCGTGTGTGGGAGCTGAGCTTGTCCAAGCCGCGTAGCTGTGCTAGGTGCCTGGTGCTGCACCCCGCTTGCCTGGCCAGTTCGCCTGGTGGTTGCACATAGATGCTGAAACAGGCTGCAGAGAGCGTGAGGCCCTGCAGGACTCCCCGAGGCAGAGGGTCAGCTGCAGGAGCACGGTTCCTCCTCATTATGTTTGAACGCGTGCCTGTAGGAATGCTGCTAGTTATTTTAGTATATCTTTTGGGATGCCCCCACCTTCCTGGGTGGGACAGCAGCCCAGGTGCACAGCGGCTCAGGAGGCTGCGAATGGACGTCTGTCCTCAGAACCCTAGCGGAACTGCTGGCAGCTCCTACAGTGCCGTTGTAAGGACTTGATCGAGACTGATAGCTGGAGTTGGGTGACTTTGGCCTGGAGCTTGGTGAGCTTGTGCGGCAGGATGGGGCCTGACATGGAGCAATTCTTTTTTAAGCTGCCGTACCCCAGATGGTGTCTCCAGAGTGGGGGGACTATTGAATGCTTTGATGTAAGGGGAAGCTGCCTGTCCTGGGTGAGGTGCAGGATTCGTCACCCAGGGCAGCTCACTGGGACTGATGAGCAGCCTGTCAGTTTGGGGGGGGGCCTCAGAAGAGCTCAGGGTGTTTGTTCTGTCTGCTTGAGAATGGGTGGATGAGCAGAGGGCTGGACTGAGTGCAAGGGAACGAAGGAGAAGAGGAGGGATGGATGTGCTGGTGCACCGCTCACCCCCCCTTCACCCACCCCACCCTGCTGTTTCCCTGCTCCCAGGTGCCATCTCAGTTCAGGACTCGAGCAGCCTGGATTTCGAGGCCAGCCCCCGGCTGCGCCTTGTGGTCCAGGCAGAGACAGCAGCTTCCTTTGGCTTCATGGCCATAAACCTTAACCTGCAAGACGTGAATGACAACTTGCCACGCTTCCAGCTGCAGAACTACGTGGCGTTCATCTGGGAGTCACAGAGCTACGACTCACCAGTCATCCAGGTATCACTGCAGGCGCAAGCACAGACACCTGGGCCCCTGGTCTGCCTCTCTGCTGGGGCGAGGGGGTGGCGGGCTGTGCCATGGGCCTGGGGCTGGCACCTATGGATAGATAGCCCCAGCCTCAGAGAGCTGTGGTTTGCAGGGCTCCCCCACTGCACTGCTGAATCTCTCTTGTGGCTTTGCAGGTCCTGGCAGATGATCCGGATCAGGGGGCGAATGGGCAGGTGACTTACGCCATCAACCAGTCCCTGCCAATGGCAGGCTTGTACCATATCGATCCTCAGACTGGCACTATCACTACAGCTGCCATCCTGGACAGGGAGATCTGGTCCCAGACCCGGTGAGTGGAGACTTGTGCCACAGAGATGGGGGGGGCCGAGTGGTGCAGCAGCATCCCCAAGGCTGCGGAGGATGCTCTGCTGCTCAGTGCCGCCCAAAGCTGTCTCAGCCCTGCCTGTTAAATGTTTTTGCCAAGCAGCAGGAGCTTGGGCTTAGTGTTAACATGGGGAGCAAATGGTATCGAAGGCATGACAGATGACCACGAGATGAGCCCGTGCTCTGTTCAGCCTGGTCTCTGCAGATCTGAGAAGATTGTGAGGGGGGTAGTGGACCCTTCAGTGGCTGCATCCATCCCCTTTCCCGCCTGCTTAGACCACATAGGCTCAGTCCCTTCCCACACCCATACATTGCACCCTTCTGCCCTGTCACACGCGCTCCAGGTGCTATGCACTGTCCTGAACCCTCTTGCAAGTCCCCCTGCATTCAGCCCAGGTCCTCACTGGGTGCACGCACTCTTCATATCGTCCAGCCACGCATGTATGAGATATAACACGACAAACAACAAATTTCAGTCTTCCCCTGCCCTTTTACACATGCATGGTTCAGATGCAAGGAACAACTTCTGCTGCCCCACTCTGGCGATGTTCTCTCCCCCATGTGCATGCTCCAGGGGCTGCATGTCTCTCTTCCTTCTTCCCAGGGGACACCTAGGGCATTCATTCCACTCACGCATCCATCACCATTCCACAAAGAGACTCCGTGCATTCTCCAGCACCCAGATGTGCTCCAGGTGCCTGTCTCCCTGCACCCCACAACATGCTCTGCCTGCATCATCTCCCACACACATTCCAGACACCTGCCCCTTGCTGTGGGTGCACCCACTACCTCCCCTTGCAAAAGCCTCCAGCCATGCGTGCGTCTTCTGTGCCATGTGCCCATGCAGGGTAGGTTTAGACTAGATATAAGGAAGAAATTCTTTACAATGAGGGTGGTGAAACACTGGAACAGGTTGCCCAGAGAGGTAGTGGAAGCCCCATCCCTGGAAGCATTCAAGGCCAGGTTGGACGGGGCTCTGAGCAACCTGATCTAGTTAGCGGTGTCCCTGCTCACTGCAGGGGGGTTGGACTAGATGACCTCTAGGGGTCCCTTCCAACCCAAAACATTCTATGATTCTGTGATTCTATGAATCCACTGCCCGCCACATGCTCCAGATACTTGTGCCCACATTTGCTGCCTGCTTGTGTGTTCCGGGTGCTGGACACAAACCCACTGCCCCCCAGACCTGCACCTCAGATGTCTTGCCCTGGCCCACCATACTCTCAACGTACGCACGTCCACTGCCCCGCACATGCACTCCAGATGCTTTGCACTTATCCATTGCCCCAGACACTCCAGATGCTGTGCATGGTTCCACTACCACATGTACACACTCCAACCCTGTGCACACATGCAGTACCCCCCGACATGCTCCAGATGCTGTGCATACATACGTTCCTACCTCACACACATGGCCACGTCTGTGAACCTTGTGCTTGCCCGCAGTTTGGTGGTAACGGCAGTGGACAGAGGGACGCCGCCTCTTGTGGGCTCTGCCACGCTGACCGTTGTGGTGATGGACATCAATGACAATAGCCCCACCATCCCCTTTCCCTGGGAGGTGCGGGTCCCAGAGAGTAAGTGCAGCTCAGCCCTGTGCGGTAACGC
The DNA here is from genome assembly GCF_000687185.1 of Egretta garzetta. Taxonomy (NCBI): domain Eukaryota; kingdom Metazoa; phylum Chordata; class Aves; order Pelecaniformes; family Ardeidae; genus Egretta; species Egretta garzetta. Next base: position 58,746 of record NW_009260419.1, on the reverse strand, counting down.
GTCCCCGACAGCACGAGCTGAGGCGCGACGGACGCCTGTGGGTCAGGGAGAAGCCCCCAGAGGGGCCTGCCCATTCCCTTGCCAAGGGCTGGCTTGTGCTGGCCACAGGCTGAGTTCCCCCGAGCTCTTCAGCACTGCCCCATCTGTGGCGGCCTGGGGCCGGGGTCCCTGTGTCCTGGGGGAACCAGCTGAATTCCCAGCTCACCCCTGGCCCCTGCCTGTGCTGCAGGCTCTCTGGCCGCACACACCTACCCTGCCTGCTCTCAGTCCTTGGCCTGTGCACCCTGTGCCTGTGCCAGCCTTGACCGGCCCTGCCCAGCTCCCAGTTCCTTCCCTTTTGCCCCCAGCATCCCCCCCTTGTCCCCAGTGTTCGGGCTCTGGACTGAGCTGGTTTCCCACCACATGAGCCAGGGCTTCTCCGCGGAGATGGGGCTGCCTGCTCATGCCTCGCCTCTCCACAGACACGCTGCTGGGCACTCAGATAGCCCAGCTGACCGGCAATGACGTGGACTCGGGCCCCACACTCTCCTACACGCTCGTGCTGGATGGTGACGCCATGGGCACGTTCAGCGTGCTGCGGTATGGGGGACGCATCGCGCTGACAGGGCCGCTGGACTATGAACAGCGCAGCCACTACACCCTCACCCTGCGTGCCTCCGACACCCGCCACGAGACTGAGGCCAACCTCACCGTCATTGTGGAGGACATGAATGACAACGCACCGACTTTCAGCCAGGGCTTCTATCAGGTACCGTGCACTCAGGTGTGTAAGGCGGCATGGGCTGTCCTGTATGAGCCCCTGGACTGCTCCTGCCTGGCTCACTGGGCCTGACGAAGCAGAGATCCCCCAAGCATGGGTCTGAGCGCAGCCCAGCCCCTCTGTTCCTGGGCTTCCATCCATGCCCTGACAACCTTCATGCCGTCACCATTGCGTGGGCAGGAGGCTGAGACCAGGGACGTAACACTGGGATCAGCAACTGCGGGCCTGCACAGCTGCATGTGGATGGTGCCTGCTGGGATGGGTGGGAATGGTGGGAAGGCCAGAAGCAGTGGGAGATGGGTCACAGCCTGGACAAGTGTTTCTGGCGAGATCTGGCCTGGGGTCCCACAGGGAGATCGCTGGGACAATGTGCTCTGTGTCTGGAGCAGGGGTGCAAGAAGCTGGGAGGCCACAGAAATGCTTGAAGGCTGCGACAGCACAGAGCAATGGGACAGTCTGATTGCACGTGCTGCTCCACACACCAAAAAGACAAGAGCTGCTTGGATTTGTGTAAAATACCTTTTGTGGAGAACACGTCAGCTATTAAAGAGTTCTTCAGAGTAGCAAAGCAAAGCAGAGAAAAGGATCAGGAACTGGATTCTGAAGCCGGTTGGGAGTGAGTCACATTAACGGTGCGGGGCACTGTGCACATGGGACAGGCCCTCTCTGTGTGCCAGCCACAGCCCTGGCCAGCAATGAGCTGGGCCACCTTGGCAAACGCTGCGCTGGCCAGCCCCAGACCTTCTCCCAGCCATGCTGGCTGGCTCCAGGCAAGGGGGAACGCATGTCTGAATGGGAGACCCGGTGCTGATCGAGGCTCCTTCCTCTTACAGGTGGCATTGCCAGAGCACACTCCCGCAGGCAGCACCCTTCTCACTGTGAGCGCAACCGACCCAGACTCGGGGAGCAACGGGGATGTCACCTTCCGCCTGGCCGTGCCCAGCCCTGACATTGCCATCGACCCCAGCAATGGTGCGTGGGGCTGGCTGCTTTGTGGTGCCCATCTCGTGGGTTGCTCCGACAGTGCCTGCACGGGGAGGTGCCCCCATGCTAGCCCAGGCTCGGCCCCTCACCGGGTCGCTGTCTGGGGTGGCCAGTGAGGCAGACGTGGTGGGGTGACCATCGAGCGCTCCCACCACAGCATCCTGGACGCCTGTTCCTCCAGCCAATAACCCTAACACCCTTCCCGGCTCCCTGGCAGCCCCCATGCTGACTCTGGCTTTGTGCCCTCACAGGGACCCTCTTCACCATCCGGCGTGTGGAATTCAACACCAGCCAGCCCACCCTGGACCTGGTGGTGGAGGCCAGCGACCACGGCTCTCCCAGCCTCTCATCCTGGACCACAGTGCAGCTCCAGGTGCTGGATGTGAATGACCACAGCCCCAGCTTCCAGGTGCCACGCTACAATGCCAGTGTCCCCGAGGACCTGCGCCCAGGAACCACCGTGCTGACACTAGAGGCAGGTGATGCTGACCTCTCCCGGGAGAACGCTGGCTTCGACTACACCATCGTCAGTGGCAATGGCGGCAATGCCTTCCAGGTGGAGAGCCGGGTGGCCTGGGCAGGGGGGCATCTCCGCACGCAGGGTGCCTTGGTGCTCGTGGAGCCCTTAGACTTTGAGGCCATCCCAGTCTACAACCTCACTGTGGCAGCCTCAGACCGGGGCCTGCCGCAGCGCAGCACCACGGTGCCTGTGCTCATCACCGTGCAGGATGTCAACGACAACCCTCCTGTGTTCGCCCGAGCTGAGTACCGCACGGCAGTGAGCGAGAGCACGCCCCCCGGCACAGAGCTGCTGCGCATGGTGGCCCACGATGCTGACTCGGGACCCCACGGCCATGTTCACTACACCATCAGCTCAGGTGACCAGCACGGGCTCTTCCAGCTTCATGAGAGCACGGGGGCCCTGTGCCTGGCACGGCCCCTGGACCGGGAGGCTCAGGCACTGCACGCACTTGTGGTGCAGGCCACAGACATGCCGGGCGGGCACTTTGCGCTAGTACCCGTGGCCATTGAAGTGAAGGACATCAATGATAACAAGCCGTACTTCCCAGTGGAGGTGCTGAGTGCCAGTATGCGGGAGAACCTGCCTCCCGGCACACTGGTCACCACACTGCGTGCTGTCGATGCAGACACTGGTGTCTTTGGGGAGCTGCGGTACACAGTGCTGGAGCAGCCAGTGGGGGAGCCTGGCATGGTGGAGGGCCGGGACGCCTTCTCTGTCAACAGCAGCTCTGGGGAGCTGCGCTCCCGACTCACCTTTGACTATGAACGAGCCAAAGCCTTCCAGCTCCTAGTCAGGGCCACTGATGCTGGCAACGCTTCTGCCACGGTGACTGTGCGGGTGCTGGTCACAGGGGAGGATGAGTATGATCCCATCTTCCTGAGCCCCTCCTTCAACTTTGAGGTCCCAGAGGGTGCCCGCAAAGGGCAGAGCATTGGGCGGGTGCTGGCAACAGATGAGGACGAGGGGGCTGACGGTGTTGTGCTCTACTCCCTGGCAAAGCCCTCGCCGTACTTTGCCATCAACCAAACCACAGGTAGCATCTACCTGCGTGTGGACAGCCAGCCCCAGGCCGGGGCCGGGCGTGCCAAGAGGGAACCGCGGGAGATGAGCCTGGAGGTGCAGGCACGCAGCCCCCTGCCTGCCTCCCGCTCAGCCTCCGCGCAGGTCACCATTGACGTCACGCACACCTCCTTTGGGCTGGCTCCAGACCTCAACCTGCTGCTGGTGGCCGTGGCTGCCTCGCTGGGGGTTGTGGTGGTGCTGGCCGCCGTGGCCATTGTGCTGGCACTGGTCCGCTCTCGCCACCGCCGGGGCCGTGAGAAGCCGGAGGGGGACGGGCCTCTGGGCCGCGTGCGGGGCGGCTCCCTG
>NW_009260419.1:54586-55040 GCF_000687185.1 Egretta garzetta | reverse complement strand
CGGGGCCTCTGGGCCGCGTGCAGAGCGGCTCCTTGCAGAAGCTCAGCCGCGAGGAGCCGGCACTTCCCGGGGGCGAGCACATCTACCACCAGGCCCTGCCGGGGTATGGGGGCGAGCCAGCAGGGCCCTACACGCGGGGTGGCTCGCTGGATCCCTCGCACTCTAGCGGCCGAGGCTCTGGCCAAGGCGCCGAGGATGATGAGATCCGGATGATCAACGAGTACCCGCGCGTGGCCAGCATCACAGCCTCCATGCAGGAGCACATCTCCGCCCGCGGCCCTGACTCCGGCATCCAGCAAGATGCCGACCAGCTCTCTGACATCTCCTGTGAGCCAGCCGCCCTGGAGAGCGCCCAGTGGTTCAAGAGCAAGAAGGGCTCCGGGCTGCTGCTGCCAGGGCCGCCCCCGCAGCTGTACCGCGAGGATGGGGGAGGCAGCGCCCTCCTCGGGGTGCC
>NW_009260419.1:53084-54414 GCF_000687185.1 Egretta garzetta | reverse complement strand
CCCTGAAACAACGTCGTCACAGAGTTTGCCCGCCTCAAGGATGAGAGCTCCCTGCGCAAGCCCTTCCCGACCAAGCCCAAGGCAGAGCCCAAGCCCCGCATTGACCCCCCACCCCTCATCACCTCAGTGGCCCACCCGGGCGCCAAGTCTGTGCCCCCCAAGCCGCCGGCGGGCAGGACCTTCCCGCACCCGTCCTCCCTGCGCCGCTCACCCATCAGCCACGAGGGCTCCATCTCATCCTCCGCCATGTCGCCCAGCTTCTCCCCCTCGCTATCCCCGCTGGCTGCCCGCTCCCCCGTGGTCTCGCCCTTTGGCATCTCACAGGGCCCTTCTGCCTCCGCCATCAGTGCTGAGCACTCGCTGGAGCCCCCCGAGGAGGCCGAGCTCAGGATTTAGACCTGGGCCCGTGGACTCCTCCACCCCACCCCGCAGCCGTGGGGTCAGGAGTGGGGCCAAGCCCAGGGCTGCTCTGCATGGGTGCTAATCCTGCTCTCCCAGCACCTTGCCTGGCCCAGGGTCCCCACGGGCTGTAGGTTCCTGTGTCCTGTGGGGCTGCTGGCTCCCGTCACTCCCTGTGGTCTGGCAGACTCAGTGCTGGTTTTGATGCCCTGTGGACTGCTGATCCTCGCGCCAGCACATCAGGGCGATGGCTCCTTGTACTGCTCATGGTGCCTCAGATCGGCACCTGGCAGGATGGTGCTCCACGGTACTCTGTGCTCTGAGAGAGGCTGGGAGCCGGTGGGTGCTCCCGGCCCTGCTGGGCTGGGGTCCGGAAGACCCTGCCCTTCCCCGGCCCCTTCCCCAAGCCACGCAGCAGCGTGGGTGCAGCAGGACGCTGAGCCATCCCCGCCGGCCCCTTTCCTGCTGGAGCTTGCAGGGCTGGGGAGGAACGCTCCCAGGGCAGGGACGCACCGCTCAGCAGGCACAGCCGCAGCAGCCTGCCGGCCTGCCCATGCTGCCTGCAGGGATGGGGACGGCTGAACCTGCTTCCTGACAGCAAGGGGAGACCCATCCCAGGCCAGGCTGGAGTGGAGGGAGAAGGCAGTGCCTGCTTCCTGCTTGCCTGCCCGCGGCTGGTGGGGGGAAAGGGGATTTTTGGGGTCTCCTGAGCCCTCCCGCCTCCCACCACTGCATGTGACCCTTTCAAGGGATCTCCTTCCCAGAGCTGCTGGAGAGCCCTGTTCCCTGCAGCCTGGGCTGGGAGGTGGGTGCCCTGCTCGACATGGGACCCCCATTCCTGGAGAAGCTGCTCCTGGGCCCAGGTCCCTCTCCAGGCTGCAGGCTGGCGGGGGGCACCGGCCGTGGACACTGCCCCGGCGCCAGGCAGGCT
>NW_009260419.1:48901-53027 GCF_000687185.1 Egretta garzetta | reverse complement strand
GGGCCCTGCTGTGCCCCACGTGCACCAGGACAGCGTGGGCCACCAGGACACCCCCAAAACATGAGTAGGTGCCAGAACCCCCAGCCCCTGGGCCCCAGCCGCCTGTGCAGGGGCCGCTCTGCACCACTCCTTCATGCCATGTTGTGAGCAGGGGCTAGAGCCACACTTCAATGGGGCTGGTCCCCATCCTCACTCCAGCACCACGCATGCAGCCAGCCTTGCAGCTGGGGGTCATGCTCACGCTGGGGTCAGCCCCCAGCCAGCGCTTGCCCCGCAGCCCAAGGCTGCTCGCAGCGGAGCGGGCGCGCATCGCGTGGCTGCTGGAGCCCTGGGTGCTCACGGTCGTTGTGACCCACATGCAGACATGGGTGCAGAGTGAGGGCATGCGGAGCACCGCAGCAGCTGCAAACGCAGTCAGCTGGGCGTGAGCATGCTTGTGGTGCCAGGGAGGACACCCAGCCATCTGAGGAGGGGGCCTGGGGGAATCTCCTTCCTATCACACTTTTCGTAGACCCACTCTGTAGCCTCAGCCCAAAGCATGTCAGCACCACGGCTGCAACCCCCAGCCCCAGATGTTTTATCACAGCAGCCAAAACCCATCACTTTTGCCCACTCCCTCCCCATTTCCCACTAAGGACCATCTGGGACTGCAGCTTCATTTTTGTCATTGTCCTCTGTGCCACTGTGGGTGTCCCCACGCCACAGGGATGGTGCTGCACCCTGATCCCCACGATGCACGCATGAGTGGGTCCCTGGTGCCACCAGCCCTGGGAGCTGTCCTGGGCACAGGGCAGCGACACAGGACGGGGATCTGTAGCAGTGACGGTGGCACCAGGGGGGCTGCAGGGCCATGCCTGAGCTGCCTGGGAAGGACAGAGGACCCAAGGCAGGTCTGGGAGGGGAGGATGGGTTCTGCTTTGCTCAGCCCAGGGACAGCCCGTGGAGGCTCTTGGGACAGGCACCCCTCATCCCTTCTGTCCTGGCCAGGCTGTCCTGCTGATGGGCACCATGGGGACCACGCTGAGGGTGCCACATGCTCCCCGAGCCCATTGCTGGCCAGGGTGGCCAAGCAGCCCTGCTCGCCCCTGCATGTCTGGGACAGGGGGACATGGGGACATGGACAGGTCACACACACACCCCCCCCCCCGCATGCCAGATAGAAGGGTCAGGCACACAGCAGCCCCGCTTTGGTCTGGGGGGATACAGCCACAGTCTGCTGAGCCCAGCCAGGAGCCGAGCCTCCAGTTATTTATTTTTACACATTGTACTACAATTCCTGTTTTCTACTTTGTTTGTACCTTTTGTATCGTGTCTCGCTGAGCTGCATGTATTGGGCGCTGCTCATTGGCCTGCACACTGGGCCTCTCCAGCACAGCCTGGACCCAAGTGCCAACTTCTCAAAGAAATGCCTTAATAAACCACACTTGTTTGTACGAAGCTGGACATCATCACTGCTGCTCGGGGCTCGCGTTGTGCTGGCACCACCAACCTGCCTCCTGGCCTTAGCCATAGCTCAGGCCACCACGTGAGGTGTGAGTATTTCCCTTCCCTGTTCTCCCATTTTTTGTCCATCCCCAAACCACCTTGATCCCTCTCTTTCCTTACCTTTTAGTTCCTCTGCTAAACACCCCATAATAAGTCTTGCACAATCCTAAAATGCTCTGCGTTTTGCCTCTCATACCGTGTCCTGTACTCCTAGGCAGGGCCCCTTCATCCCTGGCATGACTGGGGGAGCAGCTCCCATTCACTTCTGACCGGTGCCACCCTCAGACCACGGGGTTGATCACGAGCCAGTGACAGCCTGGGCAGAGCTGGGAGGGGCATTCCCTTCTCTGAGGGGGTTATTGGGGTTCCTCGGCGCGCCACCATTTCTCTATGCTGCTTTTTCACATAAGCCAACACCTTCCAGCTCCCTGACCAGTAGCAACAGCAATGCCAGTGCATTCCGGGCATGCACCCTGCTCTGTGGCTGAATAAGGGGGTCTTGTAGCAGGAGGGACCTTGACATTACTGTTCTCCCCTGGCTTTGCCTGACCTCGGGTAATCCCGACTGCCCAGAGGAGGAGGCACGCTTTCCTCCATCTGCAGAAATGGCAGACGAGCATCCCCAGGGCATGCAGAGCTCCACCCAGGACACCTTGGCAGCTTCACTGGATGCTCAGGCTCTCCTGTCCCCTGCCCGCTGCAGTCCAGCTAAGTCAGACGAACAGCAGATGCTTGTTAGAGTAATTAGCTCTGTCAGGGCAACCTAATCGTTGCTGGCCAGACAGATCCAGGAAATAATCTCCTGCAAATCTCATCCCATTTAAGGCCCTGCCCAAAGCTGTAACCAGCTGGAGAGCTGGGTGGGCTGCAGCACTCTGGCAGCGCACACTGCCCAGCACCCCAGGCCCCCCTGCCAACGTGGGGGTCCCTCCAGGCTGCGGCTGCTGGGCGGGTGCCACACGGGCCGGGGTGGCTGCCTGGGTCTGAGGCAGCAGGGAGCCAGGAATGGGAAGGTGGGCCACCCCATATGTGGTGGGACAGGGTAAGGGCCAGGGCATGGGAAGGGCTGCATGTCTGGGTGCAGGACGAGGAAGCAGCAAGGGATGCATGGCTGGGAGCGCAATGCAGCATAGGAACAGCCAGATATGACCTGGGAGCAGGAACTGTGCTCTGCCCTGCAGCTGGTCACGCAGGTGCCATCAGGGCCCCCACACCTCCCTGCACATCCCAAGTCTTTGTTTCCCCACAGGGTCCTGGGAAGGGGCCGCATCCAGGGCCACCTCCAGCTGGGCTGACCCGTGCTCCGGCACCACCCTCACTTATGGGACAGGTGACTCCCAGCCCTGACAGCAGCCACCTCCGTGTGACTCAGAAGCCTTCCTGTGGCACAGTGGAAAGCTCTTCCCACCAAGGCTGGGGGACAGGGCTTGGCTGGGTGTGAGGGGATGCTGGGCTTCTTCCCTCTAAACCTTCTCTGCTGCACTGGGCCACATGTCCCCCACCCCCCAACGGCTGCCCTTTTCCCCCAGCTCCCCTGCTGGCCCCCCGGCCCCGCAGGGTGCAACTGCACAGCTTCAGGCAGGCAACAAGCTCCAGCTGTGGCAAACCACACAGGGCCACATGCATGGAAACTCTACATGTGCTTCCAATTGCAGGGACCAGAAGTGCCCTAGGGCTTCGCACAGACACTCACGCTATGGGCAGCACCCACAGAGAGGTGCTGGCACCTGGCAAGGAACAGGGATGGAGCACTGGGTTCCTAGAAGAGACGAAAACGAGCCTCAAGGGGCAGGGGAAGTACCTTGGAGGCCAGAGAGGGGCTGGGGTGAGCTTGAGGAATGTGGGCTGAGGGCCCAGCACTGATGAGATGCTGAGCGGTGTTCTGTGAACAGGAAAGATGCTGGGTAAGGCCCACTGGGCCTCCTGGCCACCTCCCTTCACCCACAGGGAGCAGGGCCAAAGGTCTGCAGCAGGCACTGCCCACCTGGGCACGGGGCATCCCCACCCCTCAGCTGCACGCAAGGCGCAGCTGGAAAAGCACTGCTGCGCAGCAGGGATAAAGCAGGCAGGAGAACAACGGGGCTGCTACAGCCCTCGCCCCTAGGAAGGGACCTTCACCCACCCTGCAACAACCTAAGCATCAGCCCCTTTCTCCAGTGATACCTTATGCTGCTACTGAGGCAAGAGTGATCCTCCGGGCCTCCCTCCCTGGCAGCTACTGCTCTGGGCAGCCACAGTGCGGCTCTGGCGTGGGAGATGCAGCAGCCTGAGCCAGGCAGGTGGTTTTCCCATTATCTGTCTCTTCCTGGCTTGGACTCTGCTCTGCAGAAGCAGGAAAGCAACTGGGAACTACTGGAGCCACAGTGTGCAACATGTCTGCACATGTGACCGGGGCTGGAAGGAGGGCTAGGCTAGCTGAGCCAAACTAGCCTGGGGCAGATGAGGTCACAGCATCCTCTGCCCCACCAGCCACCTCCAAACCCGCTCCCCCCGCCAGTACTGCCCTTGGGCTTGCAGGCAGGGGGACAAGTTCCATGGTGTCAGAGGCACCATTTCCAGAGCTCCCTTGCAAAAACTGCTTGAACCTTCCACAACCTCGAGATCTGCAAGTATCATAATGCCACTGTTGTGATCCTAATTA
>NW_009260419.1:42980-47735 GCF_000687185.1 Egretta garzetta | reverse complement strand
GGCTCGTCGATGCCGTCTCAGACCCCCACTCGCCACGATACGGTAATGACTATGCACCTGAGCCCTGCCAGCCCCATCGGGCCCTGCAGGCCGGGTGCTCTGACCCTCTCTGTGCCTTGCAGGCCAGTACCTGTCCCTGGAGCGGGTGCGGGACCTCGTCCAGCCATCCCCAGCCACGCTCATGCAAGTGCTGAAGTGGCTGCAAGGCCATGGGGTTGAGAACTGCAGGAGCGTTATCACCCTCGATTTTCTGGAGTGCTGCATGCCAGCGAGGTGAGCCCTGGGTGGGGCTGGGCCCCGCTGTGGTGGCCGTGCTATTCCCACGGAGACAGGAGGAGTCAGACCCTGCCCCTGCCTGCTGCGACTTCCCAGTCCCCGGGGCGCTGCAGGGCAGGCCGGCTGGTGGAGGCCGAGCCGCGTTTCTGCCTGGCCTGTGAGGGCTCCACAGCCAAGAGGTGGTTGCCTGTGTGCCCGGTCCTGGGGCTGGGGGGAGTCACAGCCGGTGATCTGGAGTACTGGGAATAAGGCGTGTGTATCCGTGGGGTGCTTGGGCCAGCCCCGCACCTCCTCTTGCCACTGTGGGGCTGCAGAGCCCCTGCTGGAGGACTGGGGATAGAGCTGCGGGGGACCCTGCAGCCTCAGAGCTCTGGTTCGGTTTGGTGATGGGAACTGGTCAGGTGTGGAAGGTGCTCTTTGCTGTGCGAGGTCAGCTGTGCTGATGGGAAGCAGAGCTCCCCACTGGCTCATCCCAGCGGCAAGCGGGATGGAAAGGGTGCGGGAGGCAGGGCAGAGAACGGGCGTGCTGCCGGACCCGCGCGCTGGCTGCTGTTCCGTGGCACGAGTCCTCGCGTGGTGGCTGTCCCTGTGTTGCAGCATTGCCGAGCGCCTCCTGCCAGGGACTGAGTTCCACCGGTATGTGAAGGGCCAGCACAGCGTTGTGCGCTCCCCGCTCCCCTACACTGTCCCCGAGGAGCTGGCTGAGCACGTTGACTTTGGTACGTCCTACGTGGGGGACCTCTCGCTGCCTGGGGTGCGGGCGGGAAGTTAAGCACAGAGCAGCCAGGATCGGCCGTCTCCGTGTCACAGAGAACGGTGTGGCAGGCTCTCCAGCCACGGTCCGGGCTGCCCCTAGGCCCCCCTGAGGGACGTTGTGCATAGGATGTAGAGGCCCCATCCCTGGAAACGTTCAAGGTCAGGCTGGACGGGGCTCTGAGCAACCTGATCTGGTTGAAAATGTCCCTGCTCGTTGCAGGGGGGGTTGGGCTAGATGACCTCTAAAGGTCCCTTCCAACCCAAACCATGTGGACAGGCAGCATCCAAAGTGTTTCTTACTGGTGCTGTCGGGCCTGGATGCTCGGTGCAGAGTTCAGGCACCGGCTGTCTCTGGGGGCGCGCAGCTGCTTCTGAGGTGGAAAAGCTCCCTCCTGTGAGTGCCTTTTGGGTGGGCTCCCACAGCTGCTCCCCGAGGAGAGCAGAGGGGTGCCAAGCTGCGGTAGTGGCCTGGCAGTGGGGAACCTGCACTGTGCAGCCTGGGAGCACCTGCGAGGACGGGCGAGGGAGCCAAGGGGATGCTTCCCCCCTCCTGTGCCACGTCTGGGGCAGGCGCTGTCCCCCTGAGCCCTGCTGCCAGCCACTCTTCTGGGGCGTGCAGCCTCAGCGAGGATGGTGAAGGGGGAACCATAACACCGCCCTCCCGGAGCTGGGGCCCTAACGGCTGTGGCTTTTCCTGCTCGCTTACACACCAGTGGGTGGTCTGCACCGCTTTCCCGCGGAGAGAAAGGTGGTCAGCAGAGCCTGGGCCAAGAAGGAACCGGAGTCGAGGCAGCACTATGGAGGGAGAGCGGCTTTCCACCTGGGTGTGACGCCCTCTGTCATTCGTAAGAGATACAACATGACGGGAGGAGACATCGGGCTGCTGCCGAACAACAGCCAGGCCTGCGCCCAGGTAACTGGTGGAGCCGGTCCAGGCCGGAGGCCCCTAGGCTGTGGGAAATCCACACGTTGCTGCTGCTCTAGTGGTCCCAGGCTGGCAGGAGCACCCGGTGGGCTGGCATTTCACAGGCCCGTGCTGGGCCAGGTTTGTAAGTCAGGAGAAAAAAACTTAGCTTGTTTTTTTCAAGAGAAAATGGGAAAAAACTTGTCCGTTCCTTGTCCCCCCAGTTCTTGGAGCAGTATTTCCACCAGGCTGACCTGGCTGAGTTCATGCAGCTCTTTGGCAGCAGCTTTGCCCACCGCTCTCAGGTTGACCAAGTGGTTGGGCACCAGGGCAAGGGCAAGGCTGGGCTGGAGGCCAGTCTGGACGTGGAATACATCATGAGCACAGGCGCCAACATCTCCACGTGGGTCTTCAGCAATGCAGGTACTGACACCCCTCCAGAACTTCCCTGTGGCTGCCTCCATGCGTCCCCGTCGCACCAATACGCCTGCCTGCTGCTGAGCGAGATGCACGCTCTGCATGAAAAATGGCTGCACTGAGTGTGCCTGGCATCTGTCAAAGGGGGGCACCTGCCAGGGGCATGCGGGAAGGGCACGCTGGCTGCGGTACATCCCCGGAATGCTTTACCAGCTACTATGAGCACCTATCTTGTGGGCTTCCAAAGCCAGAGCCAGTGCTGGTTTCTAACAGCTCCTGGGGAAACCGTCTTCCATCAGTCTGTGTAATTGCTTTTGAGCCCGTGTGACCTTTCCGCACCCAGAGTATCCTGGAACAGGGACTTCCATGCCTTAGCGACGCAGTGTGGAGCAGTCACTCCGCTCTGCTGCCTTTCTGCGACGGGAGAGCACAGCAACTGTGCCTTTCTGCCTCTTCCCTGCTGCTCGGGAGTCAAAGCTGATCTCTCACCCACCAGTAGAGTAAGGCAGTCTGGGGAAACAGGACTGCAAACGACCTGCACAAACGTGGCTACGCTGCTGTAAGACAAAGCGAGAGCTGTCCCAAATCAGAGACTGGCTGGACAGGGGACGGAGCGCCCTTAGCCCTGCCAGCTCTGTCCTCCCGATGGTGAGGGCAGGCACAGCTCCACGTTCACGGCCCCCTGCTCCATGCAGTTAGTGACCGAGGAAGGGTGCGGAGGCAGGCAATGGCGTGAGCAGCTGAGGGCGAGAAGGAGCGGCTGGGGCTCTGTTCTCACTACCTCACGGAGAGGGACGAGGGGCAGGAAGGGACCTTGGCAGAGGGAGACCGAACGTACATCAAACTGTTCTGGGACCCACTGTTACGGGGAGAGTGGCTTGGCTGCGCGGCTGCCTGGATGCCGGGGGTGGCTGCAGCCCCATGACATGCTCAGAGGAGGAGTGGGTGAGTGTAGACCCCCTGCTCTGGGGTTCAGGGCAACCCTCTCACCAGAGCCACTGGCAGAGCGGGAGCCTGGTGCCGTTCCCCGTGATGATCCCCAGGATGAGCTGTGCTGCCAGCAGGAGCTCACAGCAGAGCTCCAGACCAGGCGTGCCGTGGCTCCGCTCTGTAGGCAGGGCGGGAGCTGGGGGACCTTCAGCTCCTGGTGCTAGCGGTGCTGTTGAGGCTTGGCGCCCCCCCTGTGCTGTCCCCTGCTTCCCCTCAAGCCCGGTGTCCCAGGGGGAGCTGAACCTGCCCTGCTCTGTCTCTGCAGGGAGGCATGAGAGCCAGGAGCCCTTCCTGGCCTGGCTGCTGCTGCTCAGCAACATGTCATCGCTGCCTTGGGTGCACTCCGTCAGCTACGGGGATGATGAGGACAGCCTGTCGCTAGCCTACCTGGAGCGCGTGAACGTGGAGTTCATGAAGGCAGCTGCCCGGGGCTTGACCATCCTGTTTGCCTCAGGTGGGTGCTGTTGCTGGCACGGTGCTGGCACAGTGGGAAGCCTCCGTGGTGAACACCAAATGGGGATGCTCGGCCCCTGCCAGGGTGCTCTCCGCAGCCAGGATCCCAGCTGGGAATCCCAGCCTGGGAGATGGCGAGAGCCCTTCTCCCGGGTCGCTCTTGGGAGCATTGGGTGGACGAGGGGCAGCTCAGATGCTGCTGGATTGCCCCGTCCGTCTCTGTCGGCAGGTGATGATGGCGCTGGGTGCAGAAGGGTGCCCGGGGGGAACCACACTTTCCGGCCCAGCTTTCCAGCCTCAAGGTAGATGTGGGGAGGTGAACCCGGGCCCTGCAGAGATGGGCGGCTCTGCGCAGAGCTGGCTACTGCAGCTCTCCCACAGCTGGGGCCACCTGAAAGCTGCAGCTGGCGCTGCGGGCCCCAGCCTGTGGCCAGCCATTGCCTCGAGCTGGTTTTGAGCCCCTTGGGGGACTCCTGAGGGTCAGCTCCACCAGCCCCAGCAGCATGCCTGGGGGCGCTTGCAGACCTCGGTGGTGGGGGGGACCTGTGCAGCTCCGTGGGAGGTGGCTGCCATCCGGGGTGCCGCTGAGGCCCCAGACAGTTGCGTGCCCGCCGCAGTGTCTGCCTGTCCCCCCAGTCCATATGTCACCACTGTGGGTGGAACGACCTTCAAGAACCCCTTCCTGGTGACGGCAGAGGTGACGGACTACATTAGCGGGGGGGGCTTCAGCAATGTCTTCCCCATGCCTGATTACCAGGTGAGGAGGCGCCTGCTCTGCCCGCCCCGGGGGCTGGGGTGAGGGGGCTGCGTGGCACGTGGTGGGGGTGGTGATGGACGGTGGTCGGCAGGAGCGGCTGCGGGGCTGCGGGCCGGGGGAGGAAGGGCAGGGGTGAGTGCGGGCAGGGTCCCGCTGCCAGGCACCCCGCTCCTTCTGCCCCCCCGCAGGCTGGTGCAGGCGG
>NW_009260419.1:37834-41565 GCF_000687185.1 Egretta garzetta | reverse complement strand
TGGCCGCGGCGCCCCCCGAAGGGGCCATGTCCAATGGGGTCTACGTGCCACCCAGCGCGGCCAACGGGGACGTGAAGCCGGTGGTCTCCACAACACCGCTGGTGGACTTCCTCATGCAGCTGGAGGACTACACGCCTACGGTACGTGGGGGGCAGCTGCACGCGGGTGACGGGCTGCCGCAGGGGAGCAGGGCCCTCACCCTCTCTCTCGTACAGATCCCAGATGCTGTCACAGGCTATTACCTCAACAGGGCAGGATTCGAGGCCTCTGATCCACGCATGTAAGTGGCAGGCAGCTGCACATGGCCTCGAGGACCCCATTCAGGGTCTGAGAGCTGGGGGCCCCAGCAGAAACCCCTTGGTCCCAGTGGTGCTCTGTGCTGTCTGTCTGAAATCATCCCTTCTCTTCCCCTGCTGGGTAGCATTCGTCTGATCTCCTTGGCTGCGCAGAAGTTTATCTCTGACATTGCCAATGATGCGCTGCAGCACTGCAAGATGAAGGGGACGGCCTCGGGCAGCTCCCGCAATAAGAGCAAGGTGAGAGAAGGCCAGAATGGCTGCTCGGACGAGGGGAAACATCCTCTCCGGGGGCTGTAGCCAGCTAAACTTGCTGCTGTTGAATGCGGGGACATGGGGCATAGAAAGGCTTAAACCGGGAGGGTGAACGTGCTTACTGATAAGCTAGAGGCTCTGCTGGTGGGCAAATGAGGTGGGCAGTGGAATTTGTGGAGTCTGCTTTGATGGCTTCACAGGACTGCATGAGCGTGGCTGCATCTCGTCAGCCCAAGGGCCACCCAGCGCTACACGCTCCCTCTGACAGTGGTCAAAACTCAGATGCCGGGGGAAAAACATAAATGGGGAGGGAGCCTGTAGCCTAGCTTCTGGGAACTGTCCCAGTCGTCATCTGTTTGTGGTTTGGAGGCCTCACAAAGACGATGCGATTTATCATTGTGGGGCTGAGTAATGCTCAGTGTCCCTCTGTCCGTTGAGCTGCTGAGGGCACAGAGCAAACAAGACATGCGGTGCTTAGAGCTGGGTCATGTCCCCAACGCCGGTCACATGCGGGTCACTGCAGCTCGTCGGGGAAAGTCCTGAACGCACAAGGTCTTGAGGAATGCCTGGCAGCTTAGGGTGCCCTTGCTGTGACTGATGCTGCGCCTTGTCCCTTCAGGATAAGAAGTACACGCTGACCATGGAAGACCTGACACCAGCACTTGCAGAATACGGCATCAATGTGAAAAAGCCACACTACTTCACATAAAGACTGAGGGCTGGTCACTGGGAACTTTTTCAGGGTCGCTTCTGTGCCATTAAACAACTGGGTGGTTTTTTTTGTGGAAAGGCCTCTCGTCTCCTGCCCACGCGCTAATGCCCTGCCTACCAGTAAACCAGCACACAAGCTGGCCTGCTGGGGCCTCCCTTTGCGCTCCGCCGACAGGCGTTGGCCCCGCACCTTTGAAAGGCCAGCACGGAGCAGGGGGTGTAGAGCTGACCAGCCGTGGGTGACAGTCGCGCATTCTGCTGTTCCCGGGAGGACTTAGCCCTACCCCAGGAAGCTGAAGGGAAGGGGGCATAGTGGGAACAGAACTGCCCAGCCCTCCTCTTCCTTTCTGCCTCCCGAGCGTACTTGTCGTCTCTGGAGGAACACCGGGGCCCCCGCAGCCGGCGCTGCAGCCAGCCTGGGCCCCGCTCCCCAGAGAGCACGCCTGCTTTCCTCACGCCAGTCACCAGAGGAGGGCTGGTACAGGCGCAGACCCAGCGCCGAGGGCTCTGCGCACTGTTGGGCAGCCCCATGTCGGCCTTTCCCCTTTCCGTGGACAACAGCGCCCCGTGCACGTACGCACCCCTCCACCAGCAGCCAGTTTTCATAACAAACCTTTATTTCAGATGCTGGCGGCTTTTCCACGTGGCCTGGATGGAAACGATAAAGAGTGAAGCGCGAAGCTGGGGTGGTGCTGGGCATGGCAGGCAAGCTTCGCCCCCCTGTCCTTAGCAGGAAAGAGCACCAGGACCAGGCCTTGCCTCATGTGAGACGTGAAGTGGGTGAGCTGCTCTGGGCCTGGGGAGGAGGAGGGCAGGGGGGCTCCGCAGCCCCCTCCCAGCCTCACAGGTAGCAGAACCCATGCTCAGTGTCATGGGCCAGGCCTCCTGCTCAGTCTCTGCCCGTAGCTGCCAGGGAGGATGGAGGTGCTGCCATAGGTTTGGTGCTGCAGTGTCTGAGGCCCGCAGAGCAGCTCCAGAGAGGCAACGTTGTCTGTACCGTGTGTCCGCGGCGGGCTCAGGGTGAGGGGGCGTTCCCTGCTCCCCCTTGGCTCTGGGGCTAGAGAAGGCACTTGGGGGTGGCGGGGAGGGAAGCATGGCAGCATCAGCTGGCTGGGAAGCAGCCCCCACTCTACTTCTCCTGCATCTTCTCCAGGATGGGCACGATCATGTCAAACTTGGGGCGCTTGGCTGGGTCCTCGTTCATGCAGATCTTCATCAGCTTGCAGATGTGTGGGGATATGCCAGGTGGGATGGTTGGACGCAGCCCCTCCAGTGCCACCTGGGAGCACAGGAGAGCAGGGCAGGATCAGAAATCTGGACCCAGCCCTGTGTTTGACCGGCAGAGCCCCTATCTCCTCTGGTGGGCGCTCCTTGGGTGGCCTTGCCCCCGCTCCCTGGTGGCTGCTTAGGCCCAGTTATGCCCTGGCTATTCTGGCCTGGACCGGGGGATTCCGCCCAGCCCGCTCCTCACCTTCATGCCGATCTCCATGTTGGACAGGTCTGCAAATGGCACCTCGCGGGTCACCAGCTCCCACAGCAGCACGGCGAAGCTCCACATGTCAGCCGAGCGCCTGTTGATTTCCTCTGGCTTCTTCTGCAAGGCTGCAGGGAAGCCAGCATGGGGGGGGCTGAAAGGGACCAAGGGCAAGGAAGGGGCCCAGCGGCCGGAGGGGCCTGGCTACTGGGCACTCACCTTCTGGTGCCACCCAGGCTGGCGCGTACATCCTCCCTGGGCACTGGAAGGAGAACTTCACGTCAGCCATGCTGATCCGTGCTGTCTTGTCCTCGTCGATCTGGGGAGACAGGGGTGGTCAGAGGGGAGCCTGCCCAGCCCCAGCTGGCAGGAGGAGGGGCTGGGCCACGCGAGGGTGATGCTCACCATGATGCTGCGGCTGTTGAGGTGGTGGCGTGGAATGAGGGGCTCCAAGGTATGCAGGAAGGCCATGCCCCGTGCAATGTCGAAGGCGAATTTCACTGCCTGCATCTGGTCCACCACAAAGTCTGCAGGGAGGGAGGTGGCACAAGGGTGAGAGAGGGCAGTTGCCACCCCCCTTGCAGTGCGCAGGGGACAGAGGTGGCACTGGCAGCCACACCACACAGGGGGCGGTGGGGCAGGCGTGTGGGCTGGAGACCAAGCTCGCTCGGGCCCAGGCTGGTGTTGTGGCTGGAGGGGCCCCCTGCCACCTCCCAAGCACCCCGAGAAGCAGCTCCCTGAGGACGGGGGCACTAGGCTCTGCCCCTGCCTCTGTCACGCCCATCAGCACTCACTTGTCCCCTCATGTAAGACGTTGTAGAGGGAGCCAAAGAGCATCCAGTGGCTGATGACCACGGGGTGGGGCGCTGGGGGGGACTGGCAGGCACCCAGCACCGGTAGCACGTTGGGGTGAGAAAAGATCCTGCAAGAGAAGCGACAGGCCTGAGAACAGTGGGTGCTGCCTGCACCCCCCCATCGCCTCCCTGCCCACCGCA
>NW_009260419.1:36251-37688 GCF_000687185.1 Egretta garzetta | reverse complement strand
CCAGTCCCGGATTTTCAGTATTTTGATGACAATGTCATTGCCTTGCCAGCGCCCTTTCCACAACTGCAGGGAGAGAGGTGGAGACAGTCACTGTGAGAGGACACGTGGTCCCCATGCACTTCCCAGCCCCCTGCACAGGGCTGCAGGGTCCACGGAGCCCATGGGACCGACAGGTCCACAGCAACATGAGTGACTACGACGTGAGAGCGAACCCTGGCCTTTCAGCCCCGGGCAGGCACCCTCTCTCTGGACGGGCTGGCCCCATGCTTGGATGTGGAAGCCCACCAACAAGTAGTCATGCCCCAGTTCTGCACTCCGCAGCCAGCTGGGGGCTGGGGGGGGAAGAGCAGTGGTCTGCATGGGAGCAGCCACCCTGTCCTGGGGGCAACAGGCCCACGTACCTCTCCTGACTGGTTCTCATTGAGTTTCTGGCTCAAGCTCAGCTGTTTGAAGTCTATTCCAGCGAGTTTGTTGAGAGTCCCGTTTCCTGTAAGGAAAGGAGGAGATGCAGCCTGTGGCCAGTACCAGCAGGACGCCTCGCTCTCGTGGCTACCACATGAAGGTGGCTACCTTCAGCGAGGGGAGTTCCATCTCCAACATGAGCCCCCTTCAGTGCAGACTGCCACCCCCTCCCCAGAAGCCTGCCCTGCCAAGCAGGAGAGCTGTGCTCTCCCCTGTGACAGCATCCCCACCGGGGAAGGCTCTGTCCTTACTGGGACGCGTGCGGGTCGTGCCCTTCCAGAAGGTGTCCTTGTAGGGGATCTTGGTGAGGCTCTGGCCCAGCTTCTCGGCACGCTCTGGGGGGACAAGGAGTTTGGCAGCACAAGCAGGAGCTTGCTGGTGCTCCAGGGGCTGCAGCTGGAGCCAGAGGCAGGCTGTGGGGTCAGGGTGGGAACCTCCTACCTTTCAAGACCTCCCGCAGTGGCGTCTTGGCTTTGTCGATGGGTGTCTCACCATATTTGTTAGCAATGCTGACCAAGGCCCCATTGCCCACCAGGTCCTGAGGGAGGAGAAAGAAAGCATCTACACAGTTTGCTGTCCCGTTCGCGGCATTGATGTCTGCTTTGAACTGGATGAGCTGGGGGCAGGAGGACAAGCCCCCTCAATCTCGAGCAGGTCCCTTCCCCCAGCGCCTCGCCCCGGGAGAAGGCAGGAGCACCATGCCTGCTGCCTTGGTGCTGGCGAGGTCTGCTGTTGGGAAGGGGCTGAGCCTGGATGCAGGGCTTCTGTGGGGAGGTGCTCAGGGGCACCGAGGTGGGGACGCAGCGAGCTTGTGGCGAGGAAGCCAGCAGGAGGCTGGGGAGCAAGCCCTGGGCGGACAGGGCAAGGGCTGCCAGGGTCCCGCTCAGTCTGCCACGGGGCGGGTGCCCAGAGGGCAGCGGGGAAGGGGCGGCGTGCTGGCTGGGGGGGGGGGGTACCCTCTGGACGGTGTCGCGG
>NW_009260419.1:35660-36099 GCF_000687185.1 Egretta garzetta | reverse complement strand
CCGGCAGTCGCTCCTCTGTGGCGCGGGTCCGGCCTGCCCGCCGCGTCCTCTCCCGATCCGGGCAGGGAGAGCCCGGCTGAGCATGGTGACAGCACCACAGCCGGGCAGGTATCGCCATGCACGCCCGCACGCGGGCCATGGAGGTGAAGGGGACAGGCTGAGCGGCTCTCCCGCTCTCTCCCATCCCCATGAGGGCCCCGGAGGCCCCGGCCAAATCCCATCTTCTTCTGGGCTGAATCACGGAGATGCTGGCAAGAGCTGGATCCCCTCCCCCGTCCCCCTCGGTGCCTGGCCAAGTAAGGGAGGAGGAGGCCAGCCAGGCCTTAAAAGGAGATGAGGGTCTGGCAGGCAGGGGCCACTGCGTCCCTGGCTCCCCTCCCGCTCCCCGCACAGCAGACCCCATCTGCCCCCCGCACCCACCCAGCAGGCAGGCTGGCCA
>NW_009260419.1:33053-35352 GCF_000687185.1 Egretta garzetta | reverse complement strand
CGCAGGCAGGGGGGCCCCGGGGCACAGGCAGCTGGGACTGAAATGCCCCAGCGAGTGCCAAGACGCAGGCACAACTTGTGGGGCTGGGACCCCCAGGGGGGACCAAAAGACATGGCCGAAGGAGGGCCCCTTGCCCAGAGTGAGTTCAGCAAAGGTGCTGCCTTGGCCTGGCAAGGGATCTCTGGTGTGCGGGCAGCAGGCGCTGCCTGTCCCCAGGCAACGGAGACGTCTGCTGCAGCACATTGGACCGTGCGATCCCATGGGAGCCTCTGGAGCAGGGGACGTGCTCTGAGGAGGAGAGATCCGGGGCAGGGCACGCAGGGGCAGGGCGCAGGTCATCCCCGTGCAGCTCCTGGCCCCAGGGTGGTTCCCAGCCCTTGTTAGCCCCAGTCCGTGCTTCCACACCTCGGCTGCAGCGCTCCCAGGGGAGGGGACAGGGAAGCGGTCACCCAGACACGCCAGCCACCCTGGGGATGGGGAGATTCTCCCCAGCACCCCCAGCCCAACCCCTGGCCAAGACACATCCCGTCCTGTGGCCGGGAGCAGCAGGCAGCCGAGGAAGCAGCCAGAGGATGTGCAGCCCTCATGCCTCAGCGATGCGGTAACTTCCTCCCGGCGGGGAGGAGCTGAATCCCACCCCCCTCCCCAGGACACGGAGCAGAGCGGAAACAAGCCCCAGCCCCGGTCCAGTGCCCTCGGCCTGTGGCACAGCTGAGCTGGGGACAGCACCGTGGTGGGTCCAGCCCGGGCCGAGTCCCTCCTGCTCACCCAGGTCCCTCCTGCTCACCCCTGGTTGAGGTCGTTCTCGGTGTTGTCCAGCCAGAGGCGCACGGCCACCGCGTTGCCCTCTCGGCACTGCGTGAAGATATCATCCATCGTGGCTCTTGCTGTGGAGAGGGGTGTGTAAGGACACAGGGCTCCTTGCCCCCCTTTCCCACAAGCAGCCCTGGGACCTGGACATCACCTCCCGCAGCCCCTCTGCCCCTGGCAGCCCCTCAGCTGGGCGTCTCCCGGGGGGAGCAAGGACAGGAGCCTCACACCCCCCGTCCAGTCAGCCCTGTGGAAAACCACAGGGACTACCAAAGGCTGGGGACAGAGCTGGGCTCGCGGTCGAAGGGGAAGTTCATGACTGACTCCAGCATCGTGGGTGCCTACAGCAGCTAACAGGAAGCAGAGCGGGCATCCACAGGCTTATCTGCAGGCCCAGGCAGACCCGGGTGCCCGCATGTCCCGGGAGGGGGTTGGGAAGCAGAGCTGGAGGAGGTCCAGCACCACCCTGCAGGGTTCCCATAGCTCCACAGACCCTCCCGATCCCCAGCTCCAACCCAGGCTTGGCTCAACTCGGCACAGCATCACACTCAACGAACTGGGACCCCAAAGGTCCACAAGCTCCCACACACACTCTAATCAGCAGACACCCCAGCCCAGAGCCAGGCAAAGAGCACATGTCCTGGTTCCATTTTTGACCCCTTGACAACGGCGGGTTCCCATAGCTCCACAGACCCTCCCGATCCCCAGCTCCAACCCAGGCTTGGCTCAACTCGGCACAGCATCACACTCAACGAACTGGGACCCCAAAGGTCCACAAGCTCCCACACACACTCTAATCAGCAGACACCCCAGCCCAGAGCCAGGCAAAGAGCACATGTCCTGGTTCCATTTTTGACCCCTTGACAACGGCAGCCTCGCTGAGACCCCGGGCTGCGCTGCCCCGAGCCCCCCAGCAGCACAGAGACGTGCCGGGCAGGTATTTCCTGCCTGGGGCCTGCAGCACCAAGCAGGGACGTGGGGCTCCTCAGCGAGTCCCGCAGCACAGGCGTGGGGACAGCCCAAGCAGGACGCCCCTGACGCACACCCGTGAGGGCCGAAACCTGTGCCGCTCAGGGTCCCCCCAGGGCCTGGTGGCCGCCCGGGACAGCCGCTCTGCCCATGTCGCATGCTCCAGGCAGCTACGTGGGGTGAGGGACGCAGCAGTCCCGCCTTGCAGACAGGACCCCCAGGCGGCCTCACAGGCACCAGAATGGGCTCTGGAACTTCCAGGGCCCTGCTCCCAGCTCACCGGCTGAGGAGGACGGAGCAGCGCTGCCCGTGAGCTGCGAGGA
This sequence comes from Egretta garzetta, assembly GCF_000687185.1. Taxonomy (NCBI): domain Eukaryota; kingdom Metazoa; phylum Chordata; class Aves; order Pelecaniformes; family Ardeidae; genus Egretta; species Egretta garzetta. Next base: position 33,250 of record NW_009260419.1, on the reverse strand, counting down.
GCCAGCGCTGTGCCCCGACCCATGTCCTGCAGGTCCTGCCAGCCCCAGAGCCCCAAGACTGACGGCACTGCCCCCGGACTGGATTTGTCGCCCACCCATCTGGGATGTGACCAGGGAAGGGGCACCCCAGTGGCACTCCGTTCCCATCTCAGACCTCTGGGACCTGCACCCCACTGTCGCTGCTGCCTCTCCTCCCG
>NW_009260419.1:29306-29913 GCF_000687185.1 Egretta garzetta | reverse complement strand
CGGGGAGGGCCTGCCCCAGCGCCGTCACTGTCCTCCCCCCCGGTTGGTGTCTGGCAGGTGCCCTTGGCGGCCGAGTCGGTGGACGTTGCGGTGTTCTGCCTGGCGCTGATGGGCACCCACCTGCAGGAGATCCTGGAAGAGGCCAACCGTGTGCTGAAGCAGGGGTAGGCAGAGACGCACGCCAGGCTGGCGAGGGGCAGGAGGCATCGGGATGAGCCCCAGAGGCGTGGGCTGCCCTTCGGGCGGGCGGCGAGGAGCTGAGGGGCTGGGCCATGCCCCGCACGCTGCTAGAGGAGCTGAGGCGCTGGGCCATGCCCCGCACGCTGCTAGCGCCGCTGCTGCTCAGGGCTGGGGTGTTGCAGGGGTACCCTGATGGTGGCCGAGGGGGCCAGCCGCTTCGAGGACACCCGAGCCTTCTTGAACGCCATGGCTCAGCTGGGCTTCAAAAGTGTCTCCAAGGTGCGTACTCAGGCGTGCCCCATGCTGCGCCCCCGGGAACCGGGGAGCCCGGAGAAGGAGCAGCCAGGGTGGGGGAGGGCAGGGGGGTACAGCTCAGGCTGATGCTGGTGCGGGGCAGGGGCAGGGGTGGTGACAGAAGTGGGGGTGG
>NW_009260419.1:20428-28204 GCF_000687185.1 Egretta garzetta | reverse complement strand
GCACGGGCTGGGGGAGCCCTTTGCTGTGCCGCGGCCTGCGGGCCGGGTGGGAGCCTCCTCGCCACGGGAGCCCCCTGCCCCGGGAGCCCCCGGCGCGGGCTGGGTCCAGGCTCTCCCCGTGGAGAGCGTGTCCCTCTGCAGGCAGACCTGCCTGGTTCTGCAGTTTCCGTGTTTCTGGGATCAGGGGCAGAGCCTCGGGGCTGGTGGCAGGTGACGTTGCACGCTAAGAGCAGAAAAAAACGAGTTCCTGGGTGGAACGGGCGGGAGCAGGGAGGGGTAGAAGCCCGGCTGGTGTGGTCACGATGGGCTGGAAGCCCTGCCACTCCCCCTTGATTGACTGTTCAGCTCTGTCATTTGGACATGACAGAGCAGGAGGAAAGCCTGCCTGTGGTAGTCACTCGCAGGGTGGCTGAGCTACCGGCGTGACACAGCCGTGAAAAAGGTAAGCGTGATCTTGGGCTGCGTCTGCTGTGGCGCTTTCAGCAGAGACAGGAAGATTAATGCCACCTTTTTGCTGTTAATGCCGTGAAGAACCGGTGAGATCGTGGCTGGAATGCGGTATCCGTGTTGAAGCAGGCAGAGGAGCAAGGCAGGCGAGATCGGGGAAAAGGGAGGCTGGCTTGACAAGGCAAGACTAGAAGAGCTTGACTTTTTTTGGCCTGGAAAAGAGGAGGCTGAGAGGGGCAGGGTCACCCACTATAAATTTATGTAAACACAGCAGAGGCAGAAGAGCAAGAGCCATTTAACAAAAGGACTGCTGGTATGGGAACAGGTGAGCATGGCTTTACAGAAATGGGGTTTATCACTAGAGCGGCGCTTTTGGCTAAGGCGGTTTGTAGGGGAGAAGCGGCAAAAGTGCCTTCAAATGATGCATGATGAATTTGAAAGGATGAGCGGAACCTTGTCTTGGCCCTGATGCCTGTGTTCACTGGAAAGGGTGGATGCTTTCCCCACCTGGGACCCTGCCCCCTTGGTCACAGCCAGGCCATCGCTCCTGGGCTTCAGCCCTTTAGGCTTGTGGCGGATGTTGCTTGGCGTCCATACGGGGTGCAGGCTTGGGGTGGTACCCGTGGTTCTGAGTGCCGGGCTGGGCAGCACCCAACCTGGAGTTTGCAGGATAGTGGGTGCCTTGCATGCACGTGTTTGTGTGCGCCTGGCAGGAGGCGGGGGCTGTTCCCATTCCCTGGAGCTGCAGGGAAGGGGGATTGGCTCTGTGGGCCGGGGAATGCTCCCAGTCTTGGCACTGGTCAGATGGAAGGCACAGTTCCCGGTTCTGAGCTTTTAGCCTCTGCTTTTGGGCTGCTGCTCCCCTTGTTAGCACTAGCTCCGGTGCTGTGGCCATTGCTGGCAGGCATTGTAGGTGTTGCTCAGGGCAGGGAGGGATGACATGGGAATGGCTGTTCTGGGAAGAAGGCTTCCCTCACCTTTGATGGGAGTGGTGGCAAGGGCTTGCGGTACAGAGGTACCGCCCTGCTGTGGCCCCCCAGCCCTCTGAAGGCCTAAAGGGAGCTGGTGGTTGTGAGACGCAAGCTGGTAGGTCTGGACCTGCCAGGAAAGAGAGCCTTTCGGAGGCGGGCACGAGTCCTTGGTCCTGCTTTGAGGCTCATACCAGGGTTTCTTGGCTCCATATCGAATCCGACTTCTCTTCTCACAGGAACTGAAGGGCTTCAACTCACTTGATGATCTTCTCCATGTCAAAGGCATCACCACCCGCATCTTGGAGCTGAACAGCCAGCGGATGACTTGCAGGAGGAGGCCGGGCAGCGAGGAATCTGTGAGGGCGAGCCCTGGTCTGCAGGGGAACAGTAAAGCTCCTGTGCCTCAGGTAGGACAAGAAGGGTAGGGCTCCCCTGCCTGCCTGGTGTGGAGCTCATCTCCCCTCCAGCAGTGCAGGAATCGGGGGGGGATCTCACGCTGGGAGAGGTGGTAGCTGGTAGAGGGACAGAGGTGGTTTATGCGGGAGGAGACATACCTGCTTTGGGGACTGGAGCAGGGAGGCCCAAGGAACACCACACCCTTCCAAACAGCCAGGCAGGCCATCCACACTCTCCCTGTAGGATGGCAGCTTGCTTCGGGGAGCATCCTGATGGGCAGGCTGAGGTACTCCGGGCCCAGCTGGCTTCGTGGTGTCCTGCTGGAGGCTGCCGTGGCCCCCTGAGCCCTGCTGGGAGATGCTCTGGCCACCGTGATGTGCCTGCCCCAGCATCCCTGATAGAAACAATGCTGTGACCCCAGAGGACACTTGTGGCTTCCTGCTGCCTCCCTGCCCCAGAGCAGCTGGCCATCTGTGGGTCTCCTGCAGACAGTTGTTGAGTTCCACTAATTGTTCGTTGCTGGAGGCCAGAACTGGGTGTGGAGAGAGATTCTTCCCCTGGACCAACGACTGAGGCGGCCAGAGCCCGCCTCTCTTGCCAAGTGCTCTGCCCTGTCGTCCGCCTTGTCTCCGGAGAGCGGTGGCCAGCGCGCTGCCTGTCTGGGCTGGCACGCACCCAGCTCTGCGCTGGGGACCTCTTTGGGAGTGCATCTTCCTGCAGTGCTGTCTGCGGGGCGGGGGAAACACACTCGCCCGAGAGCAGCTCTGCCCTGCCAAGCACCTGTGCGCTGCTTGGGCAGGGGAGGGTGGACGCTGGGAGGTGTCTTACTGCCTAGGCGATCATCCCGGGGTTTGTTATCATCTGAGGCCTAGGCATGACCCCAGTCCTCTAGGCCACAGGAGGTGCTTGAGGAGCCCGGGTTTGGTGCTCCCTCCTGAGAAGGCGTTTCTGGACGGGCTGTTGTGTCCTACCTTCTCATCTGGCTGCTGCCTCTCTGCCCGAGAGACCAACCCTGTTCCAGGCCCACTGGCCAAACTGGGTCCGGTCTGACTGGGTGGTGTGAAGGAGTGACCCGTCTGCCTTTGATCTGGGGGATCTGTCCAGAGATCGGCGCTCAAGCACACATGCACGGGGGCCTGATTTCTAAATGTAGAGATGTAAATGTACCCCTACCTGCAGAAAGCGTTGCAGTGCTCGGCGGGAGCCCTGTAAAGCTGCAGAATTTTTCCTTCCCCGGGTGTATTTCTGTGTTGTGACCAAATTGCCTCTCCCTTTCTTTCCTTCTACAAAATACTTCCTCCAGGTTTTGAATCGTCTGGGGGAGGTGACTGAGCAATATCTTCAAGTTTTAAGCGTTCTGTTTAAAAACGTGGCTTGGGCATGGGAGGACTCAAGCGTTTAGGGCGGCACGGGGGTAGCACTGCTTTCCTGCTCGCGCTTCTTCCCTGTTTGAATCTGCGAGCCAGGAGCTTGGAGTGCGACCCCCCTCGGTGCTGTTCAGTTACCGCCTCGCGGGATGCGTGGTCCCTGGTGCGTGGCTGGCCCTGCTCTCCCTGCCCGTAGTTGGGGAACGTTGCCTCTGGGTGTACTGGAGTGCACTTCATTTGGGTGAGCCCAGCTTACGATGCAGATGGCACCGTGTGTCTGTCCTGCCCTTGCTGCCTACCCCAGGGCCAGTCTTGAAACGTAATCAGGAACGATTTTATCCACTTCCACGTTATGAACAAAGTCAATACCAACTGCTGTGGTTTTTCCCGCACACACCCCTTATGGGTTTGCACTAGGCCCATTGGCAGAAGATCTGCAGTTTCCCATTAACAGGTAGGTTTGGAGATCTGTGGGCTGGAATTCTTGGCTGGTTTCTTTCTGGTCCAAGCCATCCCATCCAACAGCCCCTCGGGCTGTGGCATGCCAGTGCATTCGTCAGAAGCCTGTGCCCCGGCCAGATGCTTAGAAGTGTGCGTCTCATCAGTGTGATTCATGTAATTGCTTTTTTCAACCAAATGTAACACCTCGAGGAATAAACTCAACTTTGTTTGAAAAGAGCCATTTTCATATGGTCTCATCAGCGGTGCAAAGCACATCCCTGTCGTTTGCCTTTTACCCATTGAATCCTGCACAGGCCTCTCTCCTGCTGGGTGTCAGACTGGGGCTTCTCCTGCCTTCCCTGGTTTTGGCACAGCTTTCACACCCTCCTGGCCTCTGCAGTTCCTCCTGTATTCCAAGATTTACCAAAAATAATTGTTGTGGGCAGTAGTCTCCTGTACTACTCCCAAGGACTCCGGGGTGCTGATTACCCCAGGCTGCTGATCGGGGTGTTATATTGGCGTGTTGGGAAACAGTTCATCATTCCCACGTGATACAGGGGGGTGTTCCGCTTCCTCCAAGTAATTACCGAGTGCCTCTGGTCTGGGCTTTTTTGGTGGTGCTATTCACAGTGTTGCTCACTTTGGGGAGGAGCGGTGTGGGTCATTAGGTGGGCACGCACTGCTCGCCACCTCTCCAGTGATGGTTGCTCCTGGTCAGCTTGGCTGGAGGGTGATGGGGCCTCTGCGCACACAGCGCCCATCTCCTTTCCATGCTGGGGCCCTGCCTGGGCATGGCAGCCCGCCGTGCAGCAGCTCTGCTCCCTGCCCTGATGAACGAAGGGCAGAGAGCTCCCTGCCGCAGGCAGGGAGGCAGGCCGCCGTGCAGCGGTGGGGCTGGGGCTGGCGGGCTTGGCCTTGTTCAGCACCAGGGATGCTTCTGCAGCAACTGTGTCTTCATCGTAGAGTTGCTGGCTGCCGTGTAACTTGGTCACGTTGCCGCTGTGCTTCCCTGTGGGGCTGGGGGGGGATGGGACCTGTCCCCAGGTTGTGCTTGGCCGTAGCTGCCCCCTGACCCCAGAGAGCACCTTAGCTCAGGAGCCTGCTCCCCTCTCCTTGTCCTTGGCTCTGCTTAGCTCATTGCCACCTCTTCCGTACTGCACAGGGAAGCCCTCATATTCCTCGGGCCACTGCTCTGACCGGCAGCCCCCTCCACTCCCCAGCATGTCACCCAGCACCCTGAGTGAGGGCTGGGGCACAGAGCTGCAGCAGACAGGCCTGACCCTGCCTCTCCCTGTATTGCAGGTGGTGCCTGAGGAGGAGGAGGACGTTTCAGGCCCCTGGGAGCCGGCACACTCTGCGAAAGGGAGCCCTGGGTCAGGACCTGAGGCTGATGGCTCCAGTGGGCGAGGGGCGCCGGAGCGACTCAGCTCCACAGTCTGCGGGGAGCAGGAGGAGGAGGAGGAGGAAGAAGAGGAAGAGGGGAGCTGCTACAGCGAGGAAGGGGAGGATGGCAGCAACGTCTACTTCTATTACACCATTGGAGAGCGCTGGATAGACTACCTGCAGCGGACAGAGGATGGTGGCCTCCTCCGTCACGTGCGGCCCAAGGTAACCCCCTGGGAGCATGGCCCCAGGAGGGGGCTTTGCCCCAAAGAGCAGTGCTGCCCGTCTGGTTGGTGGCTGCCCAACAGGAGCTGGTGCTGGCACCTTGCCTGTGGTCCTGTCCTGGTAGCTGGTGGCCTCAGAACCTACAGGCACCCACCGTTTGCTGTGCCAGGGCCGGTCACGGGCTGCCACAGCACTGCGAGGTCCTGCTGCGTGGTGCATGTGTCTGTCATTGCTGCCACCCCAGGACGTGGTGGGTGCTGTGGGCCAGCCGGGCAGCTCAGGGTTGTCAGCTGGGTGCTGGCTGGGCTGGGAGCTCCGCGCTGCAGGTGCTGCTCAGCAGTCGTCCTCGGCCCTCCTGGCTGTTAGGGCTGGGGGAAGGAGGCACCGTTCCCGCCTGTCCGAGTGGCGCTGGCAGTCCCCAGCCATGCCTGTCCCCGGTGGAGCCACCCTGTCCTGCGCTGGGGTCCTGTGTCAGTGCAGAGCTTGAATTGGGGCAGCAGGGGTCTGCGGGGGGTCAGGCAAAGGCCTCGGGGAGGTTTCTGTGGGACGTGGGCATTGTAGCGAGAAGCCCTGGCCAGCCCTGAGCACAGGGCTACAGCTGGTGCCCGGGCCAGTTACTGGAGGGAGGGAGCCCCCAGCTCCCTGCCTGGGTTGGGGGAGCCCCATGCTCGCCTTCTAGCGGCTGGCCGGCCCATCTGGTAGCCGCCCCACTCTCCCCCCACTTGCTCTTAACCCTGCACCTCTTGCGCGGCGTTAGAAGGATGCAAGGTCCCCTTTGGTGCGACCGTGTCAGGGTTCGGTCTGCCACGCATCCTGGCACAGCTCCCCGTAGCTGTCAAGCGCAGCTCGAAAGGCCCAGCTGTAGGGCTGGTCTGCGCGGAGGCATTGGCATGCCCAGTTCCCCGCCCAGGCTGTGGGTCTGCTTGCTCCATGTTGAGTCCTGCCTAGAGCAGGGCCGAGCAGAGGTACCAACAGGTTTTCTCTGCCCCTGGTTTTGTCCCTGTGCAGCTCTTTTGCTGGCTTTTCCCCATCAGGTCTGATATTCCTCTTGGAAGGACCAAGTTCCAATTCTCCCACAGAAATGTGCCAGCTCTAGAGCTCAGGTGGCCTTCAGCTCCCCTCTGCAGGTCCCCTTGAGTGTGGCCTTGGAAGACTTGCTGGGCTGGGTCTCCTCCTCTGCCACTTTTGGCAGAACTTCAGTGACCCAGAACGTGTGCAGCAGGCTCGCTCCAGCTGCTTTCACTTGCCTCCTTGCAGATGAAGCGGAAATCGGAGAACGGCCTGGATGGGAGGGCCCTTTCCCCGGGTAAAAAGCTGTGCAAGGGCTCTGAGTACAGCAGGTGAGTGCCCTGCATGCTGCGCCGCGAGCTGGCCTGGGGGGTGGGAAGAGCCCCTTCTACCAGCCCCGTCCCTCAGTCCTGCCGAGGTACAAAAGCCGTCTGGGTGCTCCTGCCTGAGCAGGGGGTTGGGCCAAGCGACCTCCGCAGGTGCCTCCAGCCTCAACCAGTCTGTGACTGTCGTTCTGTAGAGCAGGGCTACGGGGGCTGCCCGCGTGGCTGCGGCGGTGGTGGTGGACGTGATGGGAAGGGGGTTGGCTCAGGCGGGAGGCTCGCAGCTGGTGGTTTGGACCCCTGTCCTGAGAACTGTTTGCGCAGTGTGGCCCAGAGCATTTGGCATGCCTCACCTTTGCTTCGGTCTCTCCCCGGCTGTGGTCCAGGACGCTGGGTCCCTGCATGCCCAGTCCCACCACCACCTTTGGGGACCTGCGCAACGCCAAAGCGGGCCAGGCACGGCGCCGCCGCATCCCCTCGGTCGCCCCTCCGCCCGAGCTGCAGGACTGGCTCCGCACCTTCCAGGTAGGCTCGGGAGCCTTGCCAGGGGGCTCGCCTCGGGGCACTGGGAAGCTTTGGGTTCGACGGGCAGGCAGGAGGGCAGCCAAGCCCTAGGGAAGCCTGTCTGCGTGAAGGCCACCGCAGGCAGGCGTTTGGGTCCCATGGTGGATTTTTAGTGAGTTTTTGCCTAGGGTAAAGGAGCACAGAAGTGGTGTTAGCCTTTTTCTTGCCCCCCTTCATCCTGGAATGGTGTTGCTTTGTCCACCATCATGCAGCACCCTGCGTTCCACCTCATGTGACTTGTGGAGCTCCTGACCCTGACTCTGGGGCTCCTCTGTCTTGGGATCTGGGCAGCAGAGCCCTGGCCTGCTCCAGAGGCCCGGCTTTGTGCCTTGCCCGTGCTGGCTGCTGTCCCTGCTAGGGTTGGGGTGGGGGCATCGGCACTGCGCAGAGCCGTGGGGGAGCCTGTCAGGGCCTGCCGCGGGTGCAGGCATCGTGGCTGATGTCCCCGTCCTCAGCGCTGGAGTGGCCCAGAGAAGCTGCTTGCTCTGGATGAGCTCATTGATCGCTGCGAGCCCTCCCAGATCAAGTACATGATGCAGGTCATTGAACCCCAGTTCCAGAGAGACTTCATTTCCCTGCTGCCCAAGGAGGTGAGTTGAGGCGAGGGACAGGCTGGGCCCTGGGGCTGGGCACCGGCTACCAGCCACGGGA
>NW_009260419.1:17055-20192 GCF_000687185.1 Egretta garzetta | reverse complement strand
GGGGGGGGCAGGGTGGGCCCTGGGGCGGGCCCCCGGCTCCCAGCCACGGGAGCCCGCTGTGCCCTTGTGACTCGGCTTCCCCTCCTGCAGCTGGCGCTCTATGTCCTCTCGTTCCTGGAGCCACGGGACCTGCTCCGTGCTGCCCAGACCTGCCGCTACTGGAGGGTCTTGGCTGAAGATAACCTGCTTTGGAGAGAGAAATGCCGCGAAGAAGGTAGAGACCCCTCCTCCCCACGGCGTGTGGCTGGTCTTGGCTGGGATCTGCAGTGGGGCAGCCCACAGCTCCCACGGATGTACATTGTGTTGGCTCCCCAGCAGGGTGAGGGCATGGGCCGCCTGCGTACTGTGAGGCATCCCGCTCTGTGTTTCCCTCCTGCAGGCATTGAGGAGCCCTTGAACCTCAGGAAGCGGCGCCTACTGAGTCCTGGATTCATGTACAGCCCCTGGAAATTTGCCTTCATGCGGCAGCACAAAATTGACATGAATTGGCGCAGCGGGGAGCTTAAAGCCCCTAAGGTGGGTGCTTTCAGGGGTCCTTGCTGAGAACCAGGCTGTAGAGCATTGATGTGCAGGAAGCTGGTACAGGAAGGAAGTGGCAGAAAAACATCCATGACCAATAGGATGAGGACAGCACTAAGAATTTTGAAAGAGCCTCAGGAAAACATTCACAAGTCTGGCCTGCCTTCAGGAGGCACAGGCCAAAGGCGTTCTCTTGGAAGCCCTTGAACGTAGAGGTTGCCGAAGCTGCAGGTCCTGCCTGCTCCCTGCACTTCCTGTCCCTGCCTGCAGAGAGCAGACCCGCAGTGCAGCTTACGTGGAGCTTTCCTGTGTGCTCCGTCTGGCAGCACAGCTGACCTCGGGGATGGCCACCGTGGGTGTTCCAGGGCTGCAGTTCTGCCAGCAGAAGAAGGGTCACCCTGGACCCCAGAGGGGAGGGGGTTCCCGTCCCTTCACCCCTTCTCTGAGCCCTGTGGCAGGGCTGTAGCTGACCATGGCATCCCAGGAGCGGTGCAGCCCTTCTGGAGCTCAGTCGAGCTTTGTCCCTGCTACAAGGTTCCAGAACACTGGGCTGTTGGCTGTGCCACTCCCTGCCAAGGTCCCTGCCTGCCCCTCGTCCCTGTCCAGGAGGCAGGGGGAGCAGAGCCCCAGCCTCCCCTTCCCTCAGTCCCTCGGGTAACAGGCTCGGTCCTGCTGCTCTCCACCTCTGGAGACCTTTTCAGGGCCCCCGGTGTTCCCAGCCCCTTCTCCAAGCCCCTGCTTCGGTGGCACCTGGGGTGAGCAGCAGTGCTCTGCACAGTGCCATTGCTGCAGGGGCTGCACCCCCAGCAGCAAACTGGCACCAGGCAGCCCTTTCCTGAGCCCCCCCGACACCCTGGTCTGTGCCCCCATGAGCAGAGCTCTCCAGGGCACTGCCCGTCGGGATGCCCACCCGCAGGGGCGCCCACCCACCAGGACGCCCCCCCTGTACCTTGCCGTGGCTGAGGGGAATCTCTTCTCTGCAAAGGGCAGCTCTGGGCTTGTTTTCACGCTGAGCTGCCACTTGCTCTCATGCTGCCCCTCCCTGTGGCTTGGCCAGGTCTGCCCGATGTGCCTCCATGTTCCCTGTCCCTGCCTAACCTGCCCGATCTCTGCCCGCTTGCAGATGTTGCTTGGTCATTGCCCACCTTTGCTGCCCTGTCTCCACCTCACCGTGTTGGGGAGGTGGCAGCTGGTGCACCATTCGTGCTGCCTGCCTTCCATCACATGGAAAATGGAGCTGGTGGCCCTAAATGCGCTCTGGCTGATGGCCACCAGTTTTTGATCCAGAACAGACCTCCAGCTCTGAGCTCAATAGCTTCTGCAGCCTTAACAGCCACAAGGGTCCATCCATGGTTTGGCGTCCCCAGGTAGCCTACCATCCCCCAGCAGTAGCTACCAAATGCTGCCCCTGGCTCCTACAGTGGCTGCTGCCCTGCAGAGAAGCAGCGGGGTGGTGGCAGGCGTTACAGGGACCCGTCTGTTCATCCTCCCCTCAGCACTTACTGCTTCCCCGCCATTCTCACAAGGCTTCTGGGGCCCGGGGTTCTGCCGGCCCTGGAGCTCTGGGCTGCCCTCGCCGCCCTCCTTACTCGTGTCCTTCTTAGCACAGGTGCTGAAGGGACATGACGATCACGTCATTACCTGCCTGCAGTTCTGTGGCAACCGGATAGTCAGTGGCTCGGATGACAACACGCTCAAAGTGTGGTCTGCTGTCACGGGGGAGGTGAGCCCACGCTCATGGTCACACCACAGGGTGGCTCCGCTGGGGGGCATGCTGGGGGGCACACTGCGGGGCACGCTGGTCCTCTGCGCTGCCACGGCAGTGGGTGGTGTGAGAGGCAGAGGGCCCTTCTAGCTGGGTTTGTCCCGTCTCTGGCAAAGTGTAGCTGGGGAGAGGGTTTGGTAGGTCCTGTGGCTGCAGGAGCGGTGGGAGGACCTGTCTGAAGCTCCGAGTCTGTTGGTGCAGTAACAAACGAGCGAAGGTTGGCCACGCGTGCTTTTGCTGGCAGTCAGATGGCGTGGGCCACCTTCCCAGAGATCCAGGAGGGGCAAGGAACTTGGCGACCGTTATTGCGGGGAGGACTCTGGTGGGGCCCAAGGTTGTCTGCAGGGCGGTGGATCGCTGGCCTGAAGAGCCTGACTGAGCCGAGCCCTTGCCTAGAGGAAACCCTACGCTTTGATTTTCCTTTTTGCTGTGGTGTTCAGCCTTTCCCAATCCAGTGTCGCGTGTAGAATCACAGAGCGGGTTGGGTTGGAAGGGACCATAAAGATCCTTTGGTTCCAGACCCCTGCCATGGCCAGGGACACCTTCCCCTAGACCAGGTTGCTCAAAGCCCTATCCGACCTGGCCTCAAACTTCTTCTTTGCAGTGTGTGCAGACCCTGGTTGGCCACACAGGGGGGGTGTGGTCTTCCCAGATGAGGGACAGCATTGTCATCAGCGGCTCCACCGACCGGACCCTCAAAGTGTGGAATGCAGACACGGGCGAGTGCGTGCACACGCTGTACGGGCACACGTCCACAGTGCGCTGCATGCACTTGCATGGGAACAGGTACGGGGGGGGCTGGGGTTCGGGGCCTGCTCCGCCTCTCTGAACAGGGCAGGTGGGGGGGTGGGAG
>NW_009260419.1:13643-17038 GCF_000687185.1 Egretta garzetta | reverse complement strand
CAGAGCTGGCAGTCGGGCTCCAAGTGCACCCTTGCCCCCAGGGTTGTGAGCGGCTCACGGGACGCGACTCTGCGCCTCTGGGACATCGAGACGGGGCAGTGCCTGCACGTGCTGATGGGGCATGTGGCCGCCGTGCGCTGCGTGCAGTATGATGGGCACAAGGTGGTGAGCGGCGCGTACGACTACACGGTGAAAGTGTGGGACCCCGAGAGCGAGAGCTGCACTCACACGCTGCAGGGACACACGAACCGCGTCTACTCCTTGCAGGTAACACCCTGGCTCCCCCACCCTCCCACCCGTGTGCTGCAAGGACACAGCTGTGCCTGTTCCAGCAAGTGAGACGCTGCCGCCCCGCCACATGCATGCGCTGCAGGGACGCGCAGGCCATGTCTGTTCCCTGCAGGGGGGACACTCTCTGCCCCTCCACCCTGGCCCCTGCACACATGCACTGGGAACACAGACCGTGTGCCTGTCCCCTGGAGGGAAGGCGCTGCCAAACACACGTGCACCCTCGTTAGCCAAGGGGTACGGGAGCACATCACTTAATCCGCCATGCCCTGAGTCTCTGACACCAGACTGCGAAGAACGCTCCTGCCCTTTCCGGGCCGGCTGCGCTGATCTGTGTCTCTCTGGGCAGTTTGATGGGATGCACATCGTGAGCGGCTCGCTGGACACGTCGATTCGAGTGTGGGACGTGGAGAGCGGAAACTGCCTGCACACCCTCATGGGGCATCAGTCGCTCACAAGCGGCATGGAGTTACGTGACAACATCCTTGTGTCTGGCAACGCCGACTCCACAGTCAAGATCTGGGACATCAAAACGGGCCAGTGCCTGCAGACGCTGCAAGGTGTGTACGGGAGGATGGAACGGCCCCGCTCGCTAGGGGAGTTGGAGCGGGGCTGTGTTGCTCCTGGCTGCCAGGCGTGGCAGGGGCTGGGCAGATGTTGCCCAGCAGTGGGTGCTCCCCCAGAGCCTGGGGCTGGAGGGGGGGGCGCGGGAGGACTGGCAGGGAGAGGGGGGGGCATGGGAAGACTCATGGATACCCTCTGCCTGCAGGGCCCAGCAAGCACCAGAGTGCTGTGACCTGCCTGCAGTTCAGCTCCAAGTTTGTGGTGACCAGCTCGGATGATGGCACCGTCAAGCTCTGGGACCTCAAGACGGGCGAGTTTGTGCGCAACCTGGTGGCGCTGGAGAGCGGGGGCAGCGGGGGCGTGGTGTGGCGCATCCGTGCCTCCAACACCAAGCTGGTGTGTGCGGTGGGCAGCCGCAATGGCACGGAGGAGACCAAGCTGCTGGTGCTGGACTTCGATGTGGACCTGAAATGAACCTGGCCAGTCCAGGCTGGGGTGGAGGATCCCGCGGGCTGGGCATAGCAGCTGGTCTTGGTGGGGCTGGCCCCAGAGCAGGCGCTAGCTCCCCGCGGACTGTAAATACTGTTTGGAGCTGTCTGGGCCTTATTTATATATGTGTGCACTCCCTGGGGGGAGCCCGCGCCCGGCTGGGGCACTGTACAGAGGAAGCAGCATGTTTTGTACACACTAATATATCGATTTATTTCTGTACCTGCGGCCTTCTCCACCCCTGCTGTTCTGCTCCCTGAGCCCGTCCCTCCTGGGGGAGCCGCTGGTGGCTGTGGCCTGTCCCCTTTGATTCCAGGCAGGAGCATGGAGGTAGAGGCTTTCCTTTGTGTCCCTGGCCTCAGAGGTCAGCACTCCCTGCACACGCATGCCCCTCTCTGGTGCAGTGCCCTCTGCCTGGAGACCCGCAGTCCCTGGACTCCAGCCCCTTTATTTTGGGCACGGTAGCGGGCTGGCAACGTCCATGAGGTGCTGAGTGCACAGTGTTGGGCAGATGTGGCAGGGCAGTGCTGTAGGTGGCACAGCCCGATGGCTTGTCGGCTCACCAAGCTGTCCCAGGAGGAGGTAGCCCCAGTGCTGTGCCCGAGAGGCAGCGGTGCTGTGAGCACCTTTTCCTTCCGCACTGCCCTGATCCAGTCAGAGGGAAGTGGACGGAGCTGGGCAGAGCGAGAAGGGGTGCAGCAGGCAGCAGCCGGCTGGGCAGCACCTGGGGGCGGAGGGCAGAGAGATGGGACGGGGCCTGAGCTCTGCTGTGGCGGGAGGTGTCTGCGATGGGGAGGGCGGCAGGAGCTGCTGGCCCGGCTCTGCGGGGCTGCCCCTGGAGCATGGTGCTGGAAGGCAGAGGGGTGGGAAGGCGGCACCGGCTGACCTGCCCTCGCACCCCGGTAGGTGCAGTCCCTTGCAGCGTACCCACTGGCTGTCCCTGGGACCCGTGGCTCTACGGGGCAGAGCGCAGCTCCAGCCGTGACAGGCACCCTGGCTGAAGCACTTGCAGGACAGCAGAGCAGTGGGGGGGCTGGCACACCCCCCTCCCCCTGCAGACAGCCAAGGAGCGGTCCCACTTGGTGCCATGGAGCCAGGAAACTTCCATGCTCCTCCAGCAAGGGTCAGGGCTTGGGTCAAGACTGTCTGTGTGGGAGACGGCTTCTGCTTCCTGTCCTCATGTCTGTGGGTCCTGCTGTAGCCCCGATAGCAGGGCAAGGCCCCGGTCTGATGTCGGCCTCAGGGCTGCTTGCTGACTGAGCAGGGTGGGGGGGCTGCCAGTGTGCTGGGAATGGAAATGGGAGAGTGGGGTTGTGGTGGGTTGAGCCTCGCTGGATGCCAGGGGCCGACCAAAGCCACTCCATCGCTCCCCTCTTTAACCAGACAGGGGAGAGAAAAGTCAATCCAAAGGCTGGTGGGTGGAGATAAGGACAGGGAGAGATCATTCACCAGCTACTGTCATCGGCAAAACAGACTCAACTTGGTGAAATTAACTGAATTTATTGCCAATCAGAGAAGGAGAGGATAAAACCTACTGAATCTTAAAACACCTCCCCCCCACCCCTCCCTTCTTCCTGGGCTCAACTTCACTCCCAGTTTTCTCTCCCTCCTCCTCCCCAGCAGCGCAGGGGGACGGGGAATGGGGGTTGGGGTCAGTTCATCACACGCTGTCTCTGCTGCTCCTTCCTCCTCAGGGAGATGACTTCTCACACTATTCCCCTGCTCCAGCCTGGGGTCCCCCCCCATGGCAGACAGTCCCCCACGCACTGCCCCAATGTGGGTCCTTCCCGTGGCTGCAGTTCTTCACCAACTTCTCCTGTGCGGGATGCAGTCCCTCAGGAGCAGACGGCTCCAGCGTGGGTCTCTCCCTCCCACAGGCTGCAGTCCCTCAGGAGCAGACGGCTCCTGCGTGGGTCCCCATGGGGTCACCAGCCCTGCCAGCAAACCTGCCCCAGCCTGGGCTCCCCTCCCCATGGGACCACAGGCCCTGCCAGGAGCCTGCTCCAGCGCGGGCTTCCCACGGGGGCACAGCCCCCCTCAGGCCCACCCCCCCG
>NW_009260419.1:11495-13274 GCF_000687185.1 Egretta garzetta | reverse complement strand
CCCCCCCCCCCAAAACCTTGCCACCCAAACCCCATACAGTGGCATGGCTCTGGGCTGCCACAGCAATTCCCGCAAGCCCTGGATCATGCTGGAAGGGGGCTCTGCTGGGCTGTGGCACTGCTGGATGCACATCTGGATCTCTGAAGTCCCCTCGCCCTCCGGCAGGCTTGGGGGCAGGCAGGGACCAGCCCCTTCCCCCTGCCCTCCAGCCTGCAGAGGTTGTGGCCGCCGCGAAGCGCTGCTGGCACTGCGGGGGCTACGCTTTCCTGGCCCTCCCCTTCCCCACATACACACGCTGCCCAGCTTCCCCAGGCGAGCGCTCATTCCCAGCCTGGCTGGGGCAGCCCCGGGGAGGGACAGGGAGGCTCCAGGATCCAGAGGGGAGCGGGGGGTGCAGTGTCTGAGCCAGGCTCCACACAGCTGTGGCCTCTCTGTCCAGAATACAGCCTCCGCAAAGCATCGACCCTGGAAGAAGAGGGGGCTGTCACCCGCCCACCTGGTTCGTGGCATCCCAGGCCCAGCCTTCCCAGCCCGGGAAAGGGCAGTGTGGGCCGTGTGCTGCTGCGTGATGGTGGGGCTGGGAGCGCAGCCCTGATGCCGCATGGGCGCAGCCTGCAGCAGGCACCTGCTCTGGTCGGGGAGCAGTGCTGCTGGGGGTGCAACAGGAGCGCCGTGGGGCCCGGGGTGCGGGCTGCTGGTCCTGCCTCTCCCGCAGGTGTGGAGGGGATGTGTGTGCCATGGCCCGGGGTGCTCCCCACCCACCTGTAGCAATGCAGTAATGCACCACGGAGCAGCATGCATCACAGAAACACAGAATCCCAGGCTGGAAGGGACCTCCAGGATCATCTGGTCCAACCTTTCTGGCCAAGAGCCCCGTCCAGCTGAGGCTTGACAGTGCCCAAGGTGACGGAGTCAACCTCTCCCCTGGGGAGATTATTCCCATGGGTGATTCTTCTCATGGGGAAACATTTCCCTCTCATGTCCAATTGGGAATCTTGTCAGGATCAACTTGTACCCATTCCCCCTTGGGGAGTTCTCTCCATGGGACTCCTTGTGACAAGGGAGTCTCCATCTTCCCTGTAGCCACCCCTTAGGCACTGGGACGTGGGGATGAGATTCCCCCCCAGAGCCTCCTGTGCTCCAGGCTGAACAAACCCAGCTCTCCCAGCCCATCCCCATACGGCGGAGAGAGGCTTCCTAGCCCTTGGGTCACCTTGGTGGCCCTGCTCTGGACCCCCTCCAGCCTGCCCACAGCTTTTTTGTGCAGCAGGGACCAGAACTGGGCACAGGATTCCAGGTGTGTCCTGGCCAGCGCTGAGCAGAGTGGGATGAGGGCTCCTGTATCCCTGCTGGTGATGCCCGTGTTGATGCCCCCCAGCACCCTGTTGGCCTTGGCTGCAGCAGCACCCTGCTCACTCCTATGGAGCTTGTTGGCCACCAGGACCCCAGGCCCCTTCCCACAGAGCTGCTCCCCAGCCAGGGGGTTCCCAGCCCGTGCTGCACTCCTGTACTGTGTTTCCCAGGTGCAAGACCTTACACTTCTCCGTGTTCAGCTTCATAAGGTTCTTGTTTGCCCCCTCTTCCAGCCCATCCAGGTCTCCCTGCAGGGGGGCTCCCCCTTCCTGAGCATCCACATCCCCACTCAGTTTGGTGTCATCTGCAGACTTCATCAGGCTGCACTTGATCCCGTTATCCACCATCCCTCAAACATTGCCGTGCCACCCGTAGCTTATCGCCAGCAAGCACGATTTTATCCCTTCCTCCCCACCTTGCCTGAAG
>NW_009260419.1:9570-11332 GCF_000687185.1 Egretta garzetta | reverse complement strand
CGTGGCGCGCCCCTGGCGTCAGACGCTGGCGGTGAGGCAGGGCCCGAGCCACGCACGGGCTCCCGGCCTGGAGGGCTCTGGAGCTGCTCCTGTTCCCGATGTGTCTGCAGCAGTCACCTGTACCGTGGTCACCTGCGCAGCGGTCACGTGTACCTCCATGCAAGGCATTACCGTCCAGAAAACCCGCCCCTCAGACGGTTTCACACACGCGCTCTGCACTACCCTAAAAAGCCAGAGTTTCCCCTTCCTGCCTAGCCTCTTCCAGCCAACAACCCCTGATCCTGTGGGCAAGTGAAAGGCAGGGACGGGAGCAGCGTTTTGCCTTGTCCAGGCCAGCGCACCCCAAAAAGCCGCTCAGCCTTTACACAAACGTCGTCCTAGTGCCTGTGGGGTGGGGAAAGCCTCAAGGGCTCTGGGCCAGTGTAAACCAGCAAACCAACCCCAAACGTGGGCAGAAGGGCACGCACAGGCCACGAGGGGGTGGGGGGCGCATGGTGGGGAGTAAACCAGCTTGTTGGCAGACCTGGAAATGCAGTGATGTAGATATGGCTTTACCTGTATCGCTCTGACAGCAGTGACAGGGAGGGTGTGCACACGCATGCTCACAGGCACGGGTAAACCCGTGTGTGCACACTGGCGCGGGCCCGGGGCTCTGGGGACACTGCGGAGGCTAACATGTGTGCCTCTACAGCGATGCCTTCGGGGCTCCAGCTTCAAGCTCTCTGGAGCTGCAAAAAGGCCAGGTCTCCTGTTCTTGGGAGCAGATCGAAGGATGCCGGCATTGCGGCAGAGGCTGGAGAAACTCCCTGGCCAGAACCTCTGTGATTTTTTTGCTGCCCATACAAAAACAGAAGGAGTGGCTGATAGGCCAGCGGGTCGTGCTGCCATCCAGAGGGACCTCGACAGGCTGGAGAATTGGGGAGATAGGAGCCTCATAAAATTCAGCAAGGGGAAGTGCAAAGCCCTGCACCTGGGGAGGAACAGCCCCGTGCAAGAATAGATGCTGGGGCAACCTGGTTGGCCGGGGTTCTACTCACCCTCACGACGTGGCAGCAGCAAGGCATTAACGAGGAGATGTTTTATTAGTGCCAGGAAACCGCTTCCTAGAAATGCAAGAACCCCGGGTCTGGAGCAGGAAAGCCCAGCGCTGGAGCTGTCACAGCAGAGTTTGGGTGAATTCCCCCCGGCCGGACGGGCAGGCACTGCCATTTCTCTCAGTGCCCCCCGTGGCCCACCTTGAACCAGGCTCTCGATGACGATACTCTAGAGGACGCAGATACGCGGGGCCGGGTGCAGCGTGGATCTGCTCTTCCAGACCAGAACCACCGGCAGCATGCGGAGGCTCAGACCGTGCCGCAGCGCTGAAACATTACTTGTGACACAGGGCCTGGATCCATCCTGCGCCACCCAGCCCACCGCTGCTGTTGGAAGGCGCGACCCATGATGACAGCTGCGCTACATGCCAGTGCCTGGAGCGCCCTGCAAGGCTCCACCAGGGCCTGGAGCTGCCGGCAGGTCAGGAGAGGCTCCGGGTCCCCCAGCCACCGGCGGGGCAGTTGGCCCTGCCGATCCCGCCTGGGCCAAGTTCTGGGACGCCTGGGCTGTGCTGGCCTCATAGTCGGAGACGCGGCGCTGCATGATGGAGGGCATCAGCGCCACGTAGGCGCTCATCAGGCGGTGGTTGGAGTGCACCAGCTTTGCAGCGCAGGCATCGAGGCACATCTCCTGCGGGACGGGGAAGATCAGCGAGGGGGGGGGGCCC
>NW_009260419.1:4476-8395 GCF_000687185.1 Egretta garzetta | reverse complement strand
GGTCCAGCCGTCCGGGCTGTGTCCCCGCAGGCAGCTAACGGAGCTCAGCTCCAGGGCTGGATCCAGCCCCTGCTCAGGTGCCTGGCGCCGCCTGCCCTGGAATGTGCTCGGACCGGTCTGGGCGCAGTGGGGCCCTCGCTGCTCCCCCCTCCGGTGCACAGCCTGGCTGTGGACGTGGCTCTTGGCTGCATTCTCCCGGGCTCTGGGCCAGGAGCTGCTCTGCTGCAAAGTCCCAGTTGTCCCGGGGCAGGGTCTGCTGCCCAGCCAGGACAGACAGACCACTGCTGCGCCCCGGAGATTGTGAGGGGCAGGGGAGAACCACCTCGTGTCCAAAGCCTGCAGGCTGTGGGCCAAAGGGGTGGGAGGGAGCGTGCTGACTGTGTTCCAGGGTTCAGAGCGGGAGCTGGGGCTGGCTCCTCTGGGACATGCAGCTCTGCCGGGAGCTTTCTGGAAGGCAGGAGGCTGCAAGCAGGGCCAGGGGGGCACATCCTGAGGGGCTGCCGTGCCATGCAGAGGCCACTCAGTGCACGCTCCAGGCCCTGGCCCTGTGGGGTCCTGGCTTGGGAGGTTGGGGGTTTCTCTGGATGAGTGAGAGCTCCAGGATGCTGACCCCAGGGAGAGGGTCTCCATCTCGGCTCCATCGTCATGTCTGTGTCCTTGCAGGCCCTGAGGATGTCAGACGGGATCATGAGCAAGGCTGCCACCATGGAGATCCCCATCAGCAGCAACGGGGACACGGGCAGCCTGCCAGAGGACGACGGCTTGGAGCAGGTTTGTAGCTGGGGCCGGGTGGGGAGGTGCCAGACCCCCAGGTATGGCTTTCTGGTCCGGGCTGTGCTGCTGTGCTGGCTCTGCCCCAGGTCCTCTCCGTCAGGGCCGCGCCGTCCTCGGCTGTGTGTCCCGGCACTGCACCTCAGCTGCCTGCGCTCCTCCCTCTGCTGCAGGACCTGCAGCAGGTGATGGTGTCGGGGCCCAACCTCAATGAAACCAGCATCGTCTCTGGCGGCTACGGGGGCACAGCTGAAGGCATCATCCCCACCAGCACCATCAAAGGTAGGCTGGGCCACAGCACAGGCGCGCGTGGTCGGGGCTGGGGCTGCCTGCCAAGGGCAGTGCCGCTCCTCGCACGACGGCAGAGGTGGAGGGAAAGGCTCTGTCGTGGGAAGGAGGGCACAGCTCACCTCGCCGTCCTCTTGCTCCCTGCCAGGCTGCGGGAGCCTGCAGGAAAGGAGGTGTGCTGCTCGAGCCGCAGGGCCTGGGATCCTGGTCCCTCTGCCGGGGCATGGCTCATGGTGGTGCCAGGCGGGGAGGGTCTTGTGTGGGCGCACGGGCAGAAGCTCCGTCTCGAGCCTTGACTCGAGCTGGCTGTTGCCTGGGCCCCGCAGCGCATCCCCTGCTTGGTCCTGACACATTCTGCCTCGGCCCGGCTGTTCGGTACAGTGCCTCCTTCCTGGGATGGGAGCTCCTGCTGGTGCAAGGTGGCTCCTTCCCCTTCTTCCCTGCCAGGCTTGGGCTCCGCTACCGGGCTGGCACACACGTGCCCCCAGCAGAGCCTGGCTGCCTCGGGGTGGAGGGGCTGCCACCCTGCTAAGCCCACTCCTCTGGCACTCCCCGCACACGGTGGCTAACGGAGAGGCACTGTGGGAGGGCTGGGCCACAGGCGCTCCCTTCCCACTGGCCGGGGGTGCCCCCGGGGCGGGCTGTGGCGCCTGGGCTTCACACTGTGCTGTGGCACAGCAGCTCTCGGGTCCTTCCTCCAGTGGTGGGGAAAGACACCAGTGTCCCGACTCTTCTCCAGTCTTGAGTGAACAGGGAGCTCTGGGGTTGTGCAGGTGCCAGCAGTTGTGTGACGAGGACCAGGATGGCCTGCCCACGGGGGGACGGGGCAGGGTGGCTCTGAGCCCCATGCTTTTCCCTTATTTCCTCCTCTTGTTGCTCAGGCTGGCCCTGGGGTTGAGGGTGCTCCTGATGGCAAGGCACGGCTGCAAGCATCCTGGGTGCGGGGGGTGTGCCACAGCCCTGGGGCCCTGCTGGCCCCTGTGACCCCCCGGTGGCTCTGCCCAGGTGCGGGGGCAGCGATGGCCCGGCGGGTCCATGGTGAGCGTTGGTGGTGCTGGGCTGGGCTGAGCCAGCACTGCCAGGGCAGCTCTGTCATAGCCACACCTCTCACCCTCGGTCCCTCCTGGTCCTGTTTCACACCAGTCTCCGTCCCCCACCCTCGCCCCAGGTGTCTCTTCTGCAGCAGACGGCTGCTCGACCCTGGCCGCTCCGTCCTGCGCTAGGCTTGTGCGAGCGGATTTGGACAGGCAGAGGGGACGTGTGCCTTTGCTCCCAGCCTGCTCTGCCGAAGAGCAGCACAAGCGGGTGGCAGGAGGAGGTGTGTGCCATGGCTGGCGTCCCCTTGTCTGTCACACCAGGCCTGTCCAGCTCTTAGGCACGACGATGCTGGCTGTCGGGACGGAGGGAGTGGGGAGGTGTCTTTTTCCGCCCGCCCCACCCGCCCTCCCATCCTCTGTCCTGGCCGTTCCTGCCCCCGTGCCCGTCACGCCGCCCCATCTCCTCTGCCCTCTCTGCTCAACGCCTGCCAGCCCCTCCATTTCCAGGCTGTCTTGTCCAACCTCACCCACCCCGAGGACCATCCGTCTCCCCCAGCGCATCTGCCGCCAGCAGGATGGCCAACCAGGCTGGCACTTCAGCAGGTACTGCAGCCGCCCGGCCCCCGGCCGGTGCTCCGTGGTCCCCCCGCCTGGGCTTGGGCACCTCGCCCCGGGTTAGGGTGCCTGGTGAGCGCTGGGCTCCCTCGGAGCACCTCCACGGAGACGTGGCTGCAGCCCCACGTAGCCACTGGCCTGCAGGCCGGCCAGCCCGCTGCTACAGGAGGAAGAGCTTCCCAGCGCTTGCCGCCTCCGGCACCTGCAGCCACGTCTCAGTCCTGGTGCGGGGGGAGAGGATGGCACTGCCAGGGCCCCGGGTGGCTCCAAGGTGAGACCCCGGTGGTGCCCGGCTGTGGGAGACTACTGCAGCGAGGAGCCCACCCGCGTACTTCCCCGGAGGCGGCTGGCCGCCTCCCCTCTCCTCTGGCCCGCTCGGAGAGGAGGGGGCTCAGGCAGGAGGCTGCATGGGCGCTGGGGCCCTACCTGTGAGAGCCCCTGTGGCTGGGCTGGTGACGAAGTGGCCCCGGGGCCAGGCCCTGCCAGCTCCTGCAGGCGCACTGGGGTCTGTGCCTTCTCCTGCAGGGTCGGCTGCCACCGTGGCCAGGGGCTGCTTGGGACCCCTCGGGAAGGACTCGTAGGAGCAGGGTCCCTGCTGCCTGCGCGAGGTGTCAGGGCGTGCTGCCTGCGAGCTGGTTCACAGGCGGGCAGCCATGCGAGGCCGGCTGGAGCCCGTTGGGACTGCCGGCTGGGGGGAGCTGCCCAGGGCCGGAGCGGGGCCTGGTGCCAGCGCTGCACCGTAGCAGGCACGGTGGCAGCTTCTCGGGCAGGGAGGGTTCTGCTCCAAACAAGAGTCTGTCGTGCGTGGGCTTTGTCGAGCCCTGATGCAGCCCCGTGGGACACCTGCGCTCCTCGCGGTGCCCTGAGCCCCCCGGGCCCAGCCGCGGCACCCTGCTGCGCAGGCACTGTTGGTTTTGGGTGAGCAGCCTGGCCTGTGCCCTCACTGCTGCCCTGATGAGCCGACGCCGCACGGGGCTGTGTCTGTTCCAGGCTCCGGGCTGCACCAGCCCCACCCCAGCCCTGCTGTCGGAGGAGAGGAAGTTGTCCGCGGCATCGCCGTGGAGAAGTTTGACATTGTCAAGAAATGGGGTATCAACACCTACAAGGTGAGCTGCTTCCCGGGACCGTGGGGAGGGCCCAGCGCGCCGCCAGGGCTGCGCAGTGGGGCGGGGGGTCCGGCCAGCCCCTGTGCTGGGGGCGGGGGGGCG
>NW_009260419.1:3275-4398 GCF_000687185.1 Egretta garzetta | reverse complement strand
GGTTCGGCCGGGGCTCCCGCACCGTGGACCTGGAGCTGGAGACGCAGATTGAGCTGCTCCGGGAGACAAAGCGCAAGTACGAGTGTGTGCTGCAGCTGGCGCGGGCTTTCACCAACCACTTCTACAGCCTGGTGCAGACGCAGCACGCCCTGGGCGATGCCTTTGCGGACCTCAGCCAGAAGTCTCCTGAGCTGCAGGTATGCCCGCGGAGGAGGCGGTGCGCACCAAGCCTCGGCCTGCACTGCAGCCCTTCAGGAGCAGACTGAGAGACCCCCACCGGCCTCGGGCTCTGCAGCGCAGCTGGGGGCGGCTCTGCCCCACCGGTGTGTGAGGAGGAGCAGGAGGCAGCTGGGGATAACGGTGCTCAGCAAAGGCCGTGGGGCAGGGGAGAGCGTGAAGGGCCCCGTGCCAGCACCCCCTTGGGGCACCCTGGGCCAGGATCTGGGTGCATGGGAGGAGAGAGGGGGCCTTGCCGGTGCAGTGTGGACCCTGACTCCTCTTCCTCTCCCAGGAGGAGTTTGGTTACAACGCGGAGACGCAGAAACTGCTTTGCAAGAATGGAGAGACACTACTGGGAGCTGTCAACTTCTTTGTCTCCAGCATCAACACGCTGGTGAACAAGACCATGGAGGACACGCTCATGACGGTCAAGCAGTACGAGACAGCCAGGTAGAACGGCGGCGTGGGCCGGGGCTGGGCTCCTGATGGGTGTTGGGCGCCCCTGGGGGGCAGCTGCGGGGCTGCAGTGTCGCTCTGACGCCGGCCATCCCTGCGCAGGCTGGAGTATGATGCGTACCGCACAGACCTGGAGGAGCTGAGCATGGGCCCTCGGGATGCCAGCACCCTGTGCCGGCTGGACGCAGCCCAGAACCAGTTCCAGAGCCACAAGGACAAGTACGAAAAGCTGCGTGCTGATGTGGCCATCAAGCTCAAATTCTTGGAGGAGAACAAGGTGGGGAGGGCCGCGGGGCTGGGCAGGGCCTGCGGGGCGCGGAGCGGGGTCTGCTGCGCACTCCTCCTGTCCCTTGGCTGCGCTGCCTGGTGGCCACCTGCCCAGGACCTGCATTTGGGTGGGCAGCAGCTGTGAGGCAGCCAGGAGGGCCGGGGAGCGCCCGTCTCCGCC
>NW_009260419.1:1315-2712 GCF_000687185.1 Egretta garzetta | reverse complement strand
CGCCCTGGGCGATGCCTTTGCGGACCTCAGCCAGAAGTCTCCTGAGCTGCAGGTATGCCCGCGGAGGAGGCGGTGCGCACCAAGCCTCGGCCTGCACTGCAGCCCCTCGGGAGCAGACTGAGAGACCCCCACCGGCCTCGGGCTCTGCAGCGCAGCTGGGGGCGGCTCTGCCCCACCGGTGTGTGAGGAGGAGCAGGAGGCAGCTGGGGATAACGGTGCTCAGCAAAGGCCGTGGGGCAGGGGAGAGCGTGAAGGGCCCCGTGCCAGCACCCCCTTGGGGCACCCTGGGCCAGGATCTGGGTGCATGGGAGGAGAGAGGGGGCCTTGCCGGTGCAGTGTGGACCCTGACTCCTCTTCCTCTCCCAGGAGGAGTTTGGTTACAACGCGGAGACGCAGAAACTGCTTTGCAAGAATGGAGAGACACTACTGGGAGCTGTCAACTTCTTTGTCTCCAGCATCAACACGCTGGTGAACAAGACCATGGAGGACACGCTCATGACGGTCAAGCAGTACGAGACAGCCAGGTAGAACGGCGGCGTGGGCCGGGGCTGGGCTCCTGATGGGTGTTGGGCGCCCCTGGGGGGCAGCTGCGGGGCTGCAGTGTCGCTCTGACGCCGGCCATCCCTGCGCAGGCTGGAGTATGATGCGTACCGCACAGACCTGGAGGAGCTGAGCATGGGCCCTCGGGATGCCAGCACCCTGTGCCGGCTGGACGCAGCCCAGAACCAGTTCCAGAGCCACAAGGACAAGTACGAAAAGCTGCGTGCTGATGTGGCCATCAAGCTCAAATTCTTGGAGGAGAACAAGGTGGGGAGGGCCGCGGGGCTGGGCAGGGCCTGCGGGGCGCGGAGCGGGGTCTGCTGCGCACTCCTCCTGTCCCTTGGCTGCGCTGCCTGGTGGCCACCTGCCCAGGACCTGCATTTGGGTGGGCAGCAGCTGTGAGGCAGCCAGGAGGGCCGGGGAGCGCCCGTCTCTGCCCACCTCGCTGCTGGGGCTTCTGCTGCGCAGCCTTCCCCCAGCTCTCGGGGATAGTTTTCATTCCGGAGGTGCTGGCAGCAGCTCTGGCCTCCCCCGCACCTGCGTCCCTGCTCCCTGCCCCTTCCCTGGTGCCAGGAGGCAGGGCTGGCTCACGGCCTGCTGACCCCCCCGCTCTCCCCAGATCAAGGTGATGCACAAGCAGCTACTGCTCTTCCACAACGCCATCTCTGCCTACTTCGCTGGGAACCAGCAGCAGCTGGAGCAGACCCTCAAGCAGTTCAACATCAAGCTGAAGACCCCCGGTGCTGAGAAGCCCTCCTGGCTGGAGGAGCAGTGAGATGCCCCCCGTGCGCTGTGGCCGGGGGCACCATGGACCTGAATTCTGGCTGGTGGCGCGGGGCCTGGCCGCGTGCTCGCGG
>NW_009260419.1:0-327 GCF_000687185.1 Egretta garzetta | reverse complement strand
GCCCCAAACCAGGGACCAAATGCTGGCCGCGTCCCGGGCGGGTGCATGTGCATGTCTGTGTGTGGGTGCGCCTGCCACGTGCAGCGGGGCCGGGGCCTCGGCCAGCATCCCACCCCTGAGAGCTCTGCCCCGCGCCAGCTGAGCGTTGCTCCCAACCCCGGCCACGCGCAGCACTTGGGCACTTTCTCCTGAGACAGAACAGTTTGTTTTTCTTGCTAATTTAATCCCTGGTAATTTAATGTCTGGATTTGACACGTGCCCCCCCCACCCTTTCCCGGTGAAGGTCTGACCCTCCCCTCTTCCCTCCCAACTTCTGTAAGACTCCAG
>NW_009260418.1:0-205 GCF_000687185.1 Egretta garzetta | reverse complement strand
GGGGAAAAAATAAAGCATCATGGAACATGCAACCTATTCCAGTTCCTAAAACGCCCCATCAGAAACTCGCTGCGGTCAACGGGAGCATCCCAAAGCAGCTCAGCAGCCACTGAGTTAAGCCCAGGGGAGGAACGCGGCTCCGTAGCTCAGCGTGCGTTACCTGACCAAAGCCACGTGTGTTGGGTTTCTGTGGCAAGGTCTTGGT
>NW_009260417.1:0-685 GCF_000687185.1 Egretta garzetta | reverse complement strand
CCACGCCCACTGCTGTGCCGGGGCCACCTTGCACAAGGGTTTGCACGACGATTTGCATGAGGGTTCTTTCACACGAGGGCTTGCACGAGGGTTTAGCATGCAGATTCGCACAAGGCTTTTTCACGAGGATTCACACGAGGGCTTGCACATGGGTTTGCACAAGGGTTTGCACGAGGAGCTGCAAGCAGAGCCACGTCAGGGCTTGCACAGGTTTTTGCACGAGGCTTTTTCGTGTGGGTTTGCACGAGGGTTTTTCACGAGGATTCGCACAAGGGCTTGCACATGGGTTTACACAAGGGTTTGCACAAGGACCTGCAAGTGGAGCCACATATGGGCTTGCACGTGGGTTTGCACAAGGGTTTTTCACGTGGGTTTGCACAAGGGTTTGCACGAGGACCTGCAAGCGGAGCCACGTCAGGGCTTGCACGAGGGTTTGCACAAGGGTTTAGCCTGCAGCTTTGCACGAGGCTTTTTCACGTGGGTTTGCATGAGGGGTTAGCCTGCAGATTCACACAAGGCTTTTCACGAGGATTCTCACACGAGGGTTTGCACGAGGAGCTGCAAGCGGAGCCACGTCAGGGCTTGCACAAGGGTTTAGCATGCAGCTTTGCACGAGGGTTTTTCCACACGGGGTTTGCACGAGGCTTGTTTCGCACGAGGGGTTTTGCACGGGGGGTTTTGCACG
>NW_009260416.1:41352-42312 GCF_000687185.1 Egretta garzetta | reverse complement strand
GGTAACACAGCACGTTGCAGACCCCATAACTCTCTCCAGCTGGTTGGATCACAGGGAGATGCTGGCAGCCACAGCCCCTGAGCGCAGGGGAGTTATACAGCATCCCCGGGCACTCGGTGCACCGGGCTCCCATGGCTCGTAAAACATGTGCCCGGTGCTCCCCGGTGCTGGGCACTGTTTGTCACGGCTGCCTGTCTGCCCTCGGTGTCCCCTCCATCCTTTACGCTGCCTGGGGGGCTCTGCGTGCTGCCCGCTGTTGGGCTGGTCCAGCCCTAGGGTGGCCTGTGGCACGATGCCACTGTCCAGCTTTTGCCTCTAGCATGTTTTGGAGTGGTCACCCTGGCCGGTTTGAGCACACCCTGGGTTCTGGGCCTTGCTTTCCGGGCTGCTCCTGCCCACTGAGTAGCAGCTTTGGGTTATTTTACCTTCATTTTCCCAGGCTGGGTCTTGTTTTGTTTCCTGCCTACATTTCTCGGATCCTTTGAATCATTTCTCTGCTCTGGCCAGTGTTTGCAGCACCTCTCTGCTCAGTATCATCTACAAATATAATTACGATTCACCATTCAAGTGAAAGTTTGGGAGATGGGATAAAACGATACCCTGAAGTTCAGCAGAATTGCATCTCGCTTGCCTTATCCATAAGCTTTGCCCAGCAATTATTCCGAAATAACCGCCGCTGGGCAAGCCAACGTCCTTCACCCAGGAGCCCGTCGCGGTGGGTGTGCAGGCTCCTTCCTCTGGCTGTTCTGTTCTGCACTAGGGGTGGGTGCAGGGTTTATCCTGCACCTGGCTTCATTTTTGTTGTCCTTCCTCGCACAGAAAATCCGCCTGGTTTGCTCTGCCCATCACCAGGGCCCCAGTTTCTTCCCGGCACTGTGTGTGTGTCGGCGGGTTAATCGGTTTGTCTCGGCGCTGGCCACGCCGGCCAGGTGACTGTGTCTATGTGGAGATGCTGTTTTT
>NW_009260416.1:38566-41026 GCF_000687185.1 Egretta garzetta | reverse complement strand
TCCTTGGAGATGCTGTTTTTGCTTTCCCTGCAGCTGTTTTTGCGAGGCCTCTGCTTCATTTGCATTTTTCTGGTTAAAAACAGTAATTTTGCCCTTTTGAGTCATCTTTATTTTTGAGCCGTCATTAATTTTCTCTCCCTCCTTGTTTATTAATAGACCTTTTCACTTTTGTGCTGATTCTGCCTGGGTATATTTGTAAAGTCCTTTGTATTCCCCTTAGCCCTCTGGCTGTTAACTCCTTCTGCTGGTTCGTTGTCCCTTTTTCCCGCTGCAGCTGCGAGGGGACACTATCGACTTACAAATCCCCCTCCTGTCTGAAACATTCCCCTTCTCTTGTTCCAGGTATCTCCTAAGAGCATCGCAAATGAAAGGCATGATTGAAATCTCTCTTTTCCAAGCGCCTTTGATGCCTTCGCTGCCTCCTTGCGTAGCCGGCGTTTGCTCTGGCTGCTGGAGAGCATCTTTCTCCTGGCAGCAGGGGACGGGGACGTCTTAAAGCCTGCGGGGCTGCAGGCAGGCGTCGGATGGGACGCAGCTCTCTTCTCCTCGAAACGCTTTGCTTTGCCTTATGCTGGCGGCTTTCTGTTCTTGCCTTTGCTCTGCCTCTCCCTGCCAGCTCTCCTGCTCCCTCCCTGGCCCCGCCGCCTGCTGTGTGAGCTGGCCGGGCTGGGCTGGAGCTCTGCTCAGAGCAGGAGAGGTCCAGGGTAGCCAAAACCTCTGACAGTTCTTACCCGGGCTGCCGGGTGCCAGCGTTGTGCAGTCAGCGAACGTGCCACAGCACGTGCCTGGCATGGGATGAGCCCTGCGAGCGGCAGGTTCCCCAGCGGGGCTGTTTAGAATCTCCTTGTACCTGCCTTTTTATTAGTCTTGTTATTATATTTTTTTTTTCCCCCCATCCAAAGAGCCCAATCTGCGGCAGGCTGTAAAGAGTGACATTGCGGGTGCGCAAGCTGCATGCCGAGGCTGCGTGCGGTCCCCCAAGGCTCCCGGTCCCCCGGTGCTGCCGTCCCCGTTCACCGTCAAGGCTTTAAGGTTATCTGCTCTATCGACGGGAGTATGGATTGAGTGGAATTAGAAACCTCGGAGGCTAAAAATACAGCTCCCTGCCAGGAAATGCGGCAGCCTGCTGGGAGGGCGCTGGGTGGCACCGAAACTTTTCCGGGAACTGGCACGCTCCGTGTGAGCCCCGCAGCCCGGCATCCGCGCCCGTCCCCAGGCTCCCCGCGTGAGGCCACGGTGTCTCTGCCCGCAGCGGGAGAAGGCGGCAGGAGCCCTGGCTTTGCCATCCGGGCCGCGCTATAGGTGTCCTCACCTGCTGGGAGGGGATGCAGATGATGGAGGAATTCGGCAATGCGCTGTGTGGCGTCAAGTAGGGTCTGCAACGTGGTCAGCCCTGTCTCACTGTTGTTTGTGGGGTCCTTCCCCAAAGAGGAGAGGGAGAGAAATGGGGGAGACCACGTTGCCGGTCTGTGCTGCAGATGGTCACTAGAGGCTAGGCTGGCGTGTCGCCCAAGCAGCTGCTCTGAGACCTCACAAACTCGAGGCATGAGCGCAAGCTCCCCATGAGCAGTGTGTTCCTGGGGATGGTGTGAGGGGAGCCTGTGCCCGCAGGGAGCTCCAGCCACCTCCTGGCTGATGCTCCAGCATCCCCCTGGGCACGCCAGGCTGTGTTGTGCCAGGCCGGCGGGTGTTACGTGCCAGGCAGCTGGGCAGCGCTCCCACCACCGCTTTTACCATGGTACCGTGGTGTGCCTGGCGTGGGGCTGCCTTTCCCTGCTTGACGTGGCAATGCTGAGCTGTTTTGCTAGCCAGCTCCAAAAAGCAGGGCAGCACAGGCTCTTTTGGGGATGCGCTGCCCATCGCTGCCTGGCTTTGCGGGTCGAGCTTGGTCCTGGAGTCTGGAAGCAGCAGGGTTGCCCTGCCCAGCGTAGTGTGAATGAGACCCGAAGCCAGGGCTGTTGCTCTACCTCCCAGAGCGTGAAATCGGTCGGTGCCGACGCGTGGCCGTGGCATCGATGAAGTGTGTAATAGGCTGGGGGCAGCAGCTGTGCTGCCCTGTGGGGAAGAAAAAAGTGCTGCAGCATCCCTGCCAGCCTGGGCCAGCCACCGCCTTGCCGTGCCTCTGCCCGGGCTGCGGGAAGCAGCTCTTCCCTGGCAGTGTGCAGCAGGCAGAGGCAGGGCTGTGTGGGGAGAGGATGCTCCCAGCACCGGCCGTCTGGCTAATGCTGCACCATCTGCTTTGGAGGGTGAGGCAAGGTGAACGGCAAGCTTTCGAGGAGCCCGTAAATGCTGCGTGCGAAGGCTCTTCTTGGAGGTGACTTGGGATGCCTGTGGAGCGATGCTGTTCCTGGCTGCTCCCCGTGCTGGCAATCCTCAGGAAGCAGAGCCTGGGAGGATCAGTGATCCCCCCCCCCCGGGGTTTGGTTGATGTCCCATGGGCTGAGACTCTGGGAAAAGTCC
>NW_009260416.1:38210-38460 GCF_000687185.1 Egretta garzetta | reverse complement strand
CTGCCTCTTGGTGAGAAAATATATAATGCCTCGGTGTTGAAAAATGACTAATCCAGACCTTGGAGAGTTTGTAGGATACGTTCCTTTCTTGCGGTCGATAAAGATAAAGGGGATCGTTCTGCCAGCAAAATTAGTGTATCAAAGAGGGGGGAAAAAAAATGACAAGAGCTGCACAGACAGAAAAATGGATGGGGCAGCTCCGGAACGGTGCCCAGCATCACCGCGGCGCCCGTGCCTGCGCCTCGTGCCC
>NW_009260416.1:37267-37859 GCF_000687185.1 Egretta garzetta | reverse complement strand
CCTTCCCGGCACCGCTGCCGGCTGTCGGTGAGGGGCCGCGGGGAGCGTTCGCGCCTCGGCTGGGGGCTGCGTGGAGGGGAGGCTAATGTACCGGAGGTGCCTCGGAAATGAGAGCCTTGGATGGGTTCCTGGCCCTATTGATCTGCCGGCAGTTTATGCATCCTGACATTCATAATCTCGGTCGGCGCTGATGGTCCAGATTAATGGGCCCGGGGGCTGTCCATCCGTCACTTCACATTAATTACTGAAGAGGTGTTTTTCCAGTGATTTACCTGACAGCGGCCCGTGATGAATCCCCCTAAACGGAGTGGGCAGTGATTAATCACGGGGCCCCGGCCCAGCCCCACTCTGCCTTCCCCTCAACCGCAGCACAGCCCCCCACACCATCCGTCTCCATAAACCCTGCCTGATGCATATTTATAGGGGCAGGGGGGCCTGGCAGCTCGCGGCGTGCCTGCTTCTGCCAAAGATGATGAAAAATACATCTCTGACGGGATGGGGCAGCAGGTGAGCGGGGCTGCGGCGTGCCGGGGTGGCAGCCATGGTCCCGTGCTGGGGTGTCCCCGGGCTGGGGTTTGGTTTCTGGTGCTCC
>NW_009260416.1:35138-36407 GCF_000687185.1 Egretta garzetta | reverse complement strand
GGCTGGGAGGCAGCTGCCCCACCACAGCAGAGAGCCTGGGGGCATCACCCAGCGTGTGGGAGCCATGCCCGGATCCAGCTGTTGCCCAGCCCTGGGACGGGCAGGACAAAGCATCCCATGATGAAGGACTCAGGGAACTTAGCCGTGGCCACTCGATAATGAGGACCGAGCCTGCCCCTCCATCCCCACCAAGTGCCCAGCCTGGGGCCATGGAGGCTACCCCTGAGCCTGGGGGCGGCCCCGCTAGCCCGACGCCCCCCGCTAGCCCAACAGCCCCGCTAGCTAGTCCTATGTGTCGGACAGGGCCAAGTGGCATGTTGGAGCATTTGGGGGACAGCGCCCTGGATCCCGCTCGGGACCTCTCCCAGTGCCTGGGAGAGGGTGTCCTGCCACTGGCAGGGGCAGGCGACTGGGGCAGCGCGTCCAGGCTGACGTGGGAGGCTGCAGGTCCAAAAGCCCAGGGAGAGGAAGGAGAGCCTGGGGGGTTCCTCCTGGCGGGGCAGAGCGAGGGCTCTGCCACTGGGGGACCAGCAGAGGAGGAAGAAGAGGAGAGGCAGAGAGGCATGGCTGAGCTTGCTGGGGAGAGCATCTCGGGTGTACCAGGAGCTGGCTGCGAAACCGAGTGCTGGAGGGGTGGCATGGGTGATGCACCAGTGCTCCCTGGGGAGAATACCCTGAGGCAGGACACAGGCAGTCCATCCCAGCTCCCACCCAGCAAGGAGGAGAGTGCTGCCGGGGCTGGGCATCCTGGTGGGGAGGGCGTCCCGGTGCCCGCTGGAGAGGGAGCAGGCAGCACCTCTGCCTGCACAGACGGCAGTGCCAGGGCTGAGGGCGCCCTCCTGGGTGCTGGCCAGAAGCCAGTGAGGGGTGCATGGGAGGGGGCACCCTCAGAGAGCCACAAGCCCCTGCCACCCCTGGAGCTGCTGTGCCGTGGCGTTGAGGGGCTCTCACCCGCAGCCTGGGCTGAGGAGCCGGTGGGGGCAGATGAGGACGCAGGCTCACCACAGCAGCACCCATGCAGCCAGGAGGGCGAGCAGGAAGAGGGAGACACCCCAAAGGCAGAGCACGCCAGTGCTGGGACCTTGAGCGAGGCCAGCCCAGGTGCTGAGGAGAGCTGGGACGTGCTGTTCAACGATGACGGGGACTGCCTGGACCCACGCCTGCTGGAGGAGGTACGTCCTGCGAGCCGGCACCCGTGGGGGTTTGCAGGGACAGAGTGGCTGCTGCCTGCTGGGATGCAGGGACAAGGGTCCGTGGAGGTCGGCTGCC
>NW_009260416.1:29634-34729 GCF_000687185.1 Egretta garzetta | reverse complement strand
CCTGGTTCCCTTCCCGTCCCACGGTGCTGGTGAAGATCTTCCCTCTATAGTACATAAAGCGCACCCAGGAAAACCTGCTCGAGCGCCGTAAACCGCAACTGCACCCTTGTGAAACTGGGGCTGGTGATAAAGAAATGGGCTGAGATGTATGGGCTCTCATTGAAATAGCAACGGGATGTTTCCTCGAAACTACAGCTTCTTAATCAGCTGTGGCTCATTACCATCCCCTCCTGCACATGTGTGGCTGAATTTACTACAATTAGCTGCTTAGCACCCGGACCGACGCTGTTTTCCTGCTGTTTGTAAGGAAACCTCGGCTTCTGCAGCAAGGCTGGATATCCCTTATTGCATTTTAAATCAGTAGCGTCAAAACGGTAATTTTCCAAATGACATTAATGTGCCCAAAGTAACAAACAGCGCTAATATTGTTACAGCCAGTGTCCGTCCACCCTGGGCTGGAAGCAGGGTGTGAAGTGGCGGATGGTGCCTGATAACAGCTTCTAGGAAAGGGTGAAGTTAACTCAAGAGCATTGTTACTGAAGAGCGCTGGTCCCCACCGCATCCGTGGGGCCATGCTCGGGCTGGTGTGCCCTTGCCAAGCCTGGCATGGGGCTGGGACAGGGTATGGGGCACGGAGGGGTCGCCTCCAGGGCTGCTCGGAGGGACATATAGGGGGGGGCTTTGGGTACCCCCATCCCTGCCTGCCTGTGCTCCCCCCAGCTGCGGTCCCCCACCCTCCAGCCAGGAGGTTGTGGTGAGTGCTGGTGTGAGCGGGACGGCACTGCTGCTCCGACGGCAGCTAGCACGCGTGGCGCTGGCACTGGCTATCTGTGGGCTGGCACGGTGGCCACAGCTTTGTCCTGGGGCACAGCGGAGCGGCTGCCCGGCCCCGCTGGGGAGGCAGGTCAGGGAGGGCCGGTGTTACGGTGCAGCCGGAGGATGCTGTGGGCAAGGTTGTGCCATGCAGCACTGGTGCTAACCAGCTCTGGAGCATCCGCGTTAGCTCCCCTGTGCACAAGCTCCGAGCAAAGTTTGAGCTTTCCAGGGAGCTTCTACAAATGGGTGAATTAGAGCCTGAAAAGGGGGTTTATCAATTAAAAGTTGCCATCTTCACCCCCCTGCAGATTCCCATGCCGAGCCCGGTGCTTCCTGAGCCCTCTGAGCTCTCGGCAGGCAGACACGGCTACTCAGGGAGGGTGCAGGCTCTAGGGGAGATGGAGCTGTTGTTAATTAACAAAAAGGACAAGAAAATTAGTAGCGTTCTTCCTTGTAACCGAATCCTTATGCGCTGCGGATAGCCAGCAGAGAGCAAGATTTATGACGTTCTGTGTGGAGGAGAGATTTCTGATAGCGGACCGCTCTTTAATCTAGCAGGAAAAAACACCATAGCGAGATCCATTGGCTGGAACCTGAAACCAGACAAATTCAGAGTAGAAATCAGTTTGAACGCAGAGGGTAATTAAGGACTGCAACCATTTCCTTGCAGGCTCGGTGGGCTCTCCCCCCGCCGGCGTGGCGTGCCGGGGGCTGCGGTGCGTGTGTGCCGGGGGCCAGGGTGCGTGCGTGCCGGCGCACGCCTCCCCTCCAGCTCTGGAGATGCGCTCTCGGAGAGCAAGCGGGAGCGTAAGCGAGCGGCCGCAGACCCCTGTAACATGCTCTGGTGAGGATGCATCTTTAGAGAGCAGCGAGGCATGATGGACAGGCTTCGTTTCCCACGGCCTTCTGTCTCTGCCGTCCATCTGTTCGGCCATCCACGGACCCTCCCCGGCACTGGGGCCCCCCCGCCACACTTGGTGATTTGTGAAGGTCAGGGACCGCTCCAGCACTCGGCGCGCCCGCTCTCTAATCATCTTCCCAGCGCCTGGTACTACCTGAGCGCTCTGCTCCCTCAAGCGGTGCCGCAGGGCTTCATCCTGCCCGGGGACAGCTCCTTTGTGTGCCCTGAGCGGGCAGGGGGTGCTGGATGAGGGTGCAGCCCCACACGGGGTGTGCTCGGTTAATGGGTGACGGTGGCGGGGCGGGTGGCTCTGCCGGCAGTGCTAGCCTGTCCCGTGAGCTCCATAACTCAGCTCTCCCCTCCGCCGGCATCCAGCCGCCCCGGCAGCACCCCCTCACCTGCCGTGAATCCATCTTCCCCATAAAATTGTCGGAATGAGCACTTTTTATTGACTGAGCTGGCTGGGATTTATGGACTCTAACCTTCCAGCCGTGGTGTGCTCTGCTACGATCACTTGGGGGATCGGGCTGGGAACCCGGCTGAATTATGTACCCGCTCCCCAGCACCATGCTGGCCCCACGCTCCGGGGGGGATGGGGGAGCCCCCGCCAGCTTCAGGCTGTGCCTGGCCTGGACTTGCAGTCTGAGTGGGGCTGTGAATCCCCACAGCTGTTGGCATGGTGTGGTTTGGGAAGCAGAGGTGTGGCAAGTGGTGCCCACCAGCACCGATGCTGTGGGGTGGAGGGGAGCAGGGGGCGGCTGTGCCCCCATGTTGTGGGTGACTGCTGCCCGTGTTTTAAAAGGAAGGTTGAAAGATGGGAGAGGTAAAAAGCGCTACAGCCGTCATCTTCTAGGGCTGGAGAAAGTACCCCACTGTGAGATACTAATGGCGCACAACCCGTTTAGCTTATCAAGCAGGAGATTGAGAAGGGACTTGATTAGCATGAGTAAGTGCCATCACAGCGAGGGTACCGGGGACCGAGGGCTCTCTAATCCAGTGGAGAGGCAGAACAAGAACCGCTGGCTGGAAAGCGAAGCCAGACAAATTCAAATGAGAAATAAGGCATAAATTTTTAGCCACGCAGGTGATTAACCACCAGAACTTGCTCCGCAGGGGAGTGCTGGGTTTTCCATATCGGCGTCCGGGGCACCAACGGGCTGCTCTGGTGTGTGCTACAGCCGGGGCATGCCAAGCCCCATGCTCCCATGTGGTGGGCAGGCATCAGTCTTTTCTCCTGACCTTGCTCTCCTGCTCCTTGTTGTTCCCCAAATGTATTTTGGGTCAGCACGTCGCTGTGGAAGGAGGGGTGTGCTTGGGGGTGCACATGCTGTCTCACCGGTGCCATTCCCACCACGTCCCCGGCGGGACCGCATAGCGCAGCAAGCGAAGGGATGCGGGTAATGGGAAAAGCAAGTGCGTGGCGTGAGAGCCCCGGTCGATAACTCCTAATATCTCAGCACCATGAATCCATCTGCAGTGCTGGGGCAGGGAGTGGGGGCCGGAGCGCTTGCTATGGACCGGGAGCTTGTGTGGGGCGGGTGGGAATGGGTAGCTCAGTGCTGTGCCTCTCCCACCCCTGCAGCTCTCGGGGGGCGAGAAGCGCCGGGAGAGCAGGCAGTCACCCCGCTTTGACTACTACGGTGCCGAGCCTGCTGCACCAGACCTCAGCGATGCCGAGCTGCCCCATGTCATCGAGATCTATGATTTCCCCTCGGATTTCCGCACCGAGGACCTGCTGCGTGTCTTCTGCAGCTATCAGTGAGTCTGCAAGCAATGCCCCATCCCCAGCTCTGGGTTCCCCTGCTGCCTGGGCTCTGCTCTGGACCCCGGCCCACCCGGTGCTGATGCCTTGCTGAGCTTCGCTCTCTCTGGCAGGAAAAAAGGCTTTGATATTAAGTGGGTGGATGATACGCACGCCCTGGGCATCTTCTCCAGCCCCATAACAGGTATTGCTCCCAGTTCAGCTGGGGATGGGCAGGGGTGCCCCTGCCTCTCCTGCAGCCGGATCCCGGGCATGGGGCTGACCCTGCACGCAGACGCCACTGCTCTCTCCCCGCAGCACATGATGCCCTCAGCACCAAGCACCTGATGGTGAAGACTCGCCCCCTCTCCCAGGGCACCCGCGCCTCTAAAGCCAAAGCCAGGGCGTATGCTGGTGAGTGATGCTGCCCTGTGCCGGCTTGTGCCACGGTGCTTGTGCTGCAGCATCTTCATCCCAATGACTGGGGAGGGATGGGGACGGTTAAGCACTGCGGAGCTGTGCCAACTACCCTGTCCCTCCCGGGATGCCCCTACTGATGTTCCCCATCTCCGCTCACCTAGACTACCTGCAGCCAGCCAAGGAGCGCCCCGAAACGTCGGCCGCCCTGGCCAGGCGGCTGGTGATCGGCGCCCTGGGGGTACGCAGCAAACAGACGCCAGCCCAGCGAGATGCTGAGCGGAGGAAGCTGCAAGAAGCTCGGGGTGAGATTTGGATGCCTGGGGGGCTGCGGTGGGGGGGCACCCTCCCTGTGGATGCACCTTCTCCCACGGTGCTGGGTGGGAGTGGGCTGTGCCAGGGTGGGCTCTGTCCTCCCCTGCAGGGAAGTAGGTGGCTGTGGCGTGATGGGGACCTGGGGTTGACCCTCCTCTTCTCTCTGCAGAGAGGAAGCGCCTGGAGAACAAGCAGCGGGAGGATGCCTGGGAGGGCCGGGAGTGAGTCTGGAGGCTGCACCTTACCCCTGCTGGGAAATCCCGGGGGTGCCCAGGCTCCTCTCTGCGGGCAGGCAGGGCACCCTGCATCTCAGAGCAGGGGCGGATCCTGCACCGCGTCCCAAAGCACTGGGCTGCTCCGCTGAAGAGGCTGAGCAGGGCGTGCGCAGGCCGGTCGGGGCTGTGCGGATGCTGTTGCCGTCGGGCAACGCTGCCTGCCCTGCCCGGGGCAGGAACCCCTGCACTGCCTGCTGCGGTGGGAGCAGCTGGCGGGACAGGGGCAGCTCAGCAGCAAGCGTGTGGGGCCATGTGGGGCGGCCCGGGCCACCTGGCAGGGCCTTGCGAGCAAGAGTTTCCGTCCTTTATTTTGCTAATAAATACCATTTATTTTATTTGCCTGGCCAGGCTGTGGCTCTCCGTGCCCCTGCGTGCCAGGGGAGGGTGTGCATGCTGGGGGCTGCCGGGCCTGGTCCCTGCCACCGTGGGGATGTCCGCCCCTCCCAGGTGGTGGGTGTCCCCCACGGGTGGGTGGGGGGTGCAGGCAGGAGGGGCCAGGCAGGAATGTGCTGGCAGGGACCCTGTTTACTTCTGCGGCGCAGCTGCGGCCCCAAACAGCGGGGCCCTTGTTGGTGCACGGGCAGGGCCGCCTTCCCGGGCCCGCCTGGGGCTGTGATGGGGCTGCGGCGC
>NW_009260416.1:28830-29228 GCF_000687185.1 Egretta garzetta | reverse complement strand
GGCACCCGCCTCACCACGGCCCCTGGCCTCGGGCCACCCTGAAGGTGTCACCGCTGTCCCTGGCAGCTCCTCCACGTGTGGGGACTGTCACGTGTGGGTACAACCCAGCCTGTCCTGGCTGCAGGGCCGAGGCGGATGTCTGCGTGCAAGGAGAGGGGCGGCACTGCCCAGCAGCTGGGGCCAAGCAGTACAAAGCGTGGGTTGGTGGCAAATATTCCCATTTATTTCCTTTAAAAAAAATAGCTAGAAACCACGGGAGGAAACAAACACAGAGAGCAAGGGCACAGTGTCCCCTGTGTCCCCACCCTGTGCCCAGGAGCAAGGGCTTTGAGGGGCATAGTGGCCCCATCCCTGCTCCTGGGGCTGGGAAGCTGCCAGGGCAGCCTGGAAGCCCGGCA
>NW_009260416.1:27970-28576 GCF_000687185.1 Egretta garzetta | reverse complement strand
GGCTGGGGACTGGCTTCATGGTGCTGGTGAGGAAGAGTGCAGGGGAAGGAGCAGTGGATGGGGGGGTGGATAAGGGGGTACGCCCTCTGCCATTGCACAGCACCCCTCTCCCATCACACAGCACCTTTATTGAGGACAGGACTGGTGCACGGGTGGTAGTGGCCAAGGCCTGTCCAAATCTGCTGGGACCAGGGGGCTGGGCAGGCAGGCTGAGGTAGTCATCCTGGGGGTACCGGAGCCGCAGGGGTGAGGGCTGCTGTGGTACCCAGGTCCCTCCAGCAGCACAGGGCTGGGTACCCCTGGGTGCTCCCCACTGGTCCCGGTGCTTGTCTGCATCCTCTGCGGCAGCATCAATAAATACAAAAGTCTTCGAGTCCCTGAGCTCAGATGGGTGCTGCTGGGGCACAGGAGCTGGGGCGCAGGAGCTGGGCTGCCCCAGGGCACTGCCGGGAGCGTGCCGATGCCGGGGGGTCATACGAGGTTGTTGGCCAGGCGCTCCCGTCGCTCCAGATCGCTCACCACATCAGCACCGTAGGCGTCACCTGGGGAGAGTGATGGTATGTGTGTGGGGGACACAGGACCTGCAGGACCCCCAGCCCCATGGCT
>NW_009260416.1:27277-27937 GCF_000687185.1 Egretta garzetta | reverse complement strand
CTCCGTACTCGTGTGGCAGTTGTACATCCAGATGCGCTGCCCGTCGTACTTGCACTGGCACCGCATCACATTGTTGGAGAAGTCCGACTCGGCCACCTCGTGCTTGGGGTTCACGACGACCTGGGGAGGCGAGGGACAGGGCTGGGGTCACCGCTGCCACGCCTTGGCCCGGCAGGGCTGTGGCATGCACCGTGGGGTGCAGAGCAGCACCCCGATGTGCAGGGTGAGGCGGTGCTGGTGGTGCCCACAGAGAATGGCCCCCAGCCCTGAGCTCTGATGGCTTGGGGCATGTCCTGCCCCTCCGTCCCCGTACCTGGAAGGTGTAGCTGCCTGGCGGCACGTCGGTGATGTCGATCCACTGGCAGTCGATGTCGTGGCGGTAGGTGTCCCAGCACCCCACACTCACCCCCTGCTCCCCAAAGTTGGCGCAGGCGAAGCGTCGCTGCAGCCCTGCGGGAGGGAGGGGAGGTGAGGGAGGGCATGGGCAGAGCCCCCCTCAGGGAGCAGGATGGGGCTGGGGGGGGGCGTCACTGGCAGCTCTGCTGCTGGCACCTACCCTCAGGGCAGTTGGTGTCCTCCAGGCAAAAGCTGGCCTTGTGCCCCTCGGCCACCTGGAGCCGTTGAGCGTCAGCAGGTCATAGTGGGTGAAGACCTCGATGC
>NW_009260416.1:26471-26995 GCF_000687185.1 Egretta garzetta | reverse complement strand
CGAGAACCGCCCCCCCCCGCTGGGGCAGTGGACGGGGCCGTGGCGCTGGCACTGCTGGAGGCCCAGCTCGCTGCCAGTGCAGCGCACCCCGCTCATCACCACCCGGGCGGCATCGGGGCTGCCTGCCCAGTACCACGTCTCCTGGGCAGAGGAGGAGCACAGCGCTCGGACCAGCCCTTGCACCCCCTGCCAGCACCCACCCTGCCTCCCCTGCCAGCCCCCTGCCCCAGCGCTGCCACCAGGGCTTGTGCCCCCAGGCTGTCCCATCCCAGAGCCCCTGGCCACCCCATGCCCACGCCACGCCGTGCCCTGCCTGGCCCCGGGAGGGGGCAGCCCCCTGCCAGCCCCTGCCCACGGCCACTCACCGGTGGCACTGGTGCCAGGTCCAGGCGTGGCGCCCCATCCTGGGTCGGAAGTCGGCTCTGCCCAGGTTGTGGATCTGGGAGGAGAAGCGGAGGAGGCGGCGGTGGCCATAGGGCCAGTCCATGTGGTCGGCGGAGCGGGAGAGGCAGCGCTCCTCATGG
>NW_009260416.1:25945-26247 GCF_000687185.1 Egretta garzetta | reverse complement strand
CTCCTCTGCCTCCCCACCATCCCCTGGGCCACCCCAGGGCTGTTCTGAGCATCCACACCATGCACAGTCCCTGCCCCCCAAGCTCTGTGCCATGGGGCTGGGGCTCCACAGGCTCCGGGGAGGAGGCAGGGGCTCACCTGGCTCTGGAAGTCCATGTGGGGCATGTGGCAGCGGACGGCGGCATCGGCCTCGTGCCGGCACCCACTCTGCTCGGCATCCTGGAAGCGGCACTCACCCAGAGAGCGCTCGTGGCCGGTGCACCGCACCTTGCTCATGTGGATGGGTCCCAGACCTGAAGCAGA
>NW_009260416.1:24399-25848 GCF_000687185.1 Egretta garzetta | reverse complement strand
GGCAGAAGCAGCCAGGGGAACCCCACCGTAGTGCAGGCTGGAGTTGCCCGGACATCCCAGGATGCTCCAGCAGCACCCAGTAAATCAGGGCTTTCCCCATCGTTCCCCTCCAAGCCCAGCGATGCCCCGAGTCCCTGCCGCACCATGTGCCTCACCTTGGCCCATCTGCGCTCCCACCAGGGCCTGCTTCGCCGTCCCGTAGCCCAGTTGCCTGCACACCACGCTGGCTGCGGCCAGGTCCCACTGCTTGTCACACACGGTGCCCCACTGCCCGTGGCGCAGCACCTCCACCCGGCCCTCGCCGGCGTGGGTGCCTGCTCGCAGCCGCACAGGGAGGACCTGGGCATGGGGAGCAGCCGGTCAGTGGCCCCAGGGCACGGCCACCTGCCTGCACCATGGACACGGACACGGGGTGTCTGGGTGCTGCCTGGCTCTGGGACCCCCCATCAGCAGGATGGGGCACGGGGCCATGTTGGGACTCACCTTTCCTGGGGAGGTCTTGCTCCTGCCCTTGCCTGTGCCCTTCTGGAAGGCAGGGCCAGGGAGGCAGCTGACGATGGCATGCATGCCACGGGGGCAGGCGTGTTGGCGGGGGGCTGGCGGGGCCACCTGTGTGGGGCAGCGGGCCAGGTGGGGCTCTGTGCCCTGGCACCGCACTCTGTGCACCCAGAAGCTGTTCTTCTGGCTGAGGGTCTTCAGGCTGCCGAGGGAGAGGAGCAGGGGCTGGCGTCAGCTCGGGCGCCAGAGAATGTCCCCCACCCAATGTCCATGCTGGGCGCCCACCCAGGGTGCCCCTGCCCACCCTGCCCAGGGCTGAGCCCTACCTGGAGTTTGGGTCCTTCAGCTTCATGTTCCAGAGCTTCCTGTGGGTGCACAGAGACAGGAGGTCAGGGGAGGCTGTGCCAACCTTGTAGGGCTCGGGACCCCCCACTGCATCATCCCTGCCCTCCCTGCCACCCCATGGCAGGAGCTGGAGCTGTGGGGTCCTCCCACGGCACGGCAGGGTGAAGACAGGTCCTGTCCCCACTGGCAATTACCGTGTCAAGCCCGGCTGTGCTGTGTGCCCCAGCGGGACTGCACGACTCCTGGCACCGGCAGGGGCTCATTATGGGCTGTATTTATAGCCCCAGCCCGAGGCGGGGGCGGAGGGGCTGAGGGCCTCTTGCTTCTCCTCTCCTTCCACCCACGCTTTGCCAGCCATGGCTGGTGACTGTCCCCACAGCCCCCC
This sequence comes from Egretta garzetta, assembly GCF_000687185.1. Taxonomy (NCBI): domain Eukaryota; kingdom Metazoa; phylum Chordata; class Aves; order Pelecaniformes; family Ardeidae; genus Egretta; species Egretta garzetta. The sequence continues at coordinate 24,620 of NW_009260416.1, read as the reverse complement.
TGGCTGCTGCCAAGGCTCTGCCCCTCGACGAGGCCCCAAGAAGGGGACCCATACATGGCCAGGCCATACCAGCACCCCGTGCACCCACCCATATGTGCATCCGTTCCCCGACACCCCCCGGTCTCTTGCCCCCACAGCATGTCCAGCCAGGCACCTGCGCCACAATGCCCCATGGCTGCAACGTGGCTCTTCCACATCCCTACCGGTAGAAGCTGGGGGTG
>NW_009260416.1:22960-23618 GCF_000687185.1 Egretta garzetta | reverse complement strand
GGGAGCAGGATGGGGCTCATGCCAGACAGCATCACCATGGCTCCAGGGGTGGGATCCTTGGGGACAGCCAACACTGAGCCCTTGGGGACCACAGCAGGGTGGAGGGTGCTGCTGCAGTCCCCCCTGCACCCCAGGAGCTGGGTGATGGTAGAGGGATGTCACGGTCCCTCGCACAGCAGCAACATCCCTGTCCCTGTGCTGTGGGGGATGCAGGGGCTGGTCCCTGCCATGCACAGCTCACAGCATCCCCCACCCTAGGGCTCAGCCCCAGCCCCACCCCCCCCCGCCCCTCACCAGGGTCACCCAGCCCTGGCACAGCCCCTCCCGGGCACCCACTGCCCCACACTCAGCCTTGCCTGCCAACAGCCACGGGAACCCCCATGAAATGACCCTGCCCCTGTTGCTTCCTGCCTGCCCCTTGCTTTGGGCCACGGCTGGGGGCCCCACAGAGCCCCCCCTCTTATCTCCCACCTGAACACTGTGCCGGACACTGGTGTCCCCTCTCCACCCTACACACAGCCCCTGTCCCCCATCACCCCACCTCTCCCCCTGCATCTCCACTCAGAGCACTAGTGGGGTTGCTGACCCCAAACCCCCCATGTGCCCAGACCCCCCTCTCGGGGCCATCCCCGGCACTCACCCTGGCAGGGGGGACGGT
>NW_009260416.1:22247-22717 GCF_000687185.1 Egretta garzetta | reverse complement strand
CGCCCCAACCACTGCTCCCCTCCCCCCCCCCAGCTTGGGGGGGGGCTGAGCATCCCTGGAAAAGCCCCTGCCTGCCATAAGCCTGGTCACCCCACCCCCAAATGAGCCCAATGTCCCCAGTTCAGGGATTCCCCCCCTCCAACACCACCGCACCAGGGGGCTTACCCCCCCAGCCAGGCAGAGTATGGGTTTCCTGGGGGTGACAAACTGTGAGGCTAGGAACACCCCAAAATGACACCCCTCGTCTTTCCACCCCACACGGCAGCTCAAGGGGGCATGGGGTGTCTGGGGCTACTGCAATGGGGCCAGGACTTGGGGGGCACAGAGGGCAGGGGAGGCTGTGGGGTGGCACCGGGAGCCCAGAGCTGTGTCCTCCTGGGGCTTGGGGCATCACCTGGGCCATCCCTGAGCCCGGCTGGCTGCAGGGGACCCCAAGCACAGCCCCCCCTCCGTGGGACGTGGAGATGGGG
>NW_009260416.1:19394-21111 GCF_000687185.1 Egretta garzetta | reverse complement strand
ACCGAGGGCCAGGGGGCACAGAGGACAATTTGGGGGCTCCAGGTAGCAAAGCAGGTCTCAAGCAGCTCCCTGTTTCCCTGCTTGTTCGAGGCACCTTGGGGTGGTCCAGGCCAGCCCGGGGCTGGGTGGCTCCAGCCAAACAGTCCTGCATGCACCTGAGCCTGCATCGGTGAGTGGAGGAAAGGACAAGGGGCCGGTTGTCCCCATCCACTGCTCTGGGACATTCCTGTCCCCTCTGGCAGCTACTCAGGGCTGCATCACCAGCCACAGTGCAGATGGCACAGTGCAGCCCCCCAGCCTCCCCTGCCCCAGCACCTTGGGAGCTGTACGAATTGCTGAAAAACCAGAGCGAGTGCTCAAGACAGAGCCCATGGCAGGGTTTATTTTCACAGGTACAGGCTGGGGCTGAGTGGTGCCCAGGAACCACCAGGGCAAGGCTGGGCTGTGGCAGGCCAGGAGAAGCCACATGTTCAAGGTAACAGTGGGAGCACAAGGGACCCTGCCAGCCTGCACCCCCCAGGCCTCAGGGGATGCTGCTGCTCTGTGGTGCCTGGGAAGCAAGCTGGGGATGGGCAGGGCTCTGCGAGGGGTCAACGCAGCTCGCTGCAGCCACAGCCCCGCACAGGCGAAGTCGGTGTCACCACTGCCTTCACAGGTGTCTGAAGTCCTCGAGGGCCACCCGGGCAGCATTGCGTCCCGCTGCTCCCATCACACCTCCTCCTGCAGGAGAGCAGAATTGGGGAGCAGCAGACAGCCCCAGCCCCAGGAGATTGGGCCTGGGGCTGAACCAGCAGAGCTGCGAGGGCGGAGAGGGGAGCCAACACCCCCCTGCCCCGTGCTGCCCTTGCACCTCTTTCATGTGCCCCTGCCCTCCTCCTGCAGCCCCCCAGGAGGGTCCTGGCTCCCAGCCCTACTCACCAGGGTGGGCTCCGCTTCCACACAGGTACAAGTTGGGAACTGGGGACCGGTAGCCTGAGTAGGACGGTGCTGGCCGGGCAAAGTACAGCTGGTCCAGAGACATCCCTCCGTGGAAGATGTTCTGCAAGCAGGGCTCAGTGTGAGCTGGCTGTGCCTGGCTCAGGGCTGTGTACCCACCAACGGTGGCACTGGAGCGATGCTCAGAGCTGAGCCCACATGGTGCCCACCCCGCCAGGCAGCCCAAAGATCCTTTCCAGGTCTGGTGGTGTCAGGATGTCCCTGCCGATGACAGATGCCTTGAACCCTGGGGCATAGGCTTCAATGCAGTCAAACACTAGAGAGGGATGAAAGGGCTGGTGGGCAGCCTGGGGGGACACAGTGGCCAGCCCCTGAGCAGCCCCAGGGTGGCTCTGCCTGTGGGCAAGGACCAGCGCTCCTGGTGTTACCTGGGTCCACGTATGCATTACGTACCCGTGTCTGCATATGCATTTCTGGCCTCTTCATCCCAGGGCCTCCCGCCTGCCAGCACAGAGGGGGTGTACTGGGTGAAGAGGGACACAACGTGGCAGCCCTGTGGGGCCAGCCCTGGGTCCAGCGCTGAGGGGATGCAGAGCTCGATCATGGGCCTGGGGGAGCAGGATGCTAGCTGGGCAGGCAGAGGGGGATGCAGCCACCCCAAACCTCCTCCCCCAGCACCACCTGCCATGGCTGTCCTGCCCCTTCCCCGGGGCACCGAGCTGTGCTGGTGCAGGCTCCTACCTGCTGGAGGGGTGCCCGCGGGTGGCCTCAGTGAAGGCCT
>NW_009260416.1:18191-19241 GCF_000687185.1 Egretta garzetta | reverse complement strand
CTGGGGGGGGGGGGGGCGTGTGTCGACCTGCTGGATCCGCTGGACAAAATCCTTTGGCAGCTGCTCCTGGGGTGGGAGAAGCCAGGGCAGAGCCCAGCGGGGAGGGGAGCAGCCTGGCCAGGGGACACAACCACGCCAAGCCCCTGCCAGCCCCCTGTGCCCCGTACCTGGGGGGTGAGCTCCAGGAAGGTGATTTGGGGGGAGGCATTAGACAGCACCAGTTTGCTCTTCACCTCGGTTCCGTCCTGCAGCACGACACCCTGCGCCCGTCCATCCCTGCCCAGAAGCACGTGGCACACCGCCTGGGCGGGCAGAGGGGACAGGACCTCACCAAGAGCATCCCTGCTGCCTGCAGGCCAGCCAGGCAGCCCCCCCTGCCCAGACACCCTGTACCTTCTCAGCAAAAATGTGGGCTCCCTGGGCAACTGCTGCATGGGCGATGGCTTGGGACAGGGCCCCCATCCCGCCAGCCACGTAGCCCCAGGCCCCCCGCTGACCCTCCAGCTCGCCCATCACGTGGTGCAGCAGCACATACCTGCGGCAGTAGGACCCCAGGTTAGCTGCTGGCCAAGGGGACAGGTCTGTCCCCTGCATGGGCATGGCGAGGATGGTGCCATGGCCCCCATAGATGGGACCACGCCAGCTTGTAGGATGTGAAATCAGTTACAGGGAGCACCCACTGGCCAGGTCTGGATCTGACCTGGGCACAGACGTGTCCAAACAGCAAAGGGGCAGTGGGGACCACGCAGGGGAGCCATGTGGCAGGGATGGGGGCAGCCCCTTGCCCAGCCCCAACCCCTGAGCCACCCTGGCAAGGCTTGGTGGGCAGCAGGAGGGAGAGGCAGTGGGGCAGGGCACGGGGTGCCAGGGCACAGCAGAGCCAAGGAGCTGCCAGCACAGAGGATGGCAGGGGGGGATGGTGCAGTCATGAGCCTGGGGGGGGAGGACCCTCACCCACTGCCAGGGGTGTGGGGGCTGGCCATGGCTCCAATCACCGCGTCAGTAGCCAGAGTTGCTTTCAGAGGCTCAGACTCAAACCCCCGATCCCGG
>NW_009260416.1:16305-17887 GCF_000687185.1 Egretta garzetta | reverse complement strand
CAGGGCTTGCAGGGCCCTGAGCCGCTGGAGCAGGGAGCCCTGCCCCAGAGCAGCTATATCCACCGGGGGAGCATCCAGCAGCAGGTCAAGGGCTGACACCAAGCCCCCCATGAATGCCTCATACTCAGGGTAAGCCTGAAAGGGGACAGAGGGCAGGAAATAGGGACTGTGCCATGGTGGGTGTGATGGGTGCTCCACCTAGGAGCATCCCTGCTGCTCCGCTGGGCAGGGCAGCTCCTTGGGGGCTTTGCCGTGCCAGGCACGTGTCCCTGCAGTACCTGCGCATCCTTCTGGGAGAACTGAGCGATCTGCTGCTGGGTCTGGGCCATGTCATGCCCCAGCAGGAGGGAGCGAGGGGGGCTCCTGTCCTCCAGCAGTGGGGTGAAGGAGTAGGGGTCCCGTGGGAGCACCCTCAGACCATGCCGCTGCAAGACGGAGACAGCAGGGCCCACCCTGCAGGGACAGCCTGGCAGCAAGCTCCCCCTGCCAGTGTGCCAGAAGGTGCCGGCAGCCCGGCGAGGGATGGGTGCTGGTACCTGCAGCTCCAGCTCGGTGTAGATCTGTGGCCGCAGCAGGCTGAGCAGGTAGGATGCCCGGGAGAACTTGAAGCCTGGAAGATGTGGGGCAGTGGGGGGTGCCTGTGCTCAGGGCTGGCCAGGGGCGAGGGGACACGGGGTGCACCGGGGTACCTGGCACAATCTCCTCCGTGACAGCTGCACCACCCAGCACGTGGCGTTTCTCCAGCACAGCCGTGCGCAGCCCTGCCCGCTGCAGGTAGGCAGCCTGGGGGGAGTGTGGCATCCTGCTGCCCATCCTTCCGCGTGGGACGTGCCCTCGTCATCTCAAGCACCCTCTTGCATATGGTGTCTGCCCCCTCCTCCCCCCCGCAGGGAGGGCTCTGCTCCCCACAGCCCCATGGGCCCTGCCACCACCACCCTCCCTTGCCCATGGACCCTCCCTGGTGCCCCACTGCCCCCCAGCGATGGAGGCGGCAGCACGTCGCTCTCGGTACTCACTGCTACCAGCCCGTTGTGCCCTGCAAGGAGAGAGGGAGGTGAGCTGAGCCTGGTGGCAGGGTGGTCCCACAGCACAGGGCACCCCGCCATGCCTGGGACGCAGGGCTGCCACAACCACCCAAATAACGGGGTTCTGGGCACGGGGATACGGGTGACAGGGACCATCCTCCCCCATCCCTATAGCCCTGGCCCCATTGGTGCAGGAGAGGGGGACACAAGTGGTCAAAGCAGATGCTCCAGCTGTGCTCCACACAAACAGCATGTTGGGGAGGCTGCAACATGTGCCCAGCTGTGCAAGCCCCCCTGCACCCTCCCGGTCACATGCAACATGCTGGGGAGCTGCAATGTGCCCAGCACCACTGTGGTCCCCACCCGGCCACCCCCCCACCTTCCCTGGGGGGAGGGCAGCTGGGTGTCCCCGCTGGCTCCCCGCGGCCCAGCACCGGCTCCCTCACCCCACATTCCCTGCCCCGATCACCACTGCGTCGTACTCCCGCTGCAGCTGGTCTGCAGCCCCGGCGTGGGCCAGCCGCTCTCCCAGCCGCCCCGGGGACAGATGCCACCCC
>NW_009260416.1:14374-16276 GCF_000687185.1 Egretta garzetta | reverse complement strand
GGGGTGGGGGGGACAGGGCAGAGGACGCCTTGGCACAGAGCCGAACGCTGCGTCCCAGGGCTTGCAGGGAGGCTGGGCAGGACGGGGCACACGCCAAGCACTGCCCCCGCAGTCGCTGCCCACAACACGGCGCTGACCCTGGCACAGCTTTGCCAGGGACTTGCAGGGGGGGCGAAGACCAGCACCAGTGCCGAGAAGGTGACAGGGTCAGACCCTGTGGGTGCTTGGTGCGATGCCAGGTGCTCCCCAGCCTGTACCCCAGGAAGGTGCTGGGCAGGCAGGTGGGTGCCCAAGAGCCCCCCCAGCCCCTGTTCTGCTCCAGGGAGGATGCAGGGGCACAGGGCCACAGTGATGGGCCAACAACCACTGCAAGACACGGGAGCTTGGCCCCTGCACTGAGCAGGTGAGCCCCAAGCCCAGCCCTGAGAGCAGCAGGACAAGGGGCAGCGTGGGGGTGAGCTTGGCCCCAAACCCAGTGCTGTTGCTTGGCAGGGCAAATTCCTGCCCAGCGGGATGGGGCAAAGGCCCTGCCATGGTCCACTGCTCCCTGAACCACTGTCCCCAACCCCAGCAAGCAGCGCAGAGCCAAAAGGGGCAGTGGCTGCTGGAGCCCCTCTGGGCTGGCCCCATCCCCAGCCATGCCTGGGGGCTTTGCGTGTGCATCAAGCCCAAACATGCCTGGGAACACATGAGCTTCGTTGGCTTAACCTCCTGCTCACGGCCAAGCTCAGCCCCATGGCTGACTGGTGTCTGGGAGCCCGGGTGCGGGGAAGGGGGTGCAGGACAGGCTGTGCCTCCCCAGAGCCTGCCAAGCCCCCCCAAGGGTCATGCACCCACATTTGTGAGCAAGGGGGAAGGGGGACGCACCCTGGGCCATTCCTCCATGCAGGTTTGGCTACACCATTTTGTTCTCCAGCCAAAGCCCGGCAGTGATGCCAAGCCAACACTAAAAATCCTGCTTTGGAAATGCGCTTTTCAGCAAAAAGGTGATGTGCCAACAACGTCTCAGCCCCACTCTCCACCTGTCCCTGGAGGCTGCTGGGTGCCAGCGAAGCCCGCAGGGAGTGGGGAGGTGGCAGTGGGAGCCCTGGCCAGGCTGGAGGAGGGGAAGGCTGCCCGTGGCTGCCTGCGGGCATGGCTGATGGCACACAGACACCAAAGAAAGCAGCCCAGGTGCTGGGAACACCCACACACCCGCTTTAATCCTGGCCCCAAGGTGACTGGAGGCAGCTCAGAGCAGGGGGATGCGGGAGGGTTCCCAGAGGCGCCGGGCCAAGTCGCAGGCTTGCTGGACCACGAGCTCGGAGGGAATGATGCCCAGGTGCACAGTCAGCAGCTCGTAGCACTTCACCACCTCTGCCTGGTGGTTCTTGCTGTAGTAACGCAGCAGTTTCCTAGGAAGTAGAAGACAGGGGGCTCAGCAGGTGCAGCACAGCCTGGCACCCCCTTTCTGACCACCTTCCCTCTAGCACCAGGCTGGAAAGATGGGCTGTTGCAACCGCAGTGACACCGCAGTGCTGGTACCACCCTGCGGCGATGTCCTGGCGAGGACAGTGTCACTCGTGGGGACCCCTGTCCCAGCACAGCCCCAGGCCCTTGGTGCCAAACCACAGGGCTGGGGACCGCTCACCTGTAGTAGTCTCCTGCCAGCATCCCGATGGGAGCAGAATCATCAGAGAGAACTGGCACCTCCATCACCTCCAGCTTGTAGCCCTGGGGAGAGATGACAGCAGAGGGCAGGAGCACAGAGGGGACCACCAAGGAGCCAGAGCCAGGTGGTGCCTACAGCCCCGCTCCTTGCCCCCAGAAGGTGCCAGGGGAGAGGGCCTCAGCCCCTTCCTCGCCCCACGTACCAGCTCGTTCTCAAACCAGAGGAAGTACGAGCAGCAGTAGTCCCCATCC
>NW_009260416.1:11380-14332 GCF_000687185.1 Egretta garzetta | reverse complement strand
AGACCTGGGGGACAACGGGCACCTGAAGCCTGAGCAGAAAACCCTCCAACCATTGCTCCCTCCTGCAGTCCCCATCCCACCCCCAGCCCCAGAGGCAATACCTTCCTCTTGATGAAGGTGGCCAGGGGGCCCTTGCCCAGCTCCGAGCTGGTCTTCTCTGTCATGCTGAGCGATGGTGCCATCATCTGCCCAGCCGTGCGGTCCACGTAGATGAAGTGCACCAGGCCAGGAAAGTCCTCCAGATATGTGGGGTGGGTTAAGGGTGTCCAACAACTTTGGTGCCCTTCCAGGACAGACCCTGAGCCTTGGGGAAGCCACCTTCACCCACCACACTCCTCCCCTTGAGCCTGCTGCTGGGGGGACAGGGTCCCGCTCCCACCCCTGCAACCCCCCTGGGGACCCTTCCTTGCCAGGCTGGGCTCCCAGCCGCAGGGATGGGTATGACACCATAGTGATATTGCGCCTGCTCTTCACCAGCAGAAAGTCCCGCCAGTCCAGCAGCTTCTCCCTGCCAAGAAGAGGCATGGTGAGAGGCCGGGACCCCCAAAGCAGACGGGTGTGGGGCAATCCCCCAGCTCCCCCAGGGATGCCGGCCGCCCTCACGGACTCACCTCATCAGCCTCTGGGCACGGTCCCGCAGCCCCTGGGACAGGCTGTGGCTGGCGGATGCCAGGAAGAGCTGGCGATACACGGAGCAGAGCTGCCGCTTCACGTTGGCCACTGCCTGCAGCAGCCTGAGCCAGGAAGACACGGATGGCACAGAATTTGGCCCCTGGGCCCCCAGCACTGCAGGGACAGCCATGCCGCCCCTCAGGCTGGGAAAAGTCCCTGCCTGCCCCAGAGACTCCCCCTGGCCACCCCGTACTCACTCCAGGGAGCTCCCAGGCTCGCTCCGGGAAAATATCTTGTTCTTGAAGTCCACCCAGGTGTTCTGCAACTAGAGAGAGACAGGGCTCAAGGTCAGGCTGCAGGGACAGCAGGACAGGGTCCTTGTGTCCCCACTCCCACCTGGATGTCCTGCCCCCTCTGCTTCTTCACAAACTTGTCCATGCGCTGCCGCAGCTCAGCCAGGAATGGAAAGGAGCGTGGGGCTCCCGCCTCTGGCCCCTCTTCCAGCTTCCTCTCCAGTACCAGGAAACCATCCAGCAGCTGGTACAAGGTGACAGCCACCTGAGTCATGGGGCCCTGCCAGGGAAGGAGGAGGTGGGTCAGCCAGGACTCAGCCCACTGTTGCTTCCCTCAGCTTCGGGGCAGCTCACCTTGGTCAGGAGGACGAGGGATATGCCCGGCCAGAGTGGGAGGCAGTGCATGGTGTGGGGCAGCAAGGGGCAGTAACCTTCCCGCAGGTTGGCGTCCAGGAAGATCCTTCTGGGGTTTGAAGCTTCAGGCACCAGAGGCCCCAAGGTCTGGAGCAAGTCCTCTGCCATCTGGGGAGACAGGGGAAATGCTCAGCACCCCGCAGGGACTAGAGAGCCCACAGTGACCCAGGACGCTCTGGAGGGACACAGCAATGCCCTGAAAACTGCAACTGGGCACAACTGAACCGAGAGAGCTGGAGGGGCTGTGCAGCAACAGATCAGCAGCGAGGAAAAGTGTCCAGGGACCCCAAAAGAGCAGCAGCTAAAGGGGAAGCCACTTGCAAAGGCACAGGTTACAAACACCTTGCACCAAGGCCAGCACTTGCTTGCAGAGCATGTGTGAGGCTCTGTGGCATCTGGCAGGGAAGCAGCCCAGAAAGCCCAGAGGCAGCAGAGGGAGACACCAGACTGCTCTGAGGCAGCCCTGCTCCCTCCGTGCTGACAGCTCTGGACAGGGAGACCATAAGCAATGCCCCAGGGAGGGTGGTCAGAGCCCTCACGGGGTTATGCACAACACAGGGGATGTGGGGTGCATCCCCAGCCCTGGAGGCTGGGGCACCCACAGCCTCCGCACAGCAGGGGACGAGTGATGGGGACCAGAGACCACAAAGAGCACCAGGACAGGCTGGGGAGGCGCAGAGCTGGGAGGGACCGCAGGACCCCTTGCTCACCTGGACATCTGCAGCGTCTGCCTCCCCGGTGCCCAGCATCTCAGTGCCCTCCGACCAGCTCTCGCTGCCTGCAGGGAGCACGGCAGGTTGCCCTCCCCGCCAGCCCCCTGCACAGCCCCAGAGCTTCCGTGGGGCTGGGGGGCACGGGGCAGCGCTGCTGCCCAGCTGGGCACTCACTCGTGCTGTGCCTGCCTGGTGAGGGCTCTGGTGTGTAGAAGATCTCAGGCACGGAGAGATCGTCTGTGTCCTGCCAGTAAGAACAGCGGGGTCAGAGACGAGAGTGATGCAGGCAGCCCAGCCAGCGTCCGGCCTGCAGCTCCCGATGCCAGGGACTCACCTGGTCATCTGAGTCCTTCTCTGCAGCATTGTGGGAGCCAGGGCCGCTCATGGGAATGCTCTCGCTTCTCTTGGGTCCCTGGGGGAGCACCTTCCCTGCTGCAGGCTTCTGAAAAAAGAGGAAAAAAATTAAGCCCTGACTGCCAAGGCAGGGGCACCCTGACCCACTGCCCCCCGCACCCTGCTCTGGAGCACCTGGGGGCCGAGCTCCTCCTCGGCACTCTGGCTGGGGTACAGGTCCTGCACCAGGAGGATGAGGGTGAGCAGGTCGGCAGGGCGGATGGAGCTGGCGTTGCGGCTACGGGCCAGAGAAGGGAAGGGTCAGCTAGGAGGGCGAGTGGCTGCCCCAGGGAGGGTGGTGGGGCTGGACGCACCTGGAGTAGAAGGCCAGCAGCTTGGTGTGCACCAGGAGGAATGCATGGCCCACCTCATCCCCGCCGCGCTCCGGGCTGGCGTTGATGTACTGCACCACCTCCCGCTCCAGGAACTCGATGGACTGCTCGCAGAGCTGAGGGTGGATCAGTCGCTCCACAGCCTGGGGGACGGGCGGGGGCGAAGGCTGCTGAGCACCGCCAGACCCAGCCACG
>NW_009260416.1:10502-11175 GCF_000687185.1 Egretta garzetta | reverse complement strand
CGCGCCCGCTGCTCCGAAGCGGCCGGCCGCAACCTGCAATGGCCACAGAGCGTGAGCTGAGAGCCAGCTGTCACCTCCCTGGGGGAACAGGCACCCCCAAACCCAGCTGCAGCTCAGCAGGCAGGGGGTCCTGCTGCAAGGGGGGTGTCCCAGCTTGGAGACACCCACTCCCACCCCCCAGGGCTGCATGAAGGCACCGCTTGGCAGCTGCCCCGGCACCCCGGTGTGCCAGCCCGTGCCAGCCGGCGATGCCCACTCACTCCTTGCGGATGAGGTGGGAGTCGAGCGTGACGAGGCCACAGTGAACCTCCACCAAGCGCCGCAGCACGAACAGCGTCCGGCGCAGGTCGTCCTCGCTCTCCGTCCCGTCACCGTTTACCGCGATGTACAGGCAGTCCCCAAACTGCAATTGGCAGCGGGGTCAGGTGGGGGCCAGCCGGGGCGCCCCGGTCCCCGGTGCCGGTGCCGGCCCTACCATGTGCAGGACGTGGAGGTGCCGCCCGCCCTCGGTCACGAAGCAGGTGTAGGTGTCGGCCAGCTTCTCCAGCAGCGCCGCGCAGGAGATGATGAGGGGGGCGAAGAGGGTGTTGAGGCTGTCCTCCAGCGCCGGGCCCTGGGGCACACGCCCCCGGGTTAGCGCCCACGCACGACCGCGCACCCCCTCCCCGCACCC
>NW_009260416.1:9273-9569 GCF_000687185.1 Egretta garzetta | reverse complement strand
CTGGAGGGGTCACCCTGAGGGGCAGTGGGACGGGTGGGACTGGGGAGGGTGCCCATCCCGGGCTATACTCCAGCCCCCCAGCCCTCCGCAGCAGATGGTGGGCACCAGACCCCGAGTGCTTCTTGCAGCTTGCAGATGGATCGCGGTAGGCCCCGCAAATTTGCCGTCACACCGCTCTGGCGAGATGGTGGCCAGGGCCAAGCGGAGCTCTGTGGTCACAGGGTGGGAGAGGGTGCCAAGCCAGAGGGTGTCCAGGGTGTGAGGACGAGGGCACGGCGCGGTGCCTCCCGACATGG
>NW_009260416.1:5245-8963 GCF_000687185.1 Egretta garzetta | reverse complement strand
GCCGCCAGCATCGCACTTACTTGGAGTGGAGCCCATCCTTGCCGTAGGGCTGCAGCAGGTACTGATGGACGATCTTATCCCGCAGCGTCCCTGCCAGCTTGATTTTCTTCCGGGAGCGATGCAGGTTGATGATGTAAAGGGTGATGGACCCCCGGACGTAGTTGTGGCTGCAAAGGGGAGAGTGGGAGCTGAGGGGTGCATTGCCACGTGCCCCGGGAGCATCACCTCCAAGAAGGGGTTTGGGGGTCTCAGCAAGAACAGGCCTCATGCAGCTGTCTGGAGGGGGCATCACTGTCCCAGCTGCCCCTCTGCAAGGAGATGCCACCTCCCCATCACAAAGCCAGGCTCTGCAATGACACCTTCCCAGTCTCCCCCTCCCCTCCTTGGCCAGGGGTGGCACAGCTCAAGGGGGTTCTGGGCTGGTGTCTGGGCAGGGCTGGCAGTCCTGGAGCCCCCCAGGGCCTCGCAAGTAGGAGGCTGAGAACGGAGGGGAGCTCTGTGCACGAGTGGCGTCTGCCCCCGCCACCCCAGACACCTAACTGACAGGTCCAGACACTGATCCTCTGTCCCTGCCTAATCAGGCAGCCCCAAACAAAGGCTATAAAGCACTTTGCACCTGTCAGTTACTGGACAAGGTTTCCTACCGAGCTGGAGGCATGTTGAAAGCATCTGGACTGTGTAAAGAAACAGCCTCTCCTCCTCCACAATAGCAACTTGTGTCTGCGGAGGAGGTGGCCGCCCCCCTGGCTCACTGGGGCGCTTTCAAAGACCTTATCAGCGAAACAATAACCAGGACCGCGCCGGCCCTGGCCAGCCCCGTTCCCAGGCACAGGATTGCTGTGATTTTCATCGGAGGCATCACCATTCCCGTGCGCTCCCTCCACCACCACAGCAGCCAGAGCAGCACCCGAGCACATCCCCTGGGAAGCCAACCTGCCTTGCCAGAGCCAAACCCTGGGCTCCTGCCCCAGCATGTCCTCGGTGGTCCCCATCTCCTGGGGGTCCCGATTATCTCCCCCCTGCAGCCCCCAGCTTCCCTCACTCCGCTTACTTGTGGTAGCTGGTGCAGTGGGCATAAATGCGGAGCTTGTCACGAATGACTCTGCCAGGCCGGGGTTTCCTCTGGAGACCGGCCACGTGGATCGCCAGGACCTTGGGACCGATGAGGCGCTTGTAGAGCAGGGACAGCCAGTAGTCCTGGGGGGCAGAGGGGACAGTCAGCAGCACAACGGTCCCCCCCCGACTCACAGCAGGAGCAGGGACAGGAGAGAGGCTGGCTTCCCTGCTTACAGCCTAGCAAAATTTTGGCTGTTGGGTAAAAATGTTGTGTGCCAGATGTCTGCCCTGGGGTGAGCCTTTTTTTTTGTACGGTCCAAGCCAAAATGGCATCACTGTTTCCAGGAAAGAGATTAAGGGAAGAATACACTGCTCTGCCCGCGCTGAGGGACACTGATACCCTCTAAAGGAGCTTGGCTTTTGGCTGGGCTGCAGGGCATGGGGAGCAGCATGGATGCGCTCGCACGTTCCTGTGGACCTGCACGCAGCCATGCTGCGGCCCGGTGCACCGGCTCCGGCTGAGGCGTGCGGGACGGCCATGTCTCTGGCACAGATGGGTCCCCTCCACCCCACTCCGCACACGGGGCTGGAGCACACCAGAGCTCTCCCATGCTCTCCAGCTCTGTTCGTGGCATGCTGGCTTTGCTGACCACTGAGGGTGCTCTGCTTCCTGGTGATATTTCTCCAGTTTTAACTCCTCCCATGGAGTTAAGCACCCATGAACATAGCATGGGGAAGCCAAGCACTCAAGAAGTAGGAAACGTTCAGCCCCTGCACACATGCGTTAATGATGCAGCCTTTAATTACGTCACCACATACTACTTTTTCCCGCAGGGCATGGCCTCGCTCGGCACACAGGATGGGCCCCAGGCCCCGGGGAGGGAGGTGAGGCTGTGCGGTGACGGAGGCTGCTGCCGGCAGGGCCCCCCCTCATCCGCTGCAGAAGCTGGGAGGTGTGTGGTAAATGAAGCAGGGTTGTGGGAAGGGAAAGGGCAGTCTCAGGCGCTCGCTTGCCGTTCTGCAGGATGGGGCTCTGGCCCCACCACTGCTCCGGGCACCCTGGGTGATGCTGGGGAGATGGAAACCCTCATGCTGCTTCTCTGGGTGCTGCCTGTGGGTGCACTGGGCATTGCCTGGGTGCTGGGGCACCTCCGCACACAGGAGTGCTCTGGATAAACACCCTCTGCGCAACCCAGACTGGCTGCCCCAGAGGGACCATGTGCCACAGGGCAATTGGGATGTTCCCCCCCCACCTGTTGGCAACGTCGGACACCCAGTAGCAATGATCACGCTGGTGCTAGGGACTGCTCTGCCCAGCAGCATCTGACCCGCACAGTGAGGAGGAGCTGCTGCTGGTGTGGAAAGGAGCACGGATCAAGTGCCCCGTGGGTCTGCACACTGCCTGGGGAGGCACGAGGAAAGCCCTGCGTGGTCAGGACAGTGCCAGGACGGGGTCTGCCACCCCAGAGGGGCATGGAAGGGGGAAATGGAGTCTCCAGGGCCCCAGGCTACAGGGCAGGATGGGCAGGTTGAAGAGCAGATCCCTCACACAGGTACAGGTGCCCATCCTGTGGGTGGGAAGCCCTCACCCAGCCCCTGATTAACATGCATTTTGGATGAAGAGGCCAGCAGGTGAAACAGAGCAGTGCTGCAGCAGCAACCGGCACGAGGCGAATACCCACAAGCCAGACTGGACCATCAGTCCCCATCCTCTCTCCAGCCCAGCTCAGCAGAAGCTCACCAGTTCCAGCAGTGCTGGGCTGGCCTGGTAAAGGGAGATCCAAACCCACTTCCCACTTTCTGGGTAAGCTTTCGCCACAGTGCTGGAGAAAAAGCTGCCTCCTGCTCTCCTCTCGCTGCTCCCAGCCAAAACCACGGGGCTTTGTGCCACACCAGCCTGGTAACTGCTTCCCCTGCAAACCCCAGGCCCTGGAGAGGACGTGACAGTGAAGGAAGAGACTCGTGCACGCCGAGGAGGCTCAGCCCGCGAGGCTGAAGGAAGAGACTCGTGCATGCCGAGGAGGCTCAGCCCACGAGGCTGAAGCTCCCGGGGAGGATGAGCTGCAGTTGCTCACAATAAGGGGGAGAAGCAGTGCCCGGCACACTGCCAGCTCCCCAGCAAGCCATGCCAATTAGCAGGCATCACTAAATGAGTAATTTTACCTGAGTTTATGGCGAGGCCAAAGGTGAGCACAGATTGCAGTGTTTAGCCCCACAATCGTGAGTTAAAAATAAATGAGTTCAGCGCTCCGAGCTACCTAGCAGCTCAGGCTCTTAGGTCTTTCTAGCAGCCCCCTTGGGGTTTGCCACCTCCTCTCCATATTTCCACTGATGGGATGCTGCTCTCACCCACAAGCCATGGGAGCGATAGAGGCCAGAAGGTTCGTGGCCACCCTTGAAATTTCCATATGGTCTCAAGAGCTGATTTGCAGGGGACTTGCGATGGCCATGTCGTGATGGGGAGCTGGAACCAGCAGCTCCAGCCTCCGGCTCAGCACCTGCCCCTCCAGGCAGGGGGTTTCCTGGGGGTTTGCTGCTTCGACACCAGTGTCCCTCCACTCTCAAGGCTCAGCAGCAGCAAGGTTTGCAGCATGGGGGTGCAGGGAGCTGCCCAGCCCCGCAACCTGCCCTGGTTGCTGCCAAATCTCTTGTCTCGGTGTAC
>NW_009260416.1:2060-5230 GCF_000687185.1 Egretta garzetta | reverse complement strand
GACAAGCCCTGCTCCCCTGCAGAGCTGGGGGAGCTGAGCCCTGGGCTCCCACCATGGCAGCTCACAGGCAGTGAGGGTGCAGCATCTCCCGGGCTGGGCACAATGCTCGTCTCTCTGGGAAGCCTTGACCATATCTTGTGAGCTTCTGATCCAGCTAAGGGTACACAGATTTTCCAAGAAAAACCGTGCAAGGTGCCATGAGATGGGTAAGGCAGTTGGCAGCAGTGCAGGGTGAGCTGTTCTGCAAAGCATGAGATGACCACAGCTGAACACGAAGTATTTCAGCGCAGGCAATGCCCCCAGGGATGTGTGGGGACTGACCTGTCCCTCCAGCATCGGCAGGAGGTGAGGGGAAGCAGTGATTTTACCTTGCCTTTGCTGGCAAGGCTAGCTCCAAAGCCTCCGTTTCGAGAAGGATGTGGAAATACCAAAGAGAGTTCAAAGGAGGGCCAGGAAAATGACCCAGGGCTGGAAAAGGAGTTGTCAGCGCTGGTCTCGAGGCAATCGAGCTCTTCAGCTTACTACAAGGAAGCACTGAAGACAGCTGCAGCTTTTCGCGTCATCGCAAGCCCACTTGCGGCGAGGTCCAAAATCATGTTACTTGCAATAAATTACCAGGAGCTGGTGACACTGAGCACATGGATGATGAATTACACACACACCTAGCAAGATGGGATCAAACCTGCTGGGGGTGGGCACTTCTCCCAGCTGGGCTGGGGCTCCTGCTACCGCTGGCATGAGTGAACCCCAGATAAAATCACACTGGGGCTGCTGGGCACCTGCAGCTACTGGCTCCTGTTCAAACAGCGACCAGCTTGGGAAGCACTTGCTCTTGAAACCCAGCTTGGCTGCAACTGGGGTGGCTTTTCCACTGAGCAGTGACCTCTCCCCAGACCCCTGGCAGCGGCTGGCAGCCCCTCCCATATGGCAAACCCCATGTAAGCATGGCCCCCAGGCTGGCAGTGCCCATACGCCCCTTGCAAAGATGGGCGCCCACCTTGCGCTGCGGTGCCGGGCATCCCATCAGAGGCAGCCCCGGCGATCCCCAGGGAGATGCATGGCTCCGACCAGCACAACTGCAGAAGGGATTTGGCTTTTGGAGTCACAGAGGGCTCCTGTTATGAGAGCTGAGCCAGCCATACAGCTGTAGCGTTAGAGGAGGAATAACAGACAGGAATCTGGTCCGCTATTAGTCCCTTGGGAATTGAGGGAGCTTTCTTGCTTTAATTACTTTGCAGACCCATTAAGCAGAGCTGCCACTGCAGCCTTGGAGCTGCGGTCGAGGAGCACCTGAAGGCAGAGCCGTGCAGACCCATTAAGCAGAGCTGCCACTGCAGCCCTTGGAGCTGCGGCCGAGGAGAACCTGAAGGCAGAGCCATCCTGTGCCTCAGGAGGTCTCCTGGCCAGGACCCCGATTTATGGGCAGGAAGGGTGCTTGCCTCAAGCTGATGTGCAGAGCTTGGGTCAGCCACATCTTCGGAGCACCGTGGGGCCAGTGAAGACCCACAAGCTTTCCACTAGATGGGGAAAGCCCAGAGGGTCCCACTTGATCTCTTTGCACATTTTAATTCATTGCAGGAGCTTTTCGTGACTTCAGCTTTTGGAAACAACGCTGATCAGGCAGACCTTCAGGCAGACCTGTTAACCAGACCCTCCCATCTCCAGAGCCATTAGGAAGGGCACAGGAGCGTATCACCATGCTCTCTCCTGGAGGCAGCAAAGCAGCTTCACAGCCCACCTGGGTTTGTTCAACTCTGTGTTCGCCACATGCGAGAAGACGTTGCCGTTACCAGAAAACGAGCAACAGAGCCGTAGCCCTTTGGTCTCTCGGGGGCTGTAACAGGCAAAGGCAGCCGAACTCCAAATGAGCAAGCTGCTGACCCCGTGGTGCACAGCCTCCTCTGGCTGGGGCTGCTGGGGCATGGCTCTGTGTCCCCGTGTCACCGGCAGCATCAGCTGGCTGCTGCCCACCCTCCTCCTCTTCCTCTCGCTTCTTCTCTCTTCTGAAGCTGCCCAAGCTCTTCCTCTGTCCCTCCGGCATGCTCGAGTTTCAACAGCCTGTTACGGATTGCTCCATTCCTGCACCTTCATCTGCGTTTTTCCACAGTCCAAGTGACCCGTATGGAGATAAGGGCTGGCTGTTCTGCCTTCCCATACACCACGGGACAGAGTGCTTCACTCTTTTATCCCTCTGCTGAGCCTGATGGCTCGTTTTTGGCAAAAACATCTTCCAGAAAAGTAGTGATTGTGGTTGTGAGGGCTTGGAGGGATGGAGAAGCCGCCACTTCCCAGGGAGTCTGTTCCAGCGGTTAAACATCCGCACTGTTAACAATCCCACTCCTTATTTTCAGCTTGATTTTGCCTGGCTTCAGCTTCCAATCAGTGGTTCTTGTTCTTTCTTTTTCCACTAGATTAAAAAGATCCTCAGCATCCAAAGCTTTCTCCCTGCGGAGGTCCGTACATCCTGTTCAAGCCACGGCTGGTCGTTCCTTCAGCAAGGCTGGACTGATGCTGCTTTTAAAATTATCCCTGAGTTTTATGTGCTTCTTGGACTGTGGGAGTTGGAGGCTTTCTCACCCAAATCCTGTGCAAGGTCCTGTGACAAGCAGGGCAGGGCAGAGCCTCTCCCCAAAGGGAAAATTTGCTGAAGTCAAAATGATCGGTTTCGGGAGCGGGTGCTGATGCTGTCCTCATGAGCTCACATGCACCCATCCTCAGGGACATGAGCTGTTTGCAGTTTTATGTGTACACCTTCCTTGCATGGAGGTCCCAAAGACCTCCAAGAGGACTTGGTGAGCTGCCTCCCACAACATTTGCTGCTGTACCGGGGGAATTTGCAGTGTGCCCCAAGCACCACGGGGGGGACACTCCAGAGAGGGTCTATGAATGGGGAACGATGCTCTTCCTAGCCCCAAACGAAGGGGCTTCAGGTGGGCTGGGCTTCCAGGAGCCAGCAGCATCGGCAGGGCAGGGCAGACCTTTGCTTTGGTCCAGGCACCTGCACTTGTGAAAGGATCGGCCAATGCTGCCCAATTCCTTTCTTGCTTCGACTCGGTCCCTGCAGGTGCCCACCCACCAGTCCCCTGAAGCTGCTGACGTCTCGCCCTGGGCATCCATTGCTTTCACCACGCCGATCCTCTTCCTTCCTGCTCTAACGGCTGCCAACGCCT
>NW_009260416.1:1457-2011 GCF_000687185.1 Egretta garzetta | reverse complement strand
CCGCCCCATCTCCCCCCCCTCTTTCCTGCATCGCGTTCCGCCTTCACATCTCCCCAGCAGCTTTCTCTGCCGGCAAGCGGTCTATGGCTGAAGCATGACATGAGGGGCTGGCAGTCCCGCACCCCACTGCCTTTTGGCTAAGGAGGGAGAGGAGAGGAGGCGGGCAGGGCGAGGGAGGGCAACGGGACAGTAGCCAGCGCAGGAGCAGCTCTGCAGAGCAGACCAGTTGCTGCTGTGGCCGTGCTGTGCACCCTGTGTGCCTATGGGGGCTTGTGGCAGGCTGGCTCCTGGTTAGCGAAAGGAAATCAGGTCACGTTTTGCAACGAGTCCCAAAGCGCAGCACGTGGGACAGCCAGCAGAGTTGCTCCCTGTCCCAAATAACCTGTTAACATGTGTGCACCCATGGGCTTGGAGAGCAGCATTCTCATCCACCGGTACCAGCAGCACTGCAAGCTCTGTGCTCGGGCTGAGCACCAGCCCTACTGCCTGGGGTCTGCCCCAGCGGTGCCAGCAGCACAACCCGCCGACCCTCTGGCCAGCATCACATCTGCCCA
>NW_009260416.1:0-1340 GCF_000687185.1 Egretta garzetta | reverse complement strand
ACAGGAATTGCTGTCGGGTACCAGTGGCACCAAGGGGACAGCCTGCCTGGGCACCGGGAAGGTGGCACGTGGGAAATGGCCCCTGCCTACCGCTGCCCTTTGCAAGCTGGGCCCCAGCCAGTGACCTCCACCTTCCTGGGGAGCTGAGCAGATGGAGGAACAGCCAAACCTCTCTTTTGTCATCACCTCTCCCTAACAGGGTCCAGGCGATGGAGGCCACAGGAAAGGAGCAGAGCTGCTGGATCAGAGGGCTTGGAAACCAAATGTGACTTTGCTGTTTTCTATTCTTCCACTGCTTTTCATCAGAACGTTACTTCCCTCTGCTCTGCCGGCGAGCACCAACCCACTCTGGGAAGCATCTTGCTGTCCCACCTCCTCCACAGCCCCAGGACAGCTCTGTCACCAAGGTGGGCAGGTCACTAGCACGGTGCTACCAGGAGATGTGAGCAGTGGCTGTGTCCACCCTTCCCAGTACCAACTGCTGCTGCTGGTCCCAGCTGGAGTGTGCCTCTGCCCCCGACTCCAGTGCAGGAGGAGCAGCCTGGCTCCGGGTCTGCACGTGTCCCACAGCTCCGGCTGGTGGGTGCCGGAGCCGCTAGCCGCAGCACAGCTTTGATGCCTTTGAGCCTCCAAGCATACGCACTTCAGAGATGTTTTTTAATGGCACACTAAGAGGGAAAGGCCTCTTAACCCACTGTGACAGCAAGCAGAGTTCAGGCGCTTTAAATCTGCCTCCTTGTTCACAGATAAAACAAGCCTCTGAGCAGACTTGGAGCTCCTGGAAGGCTGAATGCAGCAGGGGTGCAGAGAGCGAAGGATGCTGCTCAAGACATGGTATGATCATGGCTGAAAGGATGAGGCAGCCGAGGGGATATACCCTGCTCAGACCTGCTTCGGGCACTCGTGCTGAGGCTGGCTGGGAGGTCTCTGCAGGGCACCATTCCCACTCTGCCCGTCAGCAGGCCATTCTCTGGCTTGACATCTCCTGGAAGAGCCTTTCCCCCATGCACACCTGAACTGCCTGTGATTTCAACCCTCCCTCCCGTGGCCAGAGCAAACATCCCGTCCTCACCTCTCCTGCCCCTTCCCCATCTGCAGGCATCGCTCCCGCCAGAGCCAGTGCTCCAGCATGCGGGGCAGATGTGGGTGCCAGACGTCCGCGTAGCAGATTTATGGTTGTCAGGAACAGTTTCCATGTGTGGGTGAGTTCCATTGGACCCGCTCCTTCTCCTCACCCTTTGTTGCTCCCGGGCTTGGGACTCTGCCTCTGCCTGTGCAGTGCCTGGCACGCTGCAGCCCGACCTGGCTGCCCTCTCCCTGGCTGCCACCCCAAAGCCGAG
>NW_009260415.1:0-1321 GCF_000687185.1 Egretta garzetta | reverse complement strand
AGGTCCCTGGGTCCCTGGGTTCCACCCGCCCCCACCGCTGGGATCCCTGGGATCCGGGTGATTGGGACAATGGGATCCCTGGGATCCATGCACCCCAACACTGGGATCCTTGGGATCTACACACCCCTGACACTGAGGTCCCTGGGATCCACCTGCCCCCATTGCCGGGGTCCCTGGGATCCCCCTGCCCCCACCACCAGGATCCCTGGGATCCACCTGACTGGGACCCCAGGATCCCTGGGATCCACGCACTCCCGACGCCGAGGTCTCTGGGACCTGGGATCCAGCCGCCCCTGACACTGGGATCCCTGGGATCTACTCACCCCCGATGCCAAGGTCCCTGGGATCCCCCTATCCCCATTGCCGGGGCCCCTGGGCTCCCCCCGGTGCTAGGATCCCTGGGATCCACCCAACTGGGAGCCCAGGAACCCTGGGATCCACACGACTGGGACACTGGGATCGCTGGGATCCATGCACGCCCGACACCAGGATCCTTGGGATCTATGCACTCCCAAGACCAAGGTCCCTGAGTCCCTGGGTTCTACCCGCCCCCATCACCGGGGTCCCTGGGCTCCCCCCGGTGCCAGGATATTTGGGATCCACCCGACTGGGACCCCAGGATCCCTGGGATCCACGCACCCCCGATGCTGAGGTCTCTGAGTCCCTGGATTCCAACCGCCTCCATCGCTGGGGTCTCTGGGCCCCCCCCAGTGCTGGGATCCCTGGGATCCACCCGACTGGGACCCCGGGATCCCTGGGATCCATGTGACTGGGACACTGGCATCCCTGGGATCCAACCGCCCCTGATACCAGGATCCTTGGGATCTACACACCCCCGACGCTGAGGCCCCTGAGTCCCTGGGCTCCACCCGCCCCCATCGCCGGGGTCCCTGGGCTCCGCCTGCCACCGGGATCCCCGGGATCCACCCGACTGGGACAACGGGACCCATGCCCCCCCAACACCAAGGTCCCTGGGTGCCACCTGCCCCCTTCACTGGGGTCCCTGGGATCCCCCTGCTGCCAGGATCCCTGGGATCCACCCGACTGGCACCCCGGGATCCCTGGGATCCATTTGACTGGGCCCCTGGGATCCTTGGGATCCACACACTCCCGACACTGAGGTCCCTGGGTCCCTGGGTTTCACCCGCCCCCATCACTGGGGTCCCTGGGATCCCCTTGCCGCTGGAATCCCTGGGATCCACCCAACTGGGACCCTTGGATCCCTGGGATCCATGCACTCCTGACGCCAGGATCCTTGGGATCTACACACTCCCGACACCGAGGTCCCTGAGTCCCTGGGTTCCACCCGCCCCCATCACCG
>NW_009260414.1:0-20108 GCF_000687185.1 Egretta garzetta | reverse complement strand
CCCAGTTCTGCTTCTGGTCCCAGTTCAGGTCCCAGTTCCAGTTCAGGTCCCAGTTCAGGTCTTCGTCCCAGTCTGGGTCCCAATGGGCAGTTACTGGTCCCAGTTTGGGTCTCAGTCCTGGTCCCAGTTCTGCTTCTGGTCCCAGTTCTGGTCCCAGTTCAGGTCCCAGTTGGGTCCCAGTTGGGTCCCAGTCCCTCTCCTGGTCCCAGTTTGGGTCCCAGTGGGGGGTCACTGGTCCCAGTTTGGGTCTCAGTCCTGGTCCCAGTTCTGCTTCTGGTCCCAGTTCTGGTCCCAGTTCAGGTCCCAGTTGGGTCCCAGTTGGGTCCCAGTCCCTCTCCTGGTCCCAGTTTGGGTCCCAGTGGGGGGTCACTGGTCCCAGTTTGGGTCTCAGTCCTGGTCCCAGTTCTGCTTCTGGTCCCAGTTCTGGTCCCAGTTCAGGTCCCAGTTGGGTCCCAGTTGGGTCCCAGTCCCTCTCCTGGTCCCAGTTTGGGTCCCAGTGGGGGGTCACTGGTCCCAGTTTGGGTCTCAGTCCTGGTCCCAGTTCTGCTTCTGGTCCCAGTTCTGGTCCCAGTTCAGGTCCCAGTTGGGTCCCAGTTGGGTCCCAGTCCCTCTCCTGGTCCCAGTTTGGGTCCCAGTGGGGGGTCACTGGTCCCAGTTTGGGTCTCAGTCCTGGTCCCAGTTCTGCTTCTGGTCCCAGTTCTGGTCCCAGTTCAGGTCCCAGTTGGGTCCCAGTTGGGTCCCAGTCCCTCTCCTGGTCCCAGTTTGGGTCCCAGTGGGGGGTCACTGGTCCCAGTTTGGGTCTCAGTCCTGGTCCCAGTTCTGCTTCTGGTCCCAGTTCTGGTCCCAGTTCAGGTCCCAGTTGGGTCCCAGTTGGGTCCCAGTCCCTCTCCTGGTCCCAGTTTGGGTCCCAGTGGGGGGTCACTGGTCCCAGTTTGGGTCTCAGTCCTGGTCCCAGTTCTGCTTCTGGTCCCAGTTCTGGTCCCAGTTCAGGTCCCAGTTGGGTCCCAGTTGGGTCCCAGTCCCTCTCCTGGTCCCAGTTTGGGTCCCAGTGGGGGGTCACTGGTCCCAGTTTGGGTCTCAGTCCTGGTCCCAGTTCTGCTTCTGGTCCCAGTTCTGGTCCCAGTTCAGGTCCCAGTTGGGTCCCAGTTGGGTCCCAGTCCCTCTCCTGGTCCCAGTTTGGGTCCCAGTGGGGGGTCACTGGTCCCAGTTTGGGTCTCAGTCCTGGTCCCAGTTCTGCTTCTGGTCCCAGTTCTGGTCCCAGTTCAGGTCCCAGTTGGGTCCCAGTTGGGTCCCAGTCCCTCTCCTGGTCCCAGTTTGGGTCCCAGTGGGGGGTCACTGGTCCCAGTTTGGGTCTCAGTCCTGGTCCCAGTTCTGCTTCTGGTCCCAGTTCTGGTCCCAGTTCAGGTCCCAGTTGGGTCCCAGTTGGGTCCCAGTCCCTCTCCTGGTCCCAGTTTGGGTCCCAGTGGGGGGTCACTGGTCCCAGTTTGGGTCTCAGTCCTGGTCCCAGTTCTGCTTCTGGTCCCAGTTCTGGTCCCAGTTCAGGTCCCAGTTGGGTCCCAGTTGGGTCCCAGTCCCTCTCCTGGTCCCAGTTTGGGTCCCAGTGGGGGGTCACTGGTCCCAGTTTGGGTCTCAGTCCTGGTCCCAGTTCTGCTTCTGGTCCCAGTTCTGGTCCCAGTTCAGGTCCCAGTTGGGTCCCAGTTGGGTCCCAGTCCCTCTCCTGGTCCCAGTTTGGGTCCCAGTGGGGGGTCACTGGTCCCAGTTTGGGTCTCAGTCCTGGTCCCAGTTCTGCTTCTGGTCCCAGTTCTGGTCCCAGTTCAGGTCCCAGTTGGGTCCCAGTTGGGTCCCAGTCCCTCTCCTGGTCCCAGTTTGGGTCCCAGTGGGGGGTCACTGGTCCCAGTTTGGGTCTCAGTCCTGGTCCCAGTTCTGCTTCTGGTCCCAGTTCTGGTCCCAGTTCAGGTCCCAGTTGGGTCCCAGTTGGGTCCCAGTCCCTCTCCTGGTCCCAGTTTGGGTCCCAGTGGGGGGTCACTGGTCCCAGTTTGGGTCTCAGTCCTGGTCCCAGTTCTGCTTCTGGTCCCAGTTCTGGTCCCAGTTCAGGTCCCAGTTGGGTCCCAGTTGGGTCCCAGTCCCTCTCCTGGTCCCAGTTTGGGTCCCAGTGGGGGGTCACTGGTCCCAGTTTGGGTCTCAGTCCTGGTCCCAGTTCTGCTTCTGGTCCCAGTTCTGGTCCCAGTTCAGGTCCCAGTTGGGTCCCAGTTGGGTCCCAGTCCCTCTCCTGGTCCCAGTTTGGGTCCCAGTGGGGGGTCACTGGTCCCAGTTTGGGTCTCAGTCCTGGTCCCAGTTCTGCTTCTGGTCCCAGTTCTGGTCCCAGTTCAGGTCCCAGTTGGGTCCCAGTTGGGTCCCAGTCCCTCTCCTGGTCCCAGTTTGGGTCCCAGTGGGGGGTCACTGGTCCCAGTTTGGGTCTCAGTCCTGGTCCCAGTTCTGCTTCTGGTCCCAGTTCTGGTCCCAGTTCAGGTCCCAGTTGGGTCCCAGTTGGGTCCCAGTCCCTCTCCTGGTCCCAGTTTGGGTCCCAGTGGGGGGTCACTGGTCCCAGTTTGGGTCTCAGTCCTGGTCCCAGTTCTGCTTCTGGTCCCAGTTCTGGTCCCAGTTCAGGTCCCAGTTGGGTCCCAGTTGGGTCCCAGTCCCTCTCCTGGTCCCAGTTTGGGTCCCAGTGGGGGGTCACTGGTCCCAGTTTGGGTCTCAGTCCTGGTCCCAGTTCTGCTTCTGGTCCCAGTTCTGGTCCCAGTTCAGGTCCCAGTTGGGTCCCAGTTGGGTCCCAGTCCCTCTCCTGGTCCCAGTTTGGGTCCCAGTGGGGGGTCACTGGTCCCAGTTTGGGTCTCAGTCCTGGTCCCAGTTCTGCTTCTGGTCCCAGTTCTGGTCCCAGTTCAGGTCCCAGTTGGGTCCCAGTTGGGTCCCAGTCCCTCTCCTGGTCCCAGTTTGGGTCCCAGTGGGGGGTCACTGGTCCCAGTTTGGGTCTCAGTCCTGGTCCCAGTTCTGCTTCTGGTCCCAGTTCTGGTCCCAGTTCAGGTCCCAGTTGGGTCCCAGTTGGGTCCCAGTCCCTCTCCTGGTCCCAGTTTGGGTCCCAGTGGGGGGTCACTGGTCCCAGTTTGGGTCTCAGTCCTGGTCCCAGTTCTGCTTCTGGTCCCAGTTCTGGTCCCAGTTCAGGTCCCAGTTGGGTCCCAGTTGGGTCCCAGTCCCTCTCCTGGTCCCAGTTTGGGTCCCAGTGGGGGGTCACTGGTCCCAGTTTGGGTCTCAGTCCTGGTCCCAGTTCTGCTTCTGGTCCCAGTTCTGGTCCCAGTTCAGGTCCCAGTTGGGTCCCAGTTGGGTCCCAGTCCCTCTCCTGGTCCCAGTTTGGGTCCCAGTGGGGGGTCACTGGTCCCAGTTTGGGTCTCAGTCCTGGTCCCAGTTCTGCTTCTGGTCCCAGTTCTGGTCCCAGTTCAGGTCCCAGTTGGGTCCCAGTTGGGTCCCAGTCCCTCTCCTGGTCCCAGTTTGGGTCCCAGTGGGGGGTCACTGGTCCCAGTTTGGGTCTCAGTCCTGGTCCCAGTTCTGCTTCTGGTCCCAGTTCTGGTCCCAGTTCAGGTCCCAGTTGGGTCCCAGTTGGGTCCCAGTCCCTCTCCTGGTCCCAGTTTGGGTCCCAGTGGGGGGTCACTGGTCCCAGTTTGGGTCTCAGTCCTGGTCCCAGTTCTGCTTCTGGTCCCAGTTCTGGTCCCAGTTCAGGTCCCAGTTGGGTCCCAGTTGGGTCCCAGTCCCTCTCCTGGTCCCAGTTTGGGTCCCAGTGGGGGGTCACTGGTCCCAGTTTGGGTCTCAGTCCTGGTCCCAGTTCTGCTTCTGGTCCCAGTTCTGGTCCCAGTTCAGGTCCCAGTTGGGTCCCAGTTGGGTCCCAGTCCCTCTCCTGGTCCCAGTTTGGGTCCCAGTGGGGGGTCACTGGTCCCAGTTTGGGTCTCAGTCCTGGTCCCAGTTCTGCTTCTGGTCCCAGTTCTGGTCCCAGTTCAGGTCCCAGTTGGGTCCCAGTTGGGTCCCAGTCCCTCTCCTGGTCCCAGTTTGGGTCCCAGTGGGGGGTCACTGGTCCCAGTTTGGGTCTCAGTCCTGGTCCCAGTTCTGCTTCTGGTCCCAGTTCTGGTCCCAGTTCAGGTCCCAGTTGGGTCCCAGTTGGGTCCCAGTCCCTCTCCTGGTCCCAGTTTGGGTCCCAGTGGGGGGTCACTGGTCCCAGTTTGGGTCTCAGTCCTGGTCCCAGTTCTGCTTCTGGTCCCAGTTCTGGTCCCAGTTCAGGTCCCAGTTGGGTCCCAGTTGGGTCCCAGTCCCTCTCCTGGTCCCAGTTTGGGTCCCAGTGGGGGGTCACTGGTCCCAGTTTGGGTCTCAGTCCTGGTCCCAGTTCTGCTTCTGGTCCCAGTTCTGGTCCCAGTTCAGGTCCCAGTTGGGTCCCAGTTGGGTCCCAGTCCCTCTCCTGGTCCCAGTTTGGGTCCCAGTGGGGGGTCACTGGTCCCAGTTTGGGTCTCAGTCCTGGTCCCAGTTCTGCTTCTGGTCCCAGTTCTGGTCCCAGTTCAGGTCCCAGTTGGGTCCCAGTTGGGTCCCAGTCCCTCTCCTGGTCCCAGTTTGGGTCCCAGTGGGGGGTCACTGGTCCCAGTTTGGGTCTCAGTCCTGGTCCCAGTTCTGCTTCTGGTCCCAGTTCTGGTCCCAGTTCAGGTCCCAGTTGGGTCCCAGTTGGGTCCCAGTCCCTCTCCTGGTCCCAGTTTGGGTCCCAGTGGGGGGTCACTGGTCCCAGTTTGGGTCTCAGTCCTGGTCCCAGTTCTGCTTCTGGTCCCAGTTCTGGTCCCAGTTCAGGTCCCAGTTGGGTCCCAGTTGGGTCCCAGTCCCTCTCCTGGTCCCAGTTTGGGTCCCAGTGGGGGGTCACTGGTCCCAGTTTGGGTCTCAGTCCTGGTCCCAGTTCTGCTTCTGGTCCCAGTTCTGGTCCCAGTTCAGGTCCCAGTTGGGTCCCAGTTGGGTCCCAGTCCCTCTCCTGGTCCCAGTTTGGGTCCCAGTGGGGGGTCACTGGTCCCAGTTTGGGTCTCAGTCCTGGTCCCAGTTCTGCTTCTGGTCCCAGTTCTGGTCCCAGTTCAGGTCCCAGTTGGGTCCCAGTTGGGTCCCAGTCCCTCTCCTGGTCCCAGTTTGGGTCCCAGTGGGGGGTCACTGGTCCCAGTTTGGGTCTCAGTCCTGGTCCCAGTTCTGCTTCTGGTCCCAGTTCTGGTCCCAGTTCAGGTCCCAGTTGGGTCCCAGTTGGGTCCCAGTCCCTCTCCTGGTCCCAGTTTGGGTCCCAGTGGGGGGTCACTGGTCCCAGTTTGGGTCTCAGTCCTGGTCCCAGTTCTGCTTCTGGTCCCAGTTCTGGTCCCAGTTCAGGTCCCAGTTGGGTCCCAGTTGGGTCCCAGTCCCTCTCCTGGTCCCAGTTTGGGTCCCAGTGGGGGGTCACTGGTCCCAGTTTGGGTCTCAGTCCTGGTCCCAGTTCTGCTTCTGGTCCCAGTTCTGGTCCCAGTTCAGGTCCCAGTTGGGTCCCAGTTGGGTCCCAGTCCCTCTCCTGGTCCCAGTTTGGGTCCCAGTGGGGGGTCACTGGTCCCAGTTTGGGTCTCAGTCCTGGTCCCAGTTCTGCTTCTGGTCCCAGTTCTGGTCCCAGTTCAGGTCCCAGTTGGGTCCCAGTTGGGTCCCAGTCCCTCTCCTGGTCCCAGTTTGGGTCCCAGTGGGGGGTCACTGGTCCCAGTTTGGGTCTCAGTCCTGGTCCCAGTTCTGCTTCTGGTCCCAGTTCTGGTCCCAGTTCAGGTCCCAGTTGGGTCCCAGTTGGGTCCCAGTCCCTCTCCTGGTCCCAGTTTGGGTCCCAGTGGGGGGTCACTGGTCCCAGTTTGGGTCTCAGTCCTGGTCCCAGTTCTGCTTCTGGTCCCAGTTCTGGTCCCAGTTCAGGTCCCAGTTGGGTCCCAGTTGGGTCCCAGTCCCTCTCCTGGTCCCAGTTTGGGTCCCAGTGGGGGGTCACTGGTCCCAGTTTGGGTCTCAGTCCTGGTCCCAGTTCTGCTTCTGGTCCCAGTTCTGGTCCCAGTTCAGGTCCCAGTTGGGTCCCAGTTGGGTCCCAGTCCCTCTCCTGGTCCCAGTTTGGGTCCCAGTGGGGGGTCACTGGTCCCAGTTTGGGTCTCAGTCCTGGTCCCAGTTCTGCTTCTGGTCCCAGTTCTGGTCCCAGTTCAGGTCCCAGTTGGGTCCCAGTTGGGTCCCAGTCCCTCTCCTGGTCCCAGTTTGGGTCCCAGTGGGGGGTCACTGGTCCCAGTTTGGGTCTCAGTCCTGGTCCCAGTTCTGCTTCTGGTCCCAGTTCTGGTCCCAGTTCAGGTCCCAGTTGGGTCCCAGTTGGGTCCCAGTCCCTCTCCTGGTCCCAGTTTGGGTCCCAGTGGGGGGTCACTGGTCCCAGTTTGGGTCTCAGTCCTGGTCCCAGTTCTGCTTCTGGTCCCAGTTCTGGTCCCAGTTCAGGTCCCAGTTGGGTCCCAGTTGGGTCCCAGTCCCTCTCCTGGTCCCAGTTTGGGTCCCAGTGGGGGGTCACTGGTCCCAGTTTGGGTCTCAGTCCTGGTCCCAGTTCTGCTTCTGGTCCCAGTTCTGGTCCCAGTTCAGGTCCCAGTTGGGTCCCAGTTGGGTCCCAGTCCCTCTCCTGGTCCCAGTTTGGGTCCCAGTGGGGGGTCACTGGTCCCAGTTTGGGTCTCAGTCCTGGTCCCAGTTCTGCTTCTGGTCCCAGTTCTGGTCCCAGTTCAGGTCCCAGTTGGGTCCCAGTTGGGTCCCAGTCCCTCTCCTGGTCCCAGTTTGGGTCCCAGTGGGGGGTCACTGGTCCCAGTTTGGGTCTCAGTCCTGGTCCCAGTTCTGCTTCTGGTCCCAGTTCTGGTCCCAGTTCAGGTCCCAGTTGGGTCCCAGTTGGGTCCCAGTCCCTCTCCTGGTCCCAGTTTGGGTCCCAGTGGGGGGTCACTGGTCCCAGTTTGGGTCTCAGTCCTGGTCCCAGTTCTGCTTCTGGTCCCAGTTCTGGTCCCAGTTCAGGTCCCAGTTGGGTCCCAGTTGGGTCCCAGTCCCTCTCCTGGTCCCAGTTTGGGTCCCAGTGGGGGGTCACTGGTCCCAGTTTGGGTCTCAGTCCTGGTCCCAGTTCTGCTTCTGGTCCCAGTTCTGGTCCCAGTTCAGGTCCCAGTTGGGTCCCAGTTGGGTCCCAGTCCCTCTCCTGGTCCCAGTTTGGGTCCCAGTGGGGGGTCACTGGTCCCAGTTTGGGTCTCAGTCCTGGTCCCAGTTCTGCTTCTGGTCCCAGTTCTGGTCCCAGTTCAGGTCCCAGTTGGGTCCCAGTTGGGTCCCAGTCCCTCTCCTGGTCCCAGTTTGGGTCCCAGTGGGGGGTCACTGGTCCCAGTTTGGGTCTCAGTCCTGGTCCCAGTTCTGCTTCTGGTCCCAGTTCTGGTCCCAGTTCAGGTCCCAGTTGGGTCCCAGTTGGGTCCCAGTCCCTCTCCTGGTCCCAGTTTGGGTCCCAGTGGGGGGTCACTGGTCCCAGTTTGGGTCTCAGTCCTGGTCCCAGTTCTGCTTCTGGTCCCAGTTCTGGTCCCAGTTCAGGTCCCAGTTGGGTCCCAGTTGGGTCCCAGTCCCTCTCCTGGTCCCAGTTTGGGTCCCAGTGGGGGGTCACTGGTCCCAGTTTGGGTCTCAGTCCTGGTCCCAGTTCTGCTTCTGGTCCCAGTTCTGGTCCCAGTTCAGGTCCCAGTTGGGTCCCAGTTGGGTCCCAGTCCCTCTCCTGGTCCCAGTTTGGGTCCCAGTGGGGGGTCACTGGTCCCAGTTTGGGTCTCAGTCCTGGTCCCAGTTCTGCTTCTGGTCCCAGTTCTGGTCCCAGTTCAGGTCCCAGTTGGGTCCCAGTTGGGTCCCAGTCCCTCTCCTGGTCCCAGTTTGGGTCCCAGTGGGGGGTCACTGGTCCCAGTTTGGGTCTCAGTCCTGGTCCCAGTTCTGCTTCTGGTCCCAGTTCTGGTCCCAGTTCAGGTCCCAGTTGGGTCCCAGTTGGGTCCCAGTCCCTCTCCTGGTCCCAGTTTGGGTCCCAGTGGGGGGTCACTGGTCCCAGTTTGGGTCTCAGTCCTGGTCCCAGTTCTGCTTCTGGTCCCAGTTCTGGTCCCAGTTCAGGTCCCAGTTGGGTCCCAGTTGGGTCCCAGTCCCTCTCCTGGTCCCAGTTTGGGTCCCAGTGGGGGGTCACTGGTCCCAGTTTGGGTCTCAGTCCTGGTCCCAGTTCTGCTTCTGGTCCCAGTTCTGGTCCCAGTTCAGGTCCCAGTTGGGTCCCAGTTGGGTCCCAGTCCCTCTCCTGGTCCCAGTTTGGGTCCCAGTGGGGGGTCACTGGTCCCAGTTTGGGTCTCAGTCCTGGTCCCAGTTCTGCTTCTGGTCCCAGTTCTGGTCCCAGTTCAGGTCCCAGTTGGGTCCCAGTTGGGTCCCAGTCCCTCTCCTGGTCCCAGTTTGGGTCCCAGTGGGGGGTCACTGGTCCCAGTTTGGGTCTCAGTCCTGGTCCCAGTTCTGCTTCTGGTCCCAGTTCTGGTCCCAGTTCAGGTCCCAGTTGGGTCCCAGTTGGGTCCCAGTCCCTCTCCTGGTCCCAGTTTGGGTCCCAGTGGGGGGTCACTGGTCCCAGTTTGGGTCTCAGTCCTGGTCCCAGTTCTGCTTCTGGTCCCAGTTCTGGTCCCAGTTCAGGTCCCAGTTGGGTCCCAGTTGGGTCCCAGTCCCTCTCCTGGTCCCAGTTTGGGTCCCAGTGGGGGGTCACTGGTCCCAGTTTGGGTCTCAGTCCTGGTCCCAGTTCTGCTTCTGGTCCCAGTTCTGGTCCCAGTTCAGGTCCCAGTTGGGTCCCAGTTGGGTCCCAGTCCCTCTCCTGGTCCCAGTTTGGGTCCCAGTGGGGGGTCACTGGTCCCAGTTTGGGTCTCAGTCCTGGTCCCAGTTCTGCTTCTGGTCCCAGTTCTGGTCCCAGTTCAGGTCCCAGTTGGGTCCCAGTTGGGTCCCAGTCCCTCTCCTGGTCCCAGTTTGGGTCCCAGTGGGGGGTCACTGGTCCCAGTTTGGGTCTCAGTCCTGGTCCCAGTTCTGCTTCTGGTCCCAGTTCTGGTCCCAGTTCAGGTCCCAGTTGGGTCCCAGTTGGGTCCCAGTCCCTCTCCTGGTCCCAGTTTGGGTCCCAGTGGGGGGTCACTGGTCCCAGTTTGGGTCTCAGTCCTGGTCCCAGTTCTGCTTCTGGTCCCAGTTCTGGTCCCAGTTCAGGTCCCAGTTGGGTCCCAGTTGGGTCCCAGTCCCTCTCCTGGTCCCAGTTTGGGTCCCAGTGGGGGGTCACTGGTCCCAGTTTGGGTCTCAGTCCTGGTCCCAGTTCTGCTTCTGGTCCCAGTTCTGGTCCCAGTTCAGGTCCCAGTTGGGTCCCAGTTGGGTCCCAGTCCCTCTCCTGGTCCCAGTTTGGGTCCCAGTGGGGGGTCACTGGTCCCAGTTTGGGTCTCAGTCCTGGTCCCAGTTCTGCTTCTGGTCCCAGTTCTGGTCCCAGTTCAGGTCCCAGTTGGGTCCCAGTTGGGTCCCAGTCCCTCTCCTGGTCCCAGTTTGGGTCCCAGTGGGGGGTCACTGGTCCCAGTTTGGGTCTCAGTCCTGGTCCCAGTTCTGCTTCTGGTCCCAGTTCTGGTCCCAGTTCAGGTCCCAGTTGGGTCCCAGTTGGGTCCCAGTCCCTCTCCTGGTCCCAGTTTGGGTCCCAGTGGGGGGTCACTGGTCCCAGTTTGGGTCTCAGTCCTGGTCCCAGTTCTGCTTCTGGTCCCAGTTCTGGTCCCAGTTCAGGTCCCAGTTGGGTCCCAGTTGGGTCCCAGTCCCTCTCCTGGTCCCAGTTTGGGTCCCAGTGGGGGGTCACTGGTCCCAGTTTGGGTCTCAGTCCTGGTCCCAGTTCTGCTTCTGGTCCCAGTTCTGGTCCCAGTTCAGGTCCCAGTTGGGTCCCAGTTGGGTCCCAGTCCCTCTCCTGGTCCCAGTTTGGGTCCCAGTGGGGGGTCACTGGTCCCAGTTTGGGTCTCAGTCCTGGTCCCAGTTCTGCTTCTGGTCCCAGTTCTGGTCCCAGTTCAGGTCCCAGTTGGGTCCCAGTTGGGTCCCAGTCCCTCTCCTGGTCCCAGTTTGGGTCCCAGTGGGGGGTCACTGGTCCCAGTTTGGGTCTCAGTCCTGGTCCCAGTTCTGCTTCTGGTCCCAGTTCTGGTCCCAGTTCAGGTCCCAGTTGGGTCCCAGTTGGGTCCCAGTCCCTCTCCTGGTCCCAGTTTGGGTCCCAGTGGGGGGTCACTGGTCCCAGTTTGGGTCTCAGTCCTGGTCCCAGTTCTGCTTCTGGTCCCAGTTCTGGTCCCAGTTCAGGTCCCAGTTGGGTCCCAGTTGGGTCCCAGTCCCTCTCCTGGTCCCAGTTTGGGTCCCAGTGGGGGGTCACTGGTCCCAGTTTGGGTCTCAGTCCTGGTCCCAGTTCTGCTTCTGGTCCCAGTTCTGGTCCCAGTTCAGGTCCCAGTTGGGTCCCAGTTGGGTCCCAGTCCCTCTCCTGGTCCCAGTTTGGGTCCCAGTGGGGGGTCACTGGTCCCAGTTTGGGTCTCAGTCCTGGTCCCAGTTCTGCTTCTGGTCCCAGTTCTGGTCCCAGTTCAGGTCCCAGTTGGGTCCCAGTTGGGTCCCAGTCCCTCTCCTGGTCCCAGTTTGGGTCCCAGTGGGGGGTCACTGGTCCCAGTTTGGGTCTCAGTCCTGGTCCCAGTTCTGCTTCTGGTCCCAGTTCTGGTCCCAGTTCAGGTCCCAGTTGGGTCCCAGTTGGGTCCCAGTCCCTCTCCTGGTCCCAGTTTGGGTCCCAGTGGGGGGTCACTGGTCCCAGTTTGGGTCTCAGTCCTGGTCCCAGTTCTGCTTCTGGTCCCAGTTCTGGTCCCAGTTCAGGTCCCAGTTGGGTCCCAGTTGGGTCCCAGTCCCTCTCCTGGTCCCAGTTTGGGTCCCAGTGGGGGGTCACTGGTCCCAGTTTGGGTCTCAGTCCTGGTCCCAGTTCTGCTTCTGGTCCCAGTTCTGGTCCCAGTTCAGGTCCCAGTTGGGTCCCAGTTGGGTCCCAGTCCCTCTCCTGGTCCCAGTTTGGGTCCCAGTGGGGGGTCACTGGTCCCAGTTTGGGTCTCAGTCCTGGTCCCAGTTCTGCTTCTGGTCCCAGTTCTGGTCCCAGTTCAGGTCCCAGTTGGGTCCCAGTTGGGTCCCAGTCCCTCTCCTGGTCCCAGTTTGGGTCCCAGTGGGGGGTCACTGGTCCCAGTTTGGGTCTCAGTCCTGGTCCCAGTTCTGCTTCTGGTCCCAGTTCTGGTCCCAGTTCAGGTCCCAGTTGGGTCCCAGTTGGGTCCCAGTCCCTCTCCTGGTCCCAGTTTGGGTCCCAGTGGGGGGTCACTGGTCCCAGTTTGGGTCTCAGTCCTGGTCCCAGTTCTGCTTCTGGTCCCAGTTCTGGTCCCAGTTCAGGTCCCAGTTGGGTCCCAGTTGGGTCCCAGTCCCTCTCCTGGTCCCAGTTTGGGTCCCAGTGGGGGGTCACTGGTCCCAGTTTGGGTCTCAGTCCTGGTCCCAGTTCTGCTTCTGGTCCCAGTTCTGGTCCCAGTTCAGGTCCCAGTTGGGTCCCAGTTGGGTCCCAGTCCCTCTCCTGGTCCCAGTTTGGGTCCCAGTGGGGGGTCACTGGTCCCAGTTTGGGTCTCAGTCCTGGTCCCAGTTCTGCTTCTGGTCCCAGTTCTGGTCCCAGTTCAGGTCCCAGTTGGGTCCCAGTTGGGTCCCAGTCCCTCTCCTGGTCCCAGTTTGGGTCCCAGTGGGGGGTCACTGGTCCCAGTTTGGGTCTCAGTCCTGGTCCCAGTTCTGCTTCTGGTCCCAGTTCTGGTCCCAGTTCAGGTCCCAGTTGGGTCCCAGTTGGGTCCCAGTCCCTCTCCTGGTCCCAGTTTGGGTCCCAGTGGGGGGTCACTGGTCCCAGTTTGGGTCTCAGTCCTGGTCCCAGTTCTGCTTCTGGTCCCAGTTCTGGTCCCAGTTCAGGTCCCAGTTGGGTCCCAGTTGGGTCCCAGTCCCTCTCCTGGTCCCAGTTTGGGTCCCAGTGGGGGGTCACTGGTCCCAGTTTGGGTCTCAGTCCTGGTCCCAGTTCTGCTTCTGGTCCCAGTTCTGGTCCCAGTTCAGGTCCCAGTTGGGTCCCAGTTGGGTCCCAGTCCCTCTCCTGGTCCCAGTTTGGGTCCCAGTGGGGGGTCACTGGTCCCAGTTTGGGTCTCAGTCCTGGTCCCAGTTCTGCTTCTGGTCCCAGTTCTGGTCCCAGTTCAGGTCCCAGTTGGGTCCCAGTTGGGTCCCAGTCCCTCTCCTGGTCCCAGTTTGGGTCCCAGTGGGGGGTCACTGGTCCCAGTTTGGGTCTCAGTCCTGGTCCCAGTTCTGCTTCTGGTCCCAGTTCTGGTCCCAGTTCAGGTCCCAGTTGGGTCCCAGTTGGGTCCCAGTCCCTCTCCTGGTCCCAGTTTGGGTCCCAGTGGGGGGTCACTGGTCCCAGTTTGGGTCTCAGTCCTGGTCCCAGTTCTGCTTCTGGTCCCAGTTCTGGTCCCAGTTCAGGTCCCAGTTGGGTCCCAGTTGGGTCCCAGTCCCTCTCCTGGTCCCAGTTTGGGTCCCAGTGGGGGGTCACTGGTCCCAGTTTGGGTCTCAGTCCTGGTCCCAGTTCTGCTTCTGGTCCCAGTTCTGGTCCCAGTTCAGGTCCCAGTTGGGTCCCAGTTGGGTCCCAGTCCCTCTCCTGGTCCCAGTTTGGGTCCCAGTGGGGGGTCACTGGTCCCAGTTTGGGTCTCAGTCCTGGTCCCAGTTCTGCTTCTGGTCCCAGTTCTGGTCCCAGTTCAGGTCCCAGTTGGGTCCCAGTTGGGTCCCAGTCCCTCTCCTGGTCCCAGTTTGGGTCCCAGTGGGGGGTCACTGGTCCCAGTTTGGGTCTCAGTCCTGGTCCCAGTTCTGCTTCTGGTCCCAGTTCTGGTCCCAGTTCAGGTCCCAGTTGGGTCCCAGTTGGGTCCCAGTCCCTCTCCTGGTCCCAGTTTGGGTCCCAGTGGGGGGTCACTGGTCCCAGTTTGGGTCTCAGTCCTGGTCCCAGTTCTGCTTCTGGTCCCAGTTCTGGTCCCAGTTCAGGTCCCAGTTGGGTCCCAGTTGGGTCCCAGTCCCTCTCCTGGTCCCAGTTTGGGTCCCAGTGGGGGGTCACTGGTCCCAGTTTGGGTCTCAGTCCTGGTCCCAGTTCTGCTTCTGGTCCCAGTTCTGGTCCCAGTTCAGGTCCCAGTTGGGTCCCAGTTGGGTCCCAGTCCCTCTCCTGGTCCCAGTTTGGGTCCCAGTGGGGGGTCACTGGTCCCAGTTTGGGTCTCAGTCCTGGTCCCAGTTCTGCTTCTGGTCCCAGTTCTGGTCCCAGTTCAGGTCCCAGTTGGGTCCCAGTTGGGTCCCAGTCCCTCTCCTGGTCCCAGTTTGGGTCCCAGTGGGGGGTCACTGGTCCCAGTTTGGGTCTCAGTCCTGGTCCCAGTTCTGCTTCTGGTCCCAGTTCTGGTCCCAGTTCAGGTCCCAGTTGGGTCCCAGTTGGGTCCCAGTCCCTCTCCTGGTCCCAGTTTGGGTCCCAGTGGGGGGTCACTGGTCCCAGTTTGGGTCTCAGTCCTGGTCCCAGTTCTGCTTCTGGTCCCAGTTCTGGTCCCAGTTCAGGTCCCAGTTGGGTCCCAGTTGGGTCCCAGTCCCTCTCCTGGTCCCAGTTTGGGTCCCAGTGGGGGGTCACTGGTCCCAGTTTGGGTCTCAGTCCTGGTCCCAGTTCTGCTTCTGGTCCCAGTTCTGGTCCCAGTTCAGGTCCCAGTTGGGTCCCAGTTGGGTCCCAGTCCCTCTCCTGGTCCCAGTTTGGGTCCCAGTGGGGGGTCACTGGTCCCAGTTTGGGTCTCAGTCCTGGTCCCAGTTCTGCTTCTGGTCCCAGTTCTGGTCCCAGTTCAGGTCCCAGTTGGGTCCCAGTTGGGTCCCAGTCCCTCTCCTGGTCCCAGTTTGGGTCCCAGTGGGGGGTCACTGGTCCCAGTTTGGGTCTCAGTCCTGGTCCCAGTTCTGCTTCTGGTCCCAGTTCTGGTCCCAGTTCAGGTCCCAGTTGGGTCCCAGTTGGGTCCCAGTCCCTCTCCTGGTCCCAGTTTGGGTCCCAGTGGGGGGTCACTGGTCCCAGTTTGGGTCTCAGTCCTGGTCCCAGTTCTGCTTCTGGTCCCAGTTCTGGTCCCAGTTCAGGTCCCAGTTGGGTCCCAGTTGGGTCCCAGTCCCTCTCCTGGTCCCAGTTTGGGTCCCAGTGGGGGGTCACTGGTCCCAGTTTGGGTCTCAGTCCTGGTCCCAGTTCTGCTTCTGGTCCCAGTTCTGGTCCCAGTTCAGGTCCCAGTTGGGTCCCAGTTGGGTCCCAGTCCCTCTCCTGGTCCCAGTTTGGGTCCCAGTGGGGGGTCACTGGTCCCAGTTTGGGTCTCAGTCCTGGTCCCAGTTCTGCTTCTGGTCCCAGTTCTGGTCCCAGTTCAGGTCCCAGTTGGGTCCCAGTTGGGTCCCAGTCCCTCTCCTGGTCCCAGTTTGGGTCCCAGTGGGGGGTCACTGGTCCCAGTTTGGGTCTCAGTCCTGGTCCCAGTTCTGCTTCTGGTCCCAGTTCTGGTCCCAGTTCAGGTCCCAGTTGGGTCCCAGTTGGGTCCCAGTCCCTCTCCTGGTCCCAGTTTGGGTCCCAGTGGGGGGTCACTGGTCCCAGTTTGGGTCTCAGTCCTGGTCCCAGTTCTGCTTCTGGTCCCAGTTCTGGTCCCAGTTCAGGTCCCAGTTGGGTCCCAGTTGGGTCCCAGTCCCTCTCCTGGTCCCAGTTTGGGTCCCAGTGGGGGGTCACTGGTCCCAGTTTGGGTCTCAGTCCTGGTCCCAGTTCTGCTTCTGGTCCCAGTTCTGGTCCCAGTTCAGGTCCCAGTTGGGTCCCAGTTGGGTCCCAGTCCCTCTCCTGGTCCCAGTTTGGGTCCCAGTGGGGGGTCACTGGTCCCAGTTTGGGTCTCAGTCCTGGTCCCAGTTCTGCTTCTGGTCCCAGTTCTGGTCCCAGTTCAGGTCCCAGTTGGGTCCCAGTTGGGTCCCAGTCCCTCTCCTGGTCCCAGTTTGGGTCCCAGTGGGGGGTCACTGGTCCCAGTTTGGGTCTCAGTCCTGGTCCCAGTTCTGCTTCTGGTCCCAGTTCTGGTCCCAGTTCAGGTCCCAGTTGGGTCCCAGTTGGGTCCCAGTCCCTCTCCTGGTCCCAGTTTGGGTCCCAGTGGGGGGTCACTGGTCCCAGTTTGGGTCTCAGTCCTGGTCCCAGTTCTGCTTCTGGTCCCAGTTCTGGTCCCAGTTCAGGTCCCAGTTGGGTCCCAGTTGGGTCCCAGTCCCTCTCCTGGTCCCAGTTTGGGTCCCAGTGGGGGGTCACTGGTCCCAGTTTGGGTCTCAGTCCTGGTCCCAGTTCTGCTTCTGGTCCCAGTTCTGGTCCCAGTTCAGGTCCCAGTTGGGTCCCAGTTGGGTCCCAGTCCCTCTCCTGGTCCCAGTTTGGGTCCCAGTGGGGGGTCACTGGTCCCAGTTTGGGTCTCAGTCCTGGTCCCAGTTCTGCTTCTGGTCCCAGTTCTGGTCCCAGTTCAGGTCCCAGTTGGGTCCCAGTTGGGTCCCAGTCCCTCTCCTGGTCCCAGTTTGGGTCCCAGTGGGGGGTCACTGGTCCCAGTTTGGGTCTCAGTCCTGGTCCCAGTTCTGCTTCTGGTCCCAGTTCTGGTCCCAGTTCAGGTCCCAGTTGGGTCCCAGTTGGGTCCCAGTCCCTCTCCTGGTCCCAGTTTGGGTCCCAGTGGGGGGTCACTGGTCCCAGTTTGGGTCTCAGTCCTGGTCCCAGTTCTGCTTCTGGTCCCAGTTCTGGTCCCAGTTCAGGTCCCAGTTGGGTCCCAGTTGGGTCCCAGTCCCTCTCCTGGTCCCAGTTTGGGTCCCAGTGGGGGGTCACTGGTCCCAGTTTGGGTCTCAGTCCTGGTCCCAGTTCTGCTTCTGGTCCCAGTTCTGGTCCCAGTTCAGGTCCCAGTTGGGTCCCAGTTGGGTCCCAGTCCCTCTCCTGGTCCCAGTTTGGGTCCCAGTGGGGGGTCACTGGTCCCAGTTTGGGTCTCAGTCCTGGTCCCAGTTCTGCTTCTGGTCCCAGTTCTGGTCCCAGTTCAGGTCCCAGTTGGGTCCCAGTTGGGTCCCAGTCCCTCTCCTGGTCCCAGTTTGGGTCCCAGTGGGGGGTCACTGGTCCCAGTTTGGGTCTCAGTCCTGGTCCCAGTTCTGCTTCTGGTCCCAGTTCTGGTCCCAGTTCAGGTCCCAGTTGGGTCCCAGTTGGGTCCCAGTCCCTCTCCTGGTCCCAGTTTGGGTCCCAGTGGGGGGTCACTGGTCCCAGTTTGGGTCTCAGTCCTGGTCCCAGTTCTGCTTCTGGTCCCAGTTCTGGTCCCAGTTCAGGTCCCAGTTGGGTCCCAGTTGGGTCCCAGTCCCTCTCCTGGTCCCAGTTTGGGTCCCAGTGGGGGGTCACTGGTCCCAGTTTGGGTCTCAGTCCTGGTCCCAGTTCTGCTTCTGGTCCCAGTTCTGGTCCCAGTTCAGGTCCCAGTTGGGTCCCAGTTGGGTCCCAGTCCCTCTCCTGGTCCCAGTTTGGGTCCCAGTGGGGGGTCACTGGTCCCAGTTTGGGTCTCAGTCCTGGTCCCAGTTCTGCTTCTGGTCCCAGTTCTGGTCCCAGTTCAGGTCCCAGTTGGGTCCCAGTTGGGTCCCAGTCCCTCTCCTGGTCCCAGTTTGGGTCCCAGTGGGGGGTCACTGGTCCCAGTTTGGGTCTCAGTCCTGGTCCCAGTTCTGCTTCTGGTCCCAGTTCTGGTCCCAGTTCAGGTCCCAGTTGGGTCCCAGTTGGGTCCCAGTCCCTCTCCTGGTCCCAGTTTGGGTCCCAGTGGGGGGTCACTGGTCCCAGTTTGGGTCTCAGTCCTGGTCCCAGTTCTGCTTCTGGTCCCAGTTCTGGTCCCAGTTCAGGTCCCAGTTGGGTCCCAGTTGGGTCCCAGTCCCTCTCCTGGTCCCAGTTTGGGTCCCAGTGGGGGGTCACTGGTCCCAGTTTGGGTCTCAGTCCTGGTCCCAGTTCTGCTTCTGGTCCCAGTTCTGGTCCCAGTTCAGGTCCCAGTTGGGTCCCAGTTGGGTCCCAGTCCCTCTCCTGGTCCCAGTTTGGGTCCCAGTGGGGGGTCACTGGTCCCAGTTTGGGTCTCAGTCCTGGTCCCAGTTCTGCTTCTGGTCCCAGTTCTGGTCCCAGTTCAGGTCCCAGTTGGGTCCCAGTTGGGTCCCAGTCCCTCTCCTGGTCCCAGTTTGGGTCCCAGTGGGGGGTCACTGGT
Organism: Egretta garzetta; assembly: GCF_000687185.1. Lineage (NCBI taxonomy): Eukaryota > Metazoa > Chordata > Aves > Pelecaniformes > Ardeidae > Egretta > Egretta garzetta. The sequence continues at coordinate 2,760 of NW_009260414.1, read as the reverse complement.
CCCAGTTTGGGTCTCAGTCCTGGTCCCAGTTCTGCTTCTGGTCCCAGTTCTGGTCCCAGTTCAGGTCCCAGTTGGGTCCCAGTTGGGTCCCAGTCCCTCTCCTGGTCCCAGTTTGGGTCCCAGTGGGGGGTCACTGGTCCCAGTTTGGGTCTCAGTCCTGGTCCCAGTTCTGCTTCTGGTCCCAGTTCTGGTCCCAGTTCAGGTCCCAGTTGGGTCCCAGTTGGGTCCCAGTCCCTCTCCTGGTCCCAGTTTGGGTCCCAGTGGGGGGTCACTGGTCCCAGTTTGGGTCTCAGTCCTGGTCCCAGTTCTGCTTCTGGTCCCAGTTCTGGTCCCAGTTCAGGTCCCAGTTGGGTCCCAGTTGGGTCCCAGTCCCTCTCCTGGTCCCAGTTTGGGTCCCAGTGGGGGGTCACTGGTCCCAGTTTGGGTCTCAGTCCTGGTCCCAGTTCTGCTTCTGGTCCCAGTTCTGGTCCCAGTTCAGGTCCCAGTTGGGTCCCAGTTGGGTCCCAGTCCCTCTCCTGGTCCCAGTTTGGGTCCCAGTGGGGGGTCACTGGTCCCAGTTTGGGTCTCAGTCCTGGTCCCAGTTCTGCTTCTGGTCCCAGTTCTGGTCCCAGTTCAGGTCCCAGTTGGGTCCCAGTTGGGTCCCAGTCCCTCTCCTGGTCCCAGTTTGGGTCCCAGTGGGGGGTCACTGGTCCCAGTTTGGGTCTCAGTCCTGGTCCCAGTTCTGCTTCTGGTCCCAGTTCTGGTCCCAGTTCAGGTCCCAGTTGGGTCCCAGTTGGGTCCCAGTCCCTCTCCTGGTCCCAGTTTGGGTCCCAGTGGGGGGTCACTGGTCCCAGTTTGGGTCTCAGTCCTGGTCCCAGTTCTGCTTCTGGTCCCAGTTCTGGTCCCAGTTCAGGTCCCAGTTGGGTCCCAGTTGGGTCCCAGTCCCTCTCCTGGTCCCAGTTTGGGTCCCAGTGGGGGGTCACTGGTCCCAGTTTGGGTCTCAGTCCTGGTCCCAGTTCTGCTTCTGGTCCCAGTTCTGGTCCCAGTTCAGGTCCCAGTTGGGTCCCAGTTGGGTCCCAGTCCCTCTCCTGGTCCCAGTTTGGGTCCCAGTGGGGGGTCACTGGTCCCAGTTTGGGTCTCAGTCCTGGTCCCAGTTCTGCTTCTGGTCCCAGTTCTGGTCCCAGTTCAGGTCCCAGTTGGGTCCCAGTTGGGTCCCAGTCCCTCTCCTGGTCCCAGTTTGGGTCCCAGTGGGGGGTCACTGGTCCCAGTTTGGGTCTCAGTCCTGGTCCCAGTTCTGCTTCTGGTCCCAGTTCTGGTCCCAGTTCAGGTCCCAGTTGGGTCCCAGTTGGGTCCCAGTCCCTCTCCTGGTCCCAGTTTGGGTCCCAGTGGGGGGTCACTGGTCCCAGTTTGGGTCTCAGTCCTGGTCCCAGTTCTGCTTCTGGTCCCAGTTCTGGTCCCAGTTCAGGTCCCAGTTGGGTCCCAGTTGGGTCCCAGTCCCTCTCCTGGTCCCAGTTTGGGTCCCAGTGGGGGGTCACTGGTCCCAGTTTGGGTCTCAGTCCTGGTCCCAGTTCTGCTTCTGGTCCCAGTTCTGGTCCCAGTTCAGGTCCCAGTTGGGTCCCAGTTGGGTCCCAGTCCCTCTCCTGGTCCCAGTTTGGGTCCCAGTGGGGGGTCACTGGTCCCAGTTTGGGTCTCAGTCCTGGTCCCAGTTCTGCTTCTGGTCCCAGTTCTGGTCCCAGTTCAGGTCCCAGTTGGGTCCCAGTTGGGTCCCAGTCCCTCTCCTGGTCCCAGTTTGGGTCCCAGTGGGGGGTCACTGGTCCCAGTTTGGGTCTCAGTCCTGGTCCCAGTTCTGCTTCTGGTCCCAGTTCTGGTCCCAGTTCAGGTCCCAGTTGGGTCCCAGTTGGGTCCCAGTCCCTCTCCTGGTCCCAGTTTGGGTCCCAGTGGGGGGTCACTGGTCCCAGTTTGGGTCTCAGTCCTGGTCCCAGTTCTGCTTCTGGTCCCAGTTCTGGTCCCAGTTCAGGTCCCAGTTGGGTCCCAGTTGGGTCCCAGTCCCTCTCCTGGTCCCAGTTTGGGTCCCAGTGGGGGGTCACTGGTCCCAGTTTGGGTCTCAGTCCTGGTCCCAGTTCTGCTTCTGGTCCCAGTTCTGGTCCCAGTTCAGGTCCCAGTTGGGTCCCAGTTGGGTCCCAGTCCCTCTCCTGGTCCCAGTTTGGGTCCCAGTGGGGGGTCACTGGTCCCAGTTTGGGTCTCAGTCCTGGTCCCAGTTCTGCTTCTGGTCCCAGTTCTGGTCCCAGTTCAGGTCCCAGTTGGGTCCCAGTTGGGTCCCAGTCCCTCTCCTGGTCCCAGTTTGGGTCCCAGTGGGGGGTCACTGGTCCCAGTTTGGGTCTCAGTCCTGGTCCCAGTTCTGCTTCTGGTCCCAGTTCTGGTCCCAGTTCAGGTCCCAGTTGCACCCATGGGTGATCATGGCATTGAGGTTTGGGGGGGTCCCAGCACCCATGGGTGACCATGGCATAGACCTTCTGGGGTCCCAGCACCCATGGGTGCCCATGGCATTGAGGTTTGGGGGTCCCATTACCCATGGGTGGTGATGGCTTCAAGGTTCATGGGTCCCATCACCCATGGGTGCCCATGGCATTGAGGTTTGGGAGGGGTGTCCCATCACCCATGGCTGCCCATTCCATGGACACTGGGGGGGTCCCATCACCCATGAGTGATGATGCCTTGGTTGGGTGGGAGTGGGGTTGGCCAACCCTATCACCCATGGGTGGTGGTGCCATGGGATGGGGT
>NW_009260413.1:3782486-3796078 GCF_000687185.1 Egretta garzetta | reverse complement strand
ACCATGTCCCTCAGCACCTCGTCTACCCATCTTCTGAATACTTTCAGGGATAGGGACTCAACCACCTCCCTGGGCAGCCCATTCCAGTGCCTGATAACCCTTTCGGTGAAGAAATTTTTCCTAATGTCCAATCTAAACCTGTCCTGGTGCAACGTGAGGCCATTTTCTCTTGTCCTATTGCCTGTTATTCTTGACCAATGTAGCTTATCAGAAGCATGCAAGGCATGCAGGTTGGCCTGGCCAGTAACCAAAATCTGTGTTCATGCTAGGGTTTATGTTACATACCAATTTACTGGTGTGTCTTTTCAGTATGATAAACTTAAGAAAACAGGTAAAGGGGAGGGCAGTAAGTAAGACTCAAGGAGGTAGTACCTTGACAGCCTAGTGAGGATAAGGTTTTCAGAGAATATAGTAAACAGTCAAAAGCTCTGGACCAGTATAGGTCAAAGTAGGTGTTTGGTTTCAGTTTTTCTGGAGTTTATGTTGCTGTTTAACAGTTTAGAATGATTACTTAAAAATTATATCCTGTGTTATTTTTTACTTCTGCTTTAACTAGTTACTGAGTTACTTAGAAATAAACTATAAAATAAGTGGATCTAGAAAAGAATGACAGATTACAATAATGAAAACAATATTTTTTAATCTAAATTTTGAAAAAATCTATTTATTTTGCTAATATTCTTTGATGTAGAAGTAATCTTCATGCTGAAGTACTGCCTGGTATAGGCAAGCTAAGTCCAGTACTGCAAAGAGGGTCTGAAGTGATGAATCTGAAAGCAAATGGAAGTGTTGTGCAAAACAGAAGTGAGAGGAATCATTACAAAGTCATTTTATGATAACATTTACTTTTCAAAGGCTAAATGTTGTTGTTGTGATTAACAAGAATAACAGTAATGTGACATGTATATGAATAGCTTAATGTATAGTAGAGTTGGTAAAATCTTCCATATGCTGTGGTACTACTTGGCTGTATGACCTTTCAAACATTGCTAAAGCTGAAGTTTTTGGAGTTCTGTTAAAATACACACACGTACATATACACACACACTTTTTTTTCAGCAATTGCAGAAATTAAAAATTTTGGGGCTGTAATCTGGCCCAGATAATTTCCATATGAAACTTCAGAAAAATCTACTTAGCTACTTAAATGGAGAAAGAAAAAGAATCTGATATTTTAATTTTTTCTTGCACTTTTATTTTTGCTTTCTTCTCCGTAGGCCTGGTAATTTCCTGCTTCAACCTCATACCTCCCAAAAAAACAAATTAAAAAAAGAACAAAACCAACCAAAACATTTTTTCAAGGCATGAGAGTTTTTAATGTTTTCTCTTTATGTATATTTAAAAGTGTGTGAGTTTTTAATTGATGAATTAAATGCATATTATAGTAATGCAGGTCTTATAATTTCTGTTTTTGAACAGAGAATTGCTAACCAGTGGCTGGCAGAGTGGTGCTAACATAAATTTCAGATTTCATTATTGCATCTCATTATTAGGAAACAAGGAAAGGAAAGAAATTTCACATTAAGTAGCGCAGAATTCTCCTGCTTATACTTGGTGAAATTAATCTTTACTAGGAAGAGGAAAAACTTTAAAAATGTTTTCTGATATCTGATCCTCCCAGGAGGTAGAGCTGCTGTTTAAAACTAAAAAATAGTGGGTTATCAGCAGCTGATATTTTTCTTTGTATTAATTAAGACAGTTTATAATATCCCAAAATCCTTAATCCGGAATCAGCACAAAAGAATAAAAGATTCATCAGCACAGTGAATTAAAGAAAGCAAGAGTGTAACTGGAAGAGCAAGCAAACATGAAAACCTTAAACGCATACCTACTGCTGTTGAACTGTTGTTCTCAGTTTACGCCTGAATTGTAAACTCATTTTGATTTTTCCCATATGAGTACTAAAATGTTTTATAATTCAAATTAGGATTATGGTGTTAGAGCATAGTGCATCTGTATCAACTAATTTATTCCACGGAAAGAAATACGCTAGTTCTAATATGCTAGCCAGAATCTTCATTGTTCTCATATCTTTTGTCTTGATATTTTAACAAAGTAAGTTCAAAAAATAGAGTGGAAACAGACGGGGGGGGGGGGTGTTGTTTGTTTTGTTGGGTTTTTTTTCTTTAATCTGGTAGTATTTGAGCTTTCCTTTTCCCCAAGGGGTTGAGGCAGCTGGGAACGAGGAGGGGGTGTTTAAGTTCCATCAGCTCAGGTCAGATGTTCTAGTTCAAGTTCAGGAGTAGAATTTTTTTGCTGTCCTAAGATTTTGGGGTCTTATCATATAGCTAGTAAGGACTGCTTAATAAAATTTTGATTTATCCTAGCTAAAATGTAAATTTAGACAGCATCTTTTTAGTGGAGCATTGGAAAAATTTAAAGAGAACAGAAAGGTAGCTGAGTTAATTTTTAACATCATTAGCTACATAGCAGTCTATGTTTATAGAAAAATAATACGTGCTAGAATTCACTTCAGTCAATACCCTCATCTTAACTGGAGGAGGTGATTTTCAGTATTTTCTTTTTGGATGAGCATATTCTCTTTGCATGTTCTTAGCAGTGTTTGGTGCTATCTGCCTTTTTGATTACTACCTTATCGACATACGAATGGTTTCATGCTAACATATATACATTTCCTACTACGTGAATGAGGCTTAACTCATTACATTTATTTTTAAAGTTATGTGTTTTCTTCGGTTACAATTCAAGTGTTTAATCCACCTATTATGACAATTATGTGTAAAAAGAAAGCCACGTGTGTCCCAGACACATTTTTGGTTCAAGTGGAGAGTGTGTCATAGAATCATTTGGTTGGAAAAGACCTTTAAGATCATAGAGTCCCCTCCTTCTCCAGCCTTGCTAAGCCTGGATTAGGTCTTTAGGGACTTCTGTTCAGGATTAGTGACAGGTACCAATTGAAGAGGTGAAGAGACTGATGTACAGACAGAACTTTTTGGTTTGTATCTTGAAGCCAGTTTTGGGTTTTTTCTACCTACCTAGACATATATGAAGCAAGAAGAGTCTGGTATATTAATTTGTTGGTCAATTCCTGTGGAGCAACATGGACAGAAACGAGGAAGGGAGGGAACCTGCTCGTAACTAGCAAGTTAGGGGAAAAGAGTGGTTTCTCTTACTGGTGGTGTGCTTTTCTATGGCTATGCTTGCACTACTGTACAATAGAAAATGAACAGTAGCTGGGTATTTTACTGTGAAGTCCTAGGCAAAACAAAGCAGTCAGCGTCTTTGTTTGGAAGTACATAGACATTTGTGACTGATGTCCTAGTTTAACCCCTCCTAATGAAACAACAGCACAGCGTCTGTGTGATAGATACATTCAGTGCTGTTTCATTTACATCAGCTTCTGCATCTTGTGTTTCCTAGTGGGTTTTTTGTGGGTACCCCCCCCACCAGTAGCTTTCGGTGCTAAAGGAACCATCAACATGGGCAGAGGGCAGACTTTGCCCTCAAGGGTTTGGCTTGCTTTTATCCAAAGTAGCAGCTACGTTTTTTTTGTGGTGGTTTTTTTTTGTGTGTGTGTATGTTTTTGTTTTGTGTGGTGGGGGGGGTTTTTTTGGTTTGGTGGGTTTTTTTCTTACTGTTCAGTGTTTCCTGCAGCAGCATACCTTGCTAGCAAACGACAGCTACACAGTATTGCACCTCCTTAGCTTTCTTTCTTTGGGTTTTCTGTTTTTTCCCTCAATACTTCTCATTTGTAATCTGGAAATGTGGACTCCATTTGCTATTTCTCAAAATCCCAAATTGTAGTCTCCTGAAAAATAATACTGCATATAAGTGAAACCAATGCATTTTTTACTATTGTATTTTCATGTTACAGTGATTTTTTTTATGGTTTCCCATTGTAATTTTCATTAATATAAATACATATTAGGAGGATATATTGTCTCTTGTAACATAACTCTCTTATAACATGTCTCTAATATAAGTCCGGGTTTTGGTATTTTATTATTGGATTCTTATGAATGGACAGTGGCATGCTGGCTTATCCCTATTTCACTTTGGATTTATTTTTGATATTAAAGACATAAATTGTACAATTGTTTCTTTTTCAGAAAGTGGTAAGATGGGTAAAACGTGAATGTAGGTAATGAGCAATGTTAACTTAATGATGTTAGCAGGTTTGTAGGTGAAATACCAGTTTTTATATTGCTATTTTATGTTATAGGTTGATGTTGAATTAAAACAATTGTTGCATAGTTCAGCGTGCTGTATTTAGTAATGAAGTTGCCAAGATTAAATGCAAAAGCTATTATTGAGTTATTTGGTACATGACTTTGCCTACTGTTTCTTCAAAATGCAATTTGGGATTATATAATATGAAATACTTTCTTATCCTTCACATGTATATCATCTCAAATATTTTTGAGATAGAAGGTTGCTGAATAGTACTTACAGTCTGATAAAATTTGTTGTGGAAAACAGAAGTCAGTCAAACATTTTCATAATTAAAAAAATCCCCAAACTGTGGCTTCCTTTGTTTCTGGAGGGCTTATAGTCCAATTTGGTCTGCCTCAATTTAGATCAAAAAGTTGATATTTTTAATCTATTATTATTATTATTATTATTATTATTATTAAAATTTTTAATGCAATCATAGAATAATTCAGATAGGAAGGGATGTTAGGAGGTGACCTAGCTGCCCCTTGAAACAGGATCAGCTATGAGGTCAGACCAGGTTGCTGAGTGCTTTATCCAAGTTGGGCCTTGAAAACCAGTTGGATGGATGGATGCTGCACAGCCTTTCTGGGTGGCCCATTCCACTGCCTGACTGTCCTAAGAGCTAACAAAAAATAAAATAAAAATACTGCTGGAACTTCTCTCTATATTGTTTCTCATCCTACCACCACATCCCACTCTGAAGAGCCTAACTCCATCTGCTTGATGGTTTTGGCAGGTGCTATTAGGTCCTCCTGAAATCTTGTCTTCTCCAGAGTGACCAAGCCCAGTGTCCTCAGCCTCTCCTCACATCACAAGTGAGCCAGTCCCAGCCACCTCGGAGTCCCTCTGCTGGGCTCGATTGCTTCAGTTTACCTATGTTTTTCCTGTTTGAGGGGTGCAGACTGTCTAGATGCAGTCTAATGAGTGCTGACTAAATGTGAATAAGAATTTCTCTCAATCTCCTGGCTGTGCTGCCCTCAGTGCAGCCCGGGATGCTGTTGGTATCCTCAGGATCCCCTAGGGGCCCTTTCACCAGAGCTGCTCCTCAGCTAGTTGTTCCCAGCCCGTATTCTTGCAAGGGGTTATTACTTCCTAGGTGTAGGGCTTTACATTTTTCCTTGAATGCCATCAGGTTCCCATCAGCCCATTCCTCCTGTCTAGGTCTCTTTGAACAGCAGGTCTTGAGCACATCAACTGGTCCACCCCCCCAGCTTGGTGTCATATGCAAACTTGATGAAAGTGCACTCCCTGCGGTACTAGTGCATATTTGGAAAGTCACTGTTCTCCCAGCTAAAAGCAATATGTATCTATGTATAAATATATATATATATATATTTAACTTTAGTACTGCAAAAGGAAATTTTGTATCTGTTACATGCAATGTATTCATCACAACAGGATGTAAGTAATGGCTGTTAGCTCAGTGCAAACTACGTAATTACTTACATCCTCGCAGTCTCAGCTCCCTGCCTTCCTGTTCTTATTGGATTTCTTTACGCTGTTAATGAGAGATTCAAAACATGTAATGGCAGGCTCATCCTCAGTGAATACGTGCTTTCTAATTTGTTGATTATACTAGCACGTCCGAACAAAAAAAGCTGAAAATGAGCTTGGAGCAAAACTCCTGTATGTAAAAATGCTTTGCAGGACACTAAAGGATTTATTTGTTCCATATACCTGTTTAAGAAAGTATTGCTTTTCCAGAATAAGGTCAAGATGAGTCTCTGATCGGTATCTCGGAGGAAAGAAGGAATCTATTTTCAAACTTTTTTTTAGAACTCAATTGTTTTTTTGAGAGAACAATATCTGCAGAGTATCGATCGCCTGTGTCCAGTAGTTAGTCAAAGGCTATCTCCTTTGACTAACCCCTTAGCGTGGTGTCATCCTCCTTCATGTGATAGATTGTTACAATCTCAGCCAGTGTAATTACACACTAGCCAAGTGGGTCATTTATTTCTGTACCTTCACCATTTACCAAAAATCTCCTTTATCTTTGGAAGCCAGCTCTTCCTTTTGCAGTAAAAGCAAAATAACGGCACATAAAACATTAGAGTCTAAAACTAAGGGCTTGAAAAATAACTATAAGACTAACTTTAAAAAGCCGTTCTACCTTTTATGAACACCTAGTATACTTTTTATCTATCTTTTTTCCTAGTGTCCTAGAGAACAAAACACACAAAGCCAATTCATTGTTTTTCATGTGTCTGGTAAACACTATTTTTTATTTGTGAATGTTTTAGCTTTTTTTTATTTTATCTGTTAACACTAGATGCTTTCAGTTGCATGAGTGTACCATCTCCCCTGCCCTCCCCCACATCAGCTCTTAATTTATGAAGTGCAAAAGCTCCTAGAAGCATGGCTACTTTTTTGTTGGTGACAATGAGTGGTAGTATTAGATATGTCTTTTTGAACACAGTTTGCATATAAAGAAAAGCACGTTGTTTCAATTTACATGAAATTGTAGATTAAATTGGAAGCACGTGATTGTGCCTTTATGCGTTGGGGAGGAGAAAGCCTCTGTGACCGTTTCCATTATATTTCCTTAGGACTGTGTTTGAGAGGAAGATCGGCAGGCTAGCGTTGTTAGTATCTATTTCTATTTGGGAGGGATATGTATTCTTGTTAAGATGAGCATAAAGTAAAAGGACTCTGATCTTGACCGTGTTACTTCGTTATCCCAGTATGAATGATTTCTCCTTTTGGCCCAGCCTTAAAGCTATGTGAAAGTCAAAGGCTAGGCTGAATGCCATGTGCATTCATTCTCACTGGCTCTGAATCTGCATTACCCAGTTCTTCCTGTTGTTACCATATTATCATAACATAACCAAAGTAATTGTTTGCAAATAGTAAAGGAATCTAGAGACTTATGTATCCTGTAACATTTTTTCCCGTTATAACTTAACATGTTTCAGCAAAATGGAATCTGGGTTTTATACTGAGGGGAAAAATGTGTAAATTTGAGATTCTTCTATTAATATTAAACTCTCAGGACTTTATATGATTGCCACTTTTTGGTTTATATTTATTGCTTTCGGTGTCCCTATATATTTTTCAGAACATGTCAAGGTACTAAATCTTTCCAGTCTGACATGTAAGCCAGTTTATGTATGTTTATATTTGAACCCTGTGCTGAGACAGCTTTGTGACCTACAACCTCATTCTAATCTCAAATGTATGACTTGCATCTCAAACTCAAACATATTAGCTGGGTTTTTTTTAAGGGTAGCTGCAAAGGGATTTTGAATACCTGAGCTTGTCCTGTAGTTTGGAGTAGTTTCTTTAAATAATGTATTTTGGAAATGGATTTTCCTGCTTCTGTTAAGTTACTGATGGAGCCCTTTGTCATATGTCCTCTACGGAGCTGTAGTCTGGGATTTAGGGTAATTTACTATATTTTTGTGTATAGAATTTTGAGCTATCTGTAGAAGAAACTAACCCTAAAACTAAAGATCCCACCTCCTGTTCCCCAAATTAGAATTGTGTAGCAGTGTGCATGTAAATCTGTGCAGCTAAGTAGCAGTTTATTTCAGACCCTTCTTTTCCTTCTGGCCTCCCCATCTCTAATCCCTTCTATTCTGTTGTGTGTCCCCCGGAAGGTACTCTGTGTGCTGCAGGTTATGTTATCAAAGAACCTTCTCTAAAGGAATAACAATGGCAATTTTAAGAGTATGTTGGGTGGGCTACATGTATGAAAATATGCTAATAGTGACAGGCGTGACTGCTTGCTTTTTTCAGCACCCCTAATGCTTAGTCTGTTTAGCATGTAAAAATGGTCTGATGCGTTAAAAGGAAAATGGGTTGTCACAAAAGAACAAAGAGGTGTTGCTAAACTAGTGTTTGTTCTCTTCTGAATCTCCTGCTCAATATGTCTCTCTCAAGTTTTTAGCTAAATGCTTATGGAAAAATTGGTTCCAAAGATTGGTTCCAAAATATCATTGCTTGCAGTACTAGAAAAATAGAGGTGGTGTGACACACAGAGCAGAAAGATAGGTCGTGTTCAGGCAAACTCCCAAGAGGCAGTTCTTCCTAATTAATCATGATTAAGGTAATAATATCTTATTTTTTTAAGAAAAATTGATTTATGCTCTTTCTTAAGTGTGGGAGAGCAACTGATGCTGAATAAGGGATGATAAAGTTGAGAGATGCTTCCAGTGGTGTTTTTTTTTTTCTCTCACACACATGTTCTGGGTCTGTAAAGATATGAATGGTGCGTATGACAGTTTACTGTGATCACAACCTCCTTGGGTTTGAATCTCTTCTGTCTACTCCACAGTTAGTGTATTCATTTCCTGGTAACTGCCCTCTTTACATCTTTCCGTACTCTCTCACTGGTTTTGCATTTCTTCGTGACCTGCGTGTACGGGCAGTACGTTGCCTCTGTCCCAGCTGACCTGCTTTCCAAGTTTCTGAATGCAGCTCCCTCATGGGTCTTACCATCCTTTACTGGAGCAGCCTACATGTGGATTTGGGAACTATTTATTTGAATCCATGATGAAATCTTGCATTTAGTAGACATGATATCAAGGACAAGCATTACAACAAACATACAATCTTGGAGATATTTCATGGTATGAGAATCTATGCAATTTAACAGAGGGACAAGATGAGGCAGTTAAGCGATGTTGAAGTCCTCAGTTATCGGTGATCTTACTCTAGAATGGTATTCTGGTTTCCACTTTTCTTGTTTAATCACCTGCTCTGTGTTTCCTCAAGATGTAGAGTAAGAGAGTTACACTGGTACTCATTTAAAATTTAGATTCATAAATGTCAAACCATCTTTAATTCCTGTGGAGAAACTGAAAACTTATTTTCTTTCAGGAGAAAAGGCTATTTATTCCAAAATGCTCCCCCCAAAATGTTTAACTGTTTGGGTAAACACAGAATATTTTTCAGCTGTTTGGTAGCTTAGGCACAGGCAAAATTATTTATGATCTAAATACTAATTTCTTTATTTAGACTTTATTATACTGTTTCATGTATTCTGATAACCTTGCAATAGGATAACACTGACAACCACTATTTCTTATAGGACTCTTTAATATAGTTTAATGAGTGTTATGAGGTTTTTTTGCAATATGAAATCAGCATGTTGCATTTTTAAGTTGAGTTTCAAGTTACGCTGTGTACAATATTTGGTTATTTATTGTGTCTGTAGTCAGAATGCACACTATGCATGTGCATTACAGTGCAATAATTAGCATATAATTTTCAACGTTTCAATGAACTTTTGTTGTAAAATTTAAGGAGATTTTAATTGCTAGTAATCAGGATTGCATGTTAATAGGCTGTAGATAATTAGGAAGCCATTTGCATTTCTCTTCCCACAAATTTTCTTAGTATTTAGACCCTCACTTAATACATAACTTTTTCTCAAGAGGGTTGAATAATCCTATTTAGTCACAGCAATAATAGACACTCATTTTTTTTAAGGTTTTCCTTCAGTTCTAACGATTTTGAAAGGATTATACCTTTGATTACTCAGATTTACTGGTATTGGATATACACTATTTTCCCTCTGACTTCTAACAGGCTAGAATAAACTGACAGTTATCTCAATAATAGTAACATTGATTGTAAATTTGCATTCCTCTGTGGTGATGAAGTTCTTTCTCTTTCAATTGATCCAAATGTTGGGAAAAATACTTAGCAAAGTAGTGTGTGCTTGCGAAATTTCTGTTCCTGACATATTTGTGAGTATAGTGCTGGAGAGCTAGGCTGTCTACACCCTCTTTCATGTTTGTGGTACACAAAAGAAATACTTCTTTGTCTTCCACATCTAAGACGGTTTAAATAGCAGAAGGAGTCTGTAATAGTGTCACCACTTGATTTATTAAGGTGTTTTGGATAAAGATGTATTGGTAGAAGTTGTGCATATTTATGAAGCAAAGAGTAGAGACGTAAAATTGAAATAATTAAGGCAGCTGTTTGTTTGGTGTAAGGCAAACAGAGACATATGTAATGGTTTTAACGTTCCTGAAGGAAAAAAGTAATAGACCATTGCAAGGTTGGCAGTTAAAATAGCACCTGAATTCATTAAGAATAGGTGGGGCAGAAGCCACCTCTTGAGGTTTTATATGAAATGTTTAAAGAGACTATAGAAAACTGATCATACAAGGAGAAAATAAAGTAAATTATTAATGCTAAAAGTGTATTTATTTTACAATATATTGTAGTATTTTTGTGGAAATGGTCATAAAAGATAACTTGGATAAGTAAAGCATTCAGAGAATTGTGTAAGAGAATGAATCCAGTGCTAGAAGGAAGTCACCGCTTTGTGGTGTAGTACTTTCTACTGTGGACTGCCCAGACACTCAATTATAGGTGTGAGAAGATTCACTGAAGAAAAGGAAATACTGCAGGGAAAATACAAAAAATCTGTAAGATTCTTGTAAGAGAAAAGGATACTCTGTGTGCAATATCAAGACTTCTAAAAGGAGGACTGAGTAACTCAATATATCATGGCAGTTAGTGCCTTGTACGACAGTGTGCTGCACAAGCCAAACTGGGAGAAAAATTAAATGGCTGATGATAGAGGTATGTGAAATCTTAGCACTGGGCTTCCAGAGGAGTTATGTTTAATTTCTGTGTTATATGAATTAATTGCTTACATCATTCTGTTATTTAAGAAAAAGAAATTATGAATAGCTGACATAATGGTGTGTGTATATAGTTAGTTTGTACAATGACAAAAATATTTTAGAATAAGAATTATAAACAAGTGAAATGAGATTTCCCTTCCATTTTACAGATGTGAACCACATTTTCTACCTTTTCTTTGTCAGATACAGCAGAAAGTCTGTGTTACTTTGCTGTAGTGTGCTATTAGGTCAACTGTGGTTTGAACATTCCTGCACGTGTGTGTATCTCACTGTGCCTCGTTTGTAAAACCAGAACAAGTATCTGTCTGGTGAGACTTGTATGAAGGATAAAAAAAAAAAAAGAAAATATTTGAAGGAGAAATGTTGAGCCTAACTTGTCAGTGCTAAATTGACTTAGTTTTCAGATTTTCTTCCATCCTCCTCTATCTGTCCATCCATGTCAGTGGACGGGGTGATTTCTTTGTCTTAAAGCATTTCCAGTGTAGGATGTATTCTGATCTATTTCGTGCCATTCTCTACTTATGAGAAAACACTAGGAAATATGATATTCCTTAAAGTAAGTCAATGTGGTAGCACTGCAAGGTGTTTAGCATATTTTATGGAGAAGCTGGAATCCACTTAAATGAATTGCAGTTATATTATTAGTTGCTTCAAAGCACTATTTTTGCAATAAGGAGCTTATTCCAAAAGACAAAGAAAAATTGTTTGACTATTGATATCATCATACTCTTGAAAGATCAACCACAAGTGTAGGTGGATGTGGCAAAGACATATGTAAAGATCATAGTTTTGCGAGACAAGCACAAATGCAATGTCCTCCTTCAGAACTGTAGAATCAGTGATAGCTTTAAAAACAGTTTTTATTCAGCGCATTGCTTGCAAATTGAGAAGTTGCACTGTTAGGCTCTTTTCATCATAGTATTAGAGCATTAGTGCCTGATGACTTCGAAGGAATAGTGAATACAGAAATAAAATAGCAGACTCTAAAATACTATTCTGGGCTGCCATCCATACACTGAGAAATGTTTTAGAAGACTACCTTTTATTCTTTGCCTTAGTTTAATATGTCAACAAAGACTTCTAGGCTTTACCTGAAGTTGGAACTTTTTCCTTCATGGGCTGGTACAAGGAATACACAGGCAGTCTATAGGATGCCATTTTAAAAACGCACTGAGCAAAATGTGGCACTTGCCTGAGGTAGCTGCATTCGGTACCGTATCAGCCCTGTACGTGTGTGGGCAGGAGGAGAATTTTGCTGTCTGGTTCAAGTAAAACATAAAAGCTGTGGCACTTAATGTTAGAGCTACTGGGAATTTTCAAGCTGAACTTCTTTCTATTGGAATAGTTGCTTCTTTGATTAGGGAATTCTTAATAAAATAATGTGAATGTGATTGATTATTTTTTTTTGTGCAAAGGACAACAATGAAGCATGTTAATGATTTAATTAAACATATGGTTTCTACTTTCAGAATAGAATGTTTCTTTTGATTTTGAAATAGGTTTTTAATTTTTTTCTAATAACATGTTAAGGAGGTACCAAGATAACTTGATTGAATTCAGTGTTTTGAACAGAGGTTTTTTTAACATAATTTTATTTTGCAGGAAATGTTCATTTTTTAAAAGTCTGATTCCATTTCAGAAATTCCTGGAATTTTTGAAATTTGAAAAAAAAAAAAAGAAAAAAAAAAATCTGTTTTCTGCCTATTTTAAGTAATGACTGGTTGTAAAAGAGAATTCTTCCCAGTCATTTATTTAGCGCTCCAGTTACAAATCCCTTGAGGTGACAATGAGCAAAATATGAAGATGACCTATTTTGCATCCCCAGCAGCTTGCAAATGAAGTTAAAACAGCAGACAATAACTGAGGCCCACTTGGATACACAGTTCATGCAGCTATGTTATACGTACATTTAAAAAGCATTATTTAACTCTTTTTTTTCTTTCTTTCTTTTTTTTTTTCCCCTTTGGTCAATTGTTCTTGCTAGTTTATGAAAGCCTGAAAAGTAGACACGTTTAAAGATTAATTGCTCAGTAAATGATTTCTGTGTTTCATATCATACTGGAGAGGGAACATATAAAGATGACTTAGAAGTAAATAAATTGATTTTTAAAAATGTTTTGCAGTAATAATCAAAGGGTGTATCTAATATCCATCGTTAATTCAAGCTTTTTATTAAAAGTGTTTGAAACTTGTCAGTATTCTTTTGAACTCATCACAAATTGACCTGAAAGCTTCTATTCCTGGCAAATCTCAAATATTGTCTCCCCCGCCTCGCCCTGCGGGGTTTTTTTATTGCTTGTGAACAGTCTGGTGGAAGAGCAGGATTTGCACTTAATTTCTCTTCGCTAGATCTGTGTATTCCATATATGTGTAGGTTGTAGCATGACTACTGAAATGTTTTTCCAAACTATTAAATGAGAGCCTTAAAAATTTTGCCCGTATATAACCTTTTACCTATAGGCCTTTGCCTGTCACACTATACCTATTACCACGGGTGAGACAGTGATTAGAAGAGAGATAATTGAGCCTCTCCAGTCTGCAGTCATCGCAGCTGTTGCTGACGTTCTTGTCCTTTGGCCATCATACCTTTCCTCTGCCAGAGTGGAGGTGGTCTGCTGCATGCCGAGCAGATGTTTCTCCTTTGCATAGTTATCTTTGGAGTGCCTTTATATACAAAAATCAGATTGCACTGCTACTGTCACTTTTATCTGATGAGAGGAAATCCCAGACGAATGAAGCTGGTTTTCTTTTCAGGCAGCTAAGCAATGTTGCTCAGGGGCATGTTCTCTTTCCTTGCTTCTGTTGCTGCTCACTGTA
>NW_009260413.1:3772816-3782472 GCF_000687185.1 Egretta garzetta | reverse complement strand
ATCCTTAATCCCATTGGGTTTCTTTTGAACTTGGTTATTTCTTAGTCTTCTGGTACATCTGTCTGCTGTAACTATGAATCGTTTGCCAACACCACATTTTCATCATATTCCCTGAATATCTTTTTCCTCCCACAGTTTGTATTAGAGTACTTGAAGAGGTACAGGGAAACTGTCTGGGACTGGTCATTCTTCAACTTTGTGATACCGTGTCATTCTTTACTTCATTTCTTCCTTTTCTTCTTATCTTCTCCTATTTTCAGTGTTCTCTTCCCTTTTTTATTTGTTCAACTTTCTTGTGCAATTGGTCATTATTCCCTCAACAAGTAAAAAATTGGAATGAGACTATCTGAGATGATATAGATAATACGGTTCTATGTGTTAAATTCACCAAATACATTCATTTAAAACATCTACTTTCTATCTGTCTGAAATGATGCATTTATCTATTGCTGTATAATGAACAAGATTTCTTTCTTCCCTGATTTTCCTGGTAAGATCTTATAAAAGTAGCAGTTGTTTATAATCTCTTGTAAAATTCTTCTATGCAAATAGCCATCATTTTTTTTCTTTCTGGTAGCTCCTGTTTTCACTTGAACATGTATATTGTACATGTATAATTAGAGGAGAACCTTGGGGAAAAAATGCAAGTATTATATTTTTGAGATTACATTATCTTTGTGATGCAGGAGTTTGCTCACTGGTGTCATTTTCAGCTGGCTTTTCACACTAAGTATCTTCAAAGGTAATTGTAAACACAGTCCAGTGCTCCAGTCTGTAGAGATTAGCCCAGTTGATAAATAGTCTTTTTGTTATTGAAAGTAGGCATATGGCTATGCACTGCAAGTGAATTCTTTTACTCTACGTACTTTTTTGTTGGTGGAGTAGGTGTAGATAACGTGGAAAAATAAAACTGTTGGTTTCTGAATTCATGTTTGCCTCTCATGGTAACACAGCAATTCAGCAAATACAGCATCTGGAAGAAGTGATGGTCAGTGATATCAAAGCAAGTGGTTGCGACCTGCTGTATTGCATGCTGTGCTGTATGTTGTGTTGCAGGGAGAGATGCATGGATTTAGCTTTCAGGGCTAGCCTTTCATCCCTCCCTCTCTACAGGTTGCTAAAAGAAGTTTAGTTGTGATCTGTGTGTGCTCAGTCCTACTGTTAATCCATGTTTCAATAGTGGAGTACTTAGGTATTTTTCCTGCTTCATTTGATTGCCAGTCTGTCCATTTGGGAATTTATTTGTTATTCGTACATGAAATAAAATACCTATTTCAATAACAGTCTTGATGGTCTTAAAGGATGTTGCGATTCATGGATATAGTTTATATGAATTGCAGATATATGTTTATATTAATAAGATAAATTACTGCTGAGGAACATGCAAAGAAGCTGCTAACATCATATTACATCATATTCTATCAAATTTTGTCATATAACTCTCTTTATTACCTACACATGTGAAGGACTGACCAAACCGTGAATAGAGAATGAATATAAAAACTTGAGTACCAGCCAAAACATGAGGTTCCCAGAGTGACTCTTTCCTCCCCCACCACCATAAGGTAGACTACAGTAGTGTTCCCCAAAAGAGTATTTCTTCAGGAGTTGACTACTGCATTGAAGAGAGGAGAGTAGGAAACTGAGGGATGTGTGGGCTTCTGCTGTTCCATTGAGGGGATGCCTTTACACAGTATATATATGCCCTCGAGTTGCCTCTTCCTTTGTGAATACAAACTGCTTTGACTGTGAAACAGAGGCTGAGTGGTGTCCTCCTTACTGTAGATATGATACTTCTTAATACTTCTCTGTCATTTCAGTCTCCCTCGTACTGCTGCTTATTTATTTAAATAGTTTCCTATTCTCATGCCCAAAGACATTGTCCCTTCCATTTCCACCTTCTAACATGCAAAAGTTTAAAAGCTCTCCATAGACTTGCTTTTTATTAAATTCCAGCATGAAGTACTAGTTCCAGTGCCAACTGATCTTCTACTCACATACCTTCAACTAACCAACAGTCATGAAAAAAAGAATCACTTAAAAACAATTCAGGTTCTGTGCATTCAGAGAATCTATTTTCACTGGTTTAATTGATTTTTATTTTGCTTTTTTATTCTCTATTACTCATATAGTTCATTGTGCTAAAAACTATGCTGAATTTTTAACTGGTGAAGAGCAGTAGGAAGCCATTGCAGTTATATGCTGAGGTCAAAAGTAAGAGTGGTCAGAAATTGAGACTAGCAGTAAAATTTTGAAAAAAAACCCACAGAAATGTCATGGGTTTTAGGTGGCCTTCATGCTGGTTTCCTTAGGTTTTTTCACTTATTCATATGCCGTGAAAAGATACCACAGCGTATTTTAGTAAGCTTGTATTACATAGAGAAGATTATAAGTGCGTTATTTTTGTGACTAAATTTGTCAACAGACTTTGTGGGAAGTAAAAATTGTTCCCATTACTGCGAGGGATAGTGTTACTTGAGGTATTTTTTGATAATCTAGGACTTGGTATTTTGAAAGATCAACAATGTTAGATGGTTTGGGATAGTAATCCTGAAAGAACAGCATGCATTACTTATGTTCCACTGTTTTAAATAGTGACAGTGTCAGGAAGGATTTCTTTAAATGAATGAAGTTTATACAGGACATGCCATCTATAGTATGACTGAATAAACATTGATTCTAACCTTTATTCATGAAAGGCAGTAATCTCAGGCTAATGCCGCACTTAACTCTGTACTTTCAAAATGATTTGCCTGATCTGATAAATTATGCAGTCTTTTATTTTGACCTTGTAACCTTGTAGAGTTTACTCAAACTGACTCCATAGTATTTGCCACATTAGCAGTATAATGGCTGTAACCAGTTCTTGTACTACAGTTCATTCTGCAGCAAAAGGTAAACACTGGGCCATGAAAATTTATTGATTCAATTACATGATATACACATAGTACCATTTGAAAAGTGTTTTGGGGATTAAGTCATTACATATCTTCTGTTTGGTCAAAAATCTGAAATATATAAACAAGGAAGCAAGTGAGTATTGAGAAATATAAACTCTTGTTTTTACTGTATGGTAGAATGTGCTGTGAGACATCAATCTAAAAGTTGTTTAGGTCAAAGAACAAGCCAGACATTGAACTGTCATGCCTTTCTCCCTGACCAAGGTAACTTTTGCTCTCAGTAGCTCCTGCAAGTACGTTATAATTTACTATGTAAATTGTTTTTTGTCTTCAGAGTGTGTTATTTTTGTGTGAGAGTCTAGGCTTTGGAGTTTTTCTGTTTGAACAGAACTGATGACAGTAGAAGTTCTTCTTCCTTAAACAGTAGAAGGCAAGGTTTCGAAAAGAAGAAAAAAAAGTAGAATAGGGTTAAGCATTACCTGACGTCATTCATTTGTTTCATACTGTGTGGCCAATTTTGATTCAGATAACTATGCTTTTAAATCTAACATAATATGTTTTTATCTTGCGTTGGAATATCTGATGCCTTTATCAGTTCAAACTGATGAGCAGGGTTATTTTGAAACAATTTAAAATCGAAGTGCAAAAATAGTTATCTTTGGTTTGTCTCTTCTTATACTGACTTTGAGTTTATAATATAGGCAAGGCAAATTCTGCACAACTAAGTAAATTACACAATGGCACAGTAGTATTAAATATATGTATAATTATGAGGCCTTTAATATATTAGAAAATTATCTGAAAGAGAGGCTGCTAAAGATTTAGGATGCAGGTGAAAAGGAACATATGAAGAAATTGTTAACAAAAGAAGAAAGCATAGCTCGGTAGTAAAACTGATTATTTTCCTTATTTCTGCTTCTTTTGTCTTTTGCGCCCCATCTTTTATTTTGGTTTGGGTTTTTTCAGGTGCATGTATTAAAAAATTATTAATATCTCCATCTTTGAGGGGGTATTTGCGTTTGCTCCAGCTAATGCAAACAGGACAGTTGCTGGGAATTGCATTGCTTGAGAAATTGAAGGAAAATACCCAATTTTTGTCAGTGCTTTATGCAGACATAATTTTGGAGATATGCTTACTCTCACGCATGCAGAACATTGTTGGGAGAGAGAAGACAAAAAAGAAGGTTGTTTTCTTTGCAGAAGTTGAGTTAAAATATATTTAGAATACACAGTGCAGTCCTCACTTATTTGGTCTGTAATTCGGCCCTGCTGATTGATTAGCTTATGTCGTGCACTGAAGAGGGTTTTCTGTTTTCTTTCCTGGGTTTGGTCTTTGGGTGCTGTTGGTCAGGGTAAATGATGTTGCTGCTGGTTCAACTGCAGCTCTGGCAGAATGGCTAAAGTCGCTTTGTGGAGAAGTGTGATAGCTGTGACTGATTAGAACGCTAATATTTCAGAGGTAATTAGGAAATTGGAGAGGGGAAAATGTGTGGTACGTGGAACTCCTGGTGTCTGGTTAGCACACATGTCAGCTTCAAATGACCCAGTAAAAGACAAACAGAAAACTGGTCAATGACAACCTAAATTATGACACTTCCACGCTACAATGCCTCTACTACCCAACTCCAAAGTACAATTTTAGATTTTGGAAAGAAATGGCAAGAAAAGCAGGAAGAGGAAATGTATAAAGGCATTGCCTTCTTGGTGGGAAGGGACGTGAAGATGGCCAGAAGGATTCTTGACCAGGAGGAGAATGGGGGATGTGAAATGGGGGTGAAAATAACAGAGAACTCTGGAAACAGAGAGCTGCAGCTGATGAAAGCAATGGCTTCAGGGAAAGGTGAGGTGAAGGATACTTATATCTCATAAATACTTACAGAACTGCCTGGGAACTGAGGGAAGAGGAGAAAGAAAAACTATCTACATTTGGGGTTATAATATTTTAATACTAAAATTGTTCTAGTTATGCAGGTATAAACTGTATATTAGCCTGAAGATGCAGCTGTAAGCGTCTGTGAGATAAAGTTACAGAGTAAGCTGTCATACAAACTTTTTTTGTATTGCTTTTGCTGAACTGCATCCTGGCTGTGTATTTATGTTGGTGATACTATTGGGAAGTCTGTTAAGACAGAATTTCTTGGTGATTCTCAGGTGGGTTTGATAAGGGAGCTGGCCTGTTAAAGTACACAGGAGAAGGGCCTCAGCAGTTCAACTGCAGTTCTGAAGTTCTGAGTATCACGCAGAGATGTCTGCCCTGGCTTGACCCTTCTGCAGAAAATTGCTGTACAAAATTGTTTTAAAAAATGCAGCATACAAGGATCAGGGTGGCTGCAGGAAACTGCTCCCTTAAACAGGCGGGAAGTGTTCTATGATAAACTCCATCCAACCAGAAGCTTATCTTCTTTCATAAAGCTGATTTTTTTGGCGAGGATTTCTACAAAATCTAGACTGCCCGTGATTTTCTTGGTGATAGCGAATTTCTATTACTTTCTACCTTTTCTGTTTTCTGCCCTTCTTTTCTGTCTCTCCAAAGGGGGGAGGACAGGTAGACAGATGAATCTACTCCCCATCCCAATTTCCCATGTTAATAGAGTTCTTGAAGTTTTGCAAAGACAAGAGCTCAAAAGTTTAGTGACGGTCAGAACTTAAATTACTTATTCAACCGTATTTTGGCCCTGTGTGTATTATGAAGCAGTTTTTAATTGGACAATTTCATACTGTTGCTCTCAAGGGACCACTGTAACATTTAGTGCACAGAATGTCAACTGCAAAGTAGCTATTCAAATGTTGTTTGCGCTTGGATTTCAGTCAGTAGCCCAGCTCTTGCTTGCTGAGATAAAATTTTCTTCTTCACTTAAAGTTTTATTTTGTTTCTAAGACTGTGAAGTAGAGTTATACTCTATACTGAATATAGAAGCCAGTGGGCTTTTCTAGAGTGCTTCTGTTATAGCAGCTGACTTCACAAATCTTCAGAGCAATTTTTTACTGTGACTCATTCCCATTTTAGAGATGGCAAAGTGAGGAACAGAAGAGATTAAAGTCCTAAGTGTCCTCTGCCAGGTTTTCAAGTTATCTGGCCACAGTACATTGTTTTTAAAAGAATAAAGCCTCTATTGACTTCTGGTGTTGCTCAGTTAAGAACTGTTACGTAGCAGTTCTTCGGTTTGGAGTCCAAGATTTCATACTTGGTACTGAGAAGATGAGAAATACGGTATCAGTGACCATCTGTGAAAAGTCAGATGAGATTCCCTATGTCATTTGGGTTCTGTACTATCTCATTTGCTCATCTCTGAAGACTGCAGGGTCATCTTTTCCAGCCATCTTCTCTCTCATGTGCCTTCAGATGTCTGCAATAAAAAGGGATTGTCCACCCAAGTAGCAAAGAGAATAGTCCATTGCAGTGAAAGACTGTGGAGATTTAAGGACAAGTGTACTTGTACTGGAGAAGCGATATCAGAGTGTGAAATAAATTGGGGATGTAACTAAATCCTCTCTTGTCATTGTGTAAAGCATGATCAGTATCTAAAGCTGTGACGTGATCCAGTAGATCAGCAGAAGCTGCTGAATTTTTTTGTTACTCTTAAGACTGGATGAAGGAACTGGTAGACAGGAGGTCTGAGAGTAAGAACGATATTGAGAACTAAGGGCTGGTAAACTGTATACTTCCTGACACAAGAATAATATGCAGTCAATTTAACTGAATTTTTCACTTTATTGCTTGCTCATACCAAAGATTTGGTGTTTTGGAATAGGTGTTTCTTTGATGGCTATTTGACATTTCTGTGTGTGTATATAAAATTAATGATTATATATATTTTTGTATAAATATATTAATTTAGATATTTTGATAAGGGTCCTTAAATACTTAAGAGCTGTGGAAGTCTCAAAATTCAAACCACGTTTCATGCTCTATTTGTTCTTCATCAGTGCAGAAAAGAGAAGTCTGGAACGACGCAGTCTGAGCATTGCTTGCTTGGCTAGATCTTTCCTAGAGTTTGTCATTGATTCCATATGTGTACCTACTGTCTAGCCTCCACGGTGAATGGTACCTTTTATCTTTGGGAAATCTTTAAGCAATTTAGCTTTGCTTAGCTTATTGTTCAGTAACAAGGAAATAACATAAGGGAAGTGATTTAAAATACTGTTTTACATTAAAAAAATGAAACTGCTTATTCATTCATTATATAAAGGTAGCTTTATGTATTACTATTAATTCAACATCATTGTCTTTGATTGACATAAATGGTTATTATCAGCATAGTTTAGTCTTGAGATAAATGATCTTTCTTTCAAGAAACAAAATACTAATTTTCTTGTAAAGAAATAGGGGGGATAAACTATTTTTGTTAACCTCTAGTATGTTTAGAGCACATAAGTAACAGGTTAAGGGGGAGGAGTAGTCAAAGATATCCCAAGTACTTCATATCATTTTCTTGCAACCTTAGCACTTCACCATGAACATTATAAATGACTGATTCTCCTTTAGGTACTGACTTGCTTTAGAATGATGTATGAAATAATATGTGTTTTGCATGTCCTGTTTGTAATGATAAAGGTCATATAGTATCATTTACATAATCTCTAGCCAGAAATGAACTCCAGCAATATCTTCTGTATAACATATACATTATCTGAGGTTTAAAACTCTCATTATTCATGAAAGTTAATTTTACAGTGGGTGTGAATGATCTATCTTATGGCTGCTTTTTTGATCATTCTATAAAATAATATGGAGCAAAGCCTGCACAAATAGCAGGAAAACCAGTAAAGAGTGATGCATTTGCTTGACTCTGTGTATACCCGATTGGATCTTGATTGATGGCAATCATTTGTCTTTGTCAAAAAAAGGAGAAAAATTCAGACATTGAAATAAGAGTGCTATCAAACTTTCTACAATGGCAGAAAGATTCTATTAATGCAGCCTGAGAGTATTAACTGTCTCTGCTAGAAAATGATAAAGAATGTTAATTTTTTTTCTTGAGCATGTTTAAGTGTAAACTGCATTATTTTGTCTATGTAGGAAGACTAAAAGGGGCATGCTACAGATTTATGGCATGCTGGAATTGGAATAAAAAAAAAGTGAATTACACAAAAAAAAAAGAAACAAAAAGCCAAATACAAGAGCTTAATCCTTCTGATTATGATTTTGCAACAAAACAATAAAAGTTTAAGTAGCATAGTGTCGTAAAATCCTTAATGCTGCATTCCAATTGATATTGAAGCTTTGAAGACTAACTTCAAAGGAGGGTGAACCAGAGCAAAAAATAGATATAAAATAAACAAAAAAAAAAATGACAAGCTTGGTTTTAGAAGTCCTTTTGTATGTCAGATCTAGGAATATTGACCCGTTACTTGAATGGGCTTTAAGGCAACTTCCTTATTAATGATACTTAGAAACACAAAGCATATGCTTGTGGGTAATAGTGTATTTAAGAGGGAAAAATGCTATTTCACAGTACAGTAATGCCAGCAATGCAACAATACTTTTAAAATAAAGAAATATATAATTTTATATGTTAAAATAAAAAAATCAACCAAACAAAACCACCCACCAAAACCCAAAAGCGTTGATCACTGGATCTATCATGCCAGTTTTGTATCTCTGGATTTTATTATACATCTCTTATGGTCTCTGGTTCTAAATAGCAGTGTTAAAGCTTGATTACTGAAACTATTTTCTAAATTACGAACATGGCAAATAGCCTCTATTGAGTACTCTCTCTATCCTAGTAAGGCAAATATTGTTTTGTTCCTAAACTTATAAGACTAAGAAAATTGTAGCATTCAACTTTGCTGTTTACTAGTCCTTGATGCACCCTTAAAAATAGATGTTTGAGAGGTTGTCATTTTAAGGACAACTGAAAGAATGGCCTTATCAAAACTGGGAACCAGGAACTGCAGTTGTAAGACCTGCACTAATGTGCTTTGTGGCCCTCATGAAGTCATTTTAAAGTTTTTTTGGGTTTTTTGTTTGTTTTTTTTAATTTTTTTTTTTTACTGTTTCTGCATTGTGTTCCTAAAAACATATTCTAGCTTTGCCTTACAGCAGTGTGAGTCTGGGTCTGGCAGCAGGCTCCTGATTCAAACATTGAAAGGCAGCATAAGCACAGTGTTATCTGTCCTTGCTTAAAGAACCTTGTATGTCCTTAAAGAGTTCACAGTTTTGGATGGATTTGTTTGGTAACTTCCATGAAGCTGTTGCTGCTGCTGAAGATGCTAAGATGTGATTTTAGCTGGCGGGGTGGTAGTGTATTTATTTTAATTTTTTTTTTTTTTTAACGGTTGGTTAGGTGAGACATGACTTGCATGATTGAGATTTTTGCTGTTTTAAGGACCAGCTGCAAGGTTACTTTGTGACAGGGAAATTTTGAAAGTGGAAACAGTATGTGTTAAATACAAACACTACTTCACTCCCTCTCTTCAGAAAAATAACCAATAAGCAGCAGATTAATATTGCAGGACAGTATTAAGATTGAGGTCCAGTTTTCAAGGAGCAATAGAATCAGGATCATCTGTATTTTTTTTCCCTCCTCTCCCCCCACCCCACCTTCTTTTTGGTTTTGCCTGCCTGCATTTTCTGTCTCTGTTAATTCTTAATCAGATTTCTTTTTTGATTTTTTTTTTTTTTTATTGCTTTCCCAGGCTTTTGTCCTAGCCAGACCTTAGTTTGTGCCACCCCTTCTCTACTCTGCCTCTTGTCCTACTGATTCCCAACTCTGTCCTCTTTTCTCTACTTGATCACCAGCAGATCGTATA
>NW_009260413.1:3755332-3772803 GCF_000687185.1 Egretta garzetta | reverse complement strand
CTTCTCACGTTTTTATCTTCCATGGCTTCCACATCGAGATGCTTCCTTTGTTGCCTCATAGGCTCTTTATCTCTTCTGTATCTGGATATTTTCCTCCTTTGTGCTGCTTATGTGGGCGTAGAGAGCACTGGTGAAAGACAACTGCAACTTTCTTTGTCCTGATGTCTTTCGATCTTCCTGGAGTAACCATTCCAGAGAAAGTTTAGATTTTTTTTTATTTTTTTTTTTTTTTAGTAGGTAAAACTCTGGACTAGGGGGATTGTTCTCTGTCAGTCTATGGGAATAATGTGTGGTTGTTATGGACAAGAGCTAAGACTGTTCTCGGTGAGTTTGATGCATGTGAGGTCACGATCTGGGCATACGAGAAGTGTGATGGGGGCAATCTGAGAGGCATGACCTAGGGAAGGATGGGCAGCATCTTCAAAGGTGTTTTACCATCAGCTACTGATCATGTACAGACTGTGAACTTCCAAAGTCTTTACTGTGGCCGTATTTGGCAGCTTTGTACAGAGATAACCAAAGAAACACTTTGGGCAACAGCTTCTATGTGGAAAAAATTAAATTCTATTAACATAGGTAACTTTGAGTTGTGAAATCCTGTTACAAACTATTAAAATAAACAGAAATTAAAATAATACCTTAGAAAACTTTAGGGCAAGTAGAATTACCTACAAGCCTATTTCTTATGAAACGTTCAAAAGCCACTGAATCAAAGTCACAGAATACATTCAGCCAAAGAACCTGTTACACTTGTTAATGTGTTAATTTCTCATCCCCCAATCCCATATGGTATGCTGTAATCTCCGTGATGATTGTCAGTCTCTCTTCTCCTCTCACTGCCCCCTTCCCTCATGGGAAATTTTTGGGGAAAATACCATCTTGCAGCGATTAGTATCAAAGATTGGTTACTTCTATCATATGGTTTGGTAAGTAATCTGTAGCTATTGCTGTGATTTGCTGCTTGCCCATAGAGCTTCACACATGTATTTCATTTCCAAAGTTTAGCAAAGTTATTCCCTATAAAGAGGGTGAAAGTCTAGATGAAAGCCATCCTTTTTGTGAAAACCATATTCTCTATTCCTCTTAGTGCCTAGTACAACAAAGTAAATTTTAATGGTGCATGATACTGAAAATGAATCCTGTGACCTTGAGAAGTTGTAGCAAAGGATCAGGTTTTATTTGAGCCCTTTTGCCATTGTTTTCATTACTATATTTTTAATTTTTAGTTGAAAAATGTAGTACCAGTAGCTGTGCATATCTTCAGTATTTGAAACAGTCCAAATTAAAATTCGTAAGTCCCTTTAAAAAAAACCAAACTGGTTTGTATGTAAATTAATATTTTTTATTATTTTCTGGGGCTCTGTTAATTTCATTAATAACTGAATTCATCTTCCTCCCCAAATGAGAAACAATGGTTTGTCTTCCGAAAACATTAATGTTTTTACAGCAATGGAAAACTTTTCACTTCATCTTATACTTGAAATATCTTACAAAATATATGGGCTTTTTATTTTGAAAAGGAAAGTGAAAACATTGAATTTTCATGATGAAATGAAACACACTTTTTCTCAATTTTGAGTGTCATTCTGAATTGACTCTTTTGTCAGCAGAGAAGCTAATTTCAAAAAAAATGCTTCTCAATTCTTCTACCATGATTTATTTTTTTAAGAGTGTTTTCTGTGATGGATTTAACAAACTTTGTAAACAAGGTTTCTCGGAGAAGTTGTATTACATACTCTGTCAAAATGTTTGGGTTCTTTAATTATTTCATCACAGGCTTCTGAAAAAAAGAAGTTACCTTGGTTTAGCAGGGATAATACATGATTATTTCTAAAGCTGAATAATGGAGAAAGGTGTGACTTTACAGATAATTACACATACAGTTTATATATGCGGGAGGAAGATTATGTTCAAGGAAGAAAATGTGCATTGTGATGCAGTATACCTAAATTATGCTTCTAAGTATCTGCACAATAATTTAAGTGATATGGTCTTAAATAATCTTCTCTGAAGAATTTACATAAAACAAATATTAACATCTCCAGCAAAAAAATGTGGAGAATTGTACGGTTATTACAGAGAAAAATTCTGCTCTCACATTTGCATTCCAGATTTTAAATATGCAATTGATAGTTTTGTTAGGAGTTTCTTTAGTACCTAAAGGATTTTTGTCTTCAGTGTCCCTACTATTTTTTTATGAACCTTAACAGTATCACATACTATGCAGATACTTGATTTATACACACACAGAGGGAATTCTGTAGCCCAGAAACTAAAGTCTGCCTGTGCCACTTAAAACTCTTTGCCTTGGTACCTATGCGACACATTAGAACAGAAATACCCAGAAATCAGCACAGTCCCAGCCTGTTGGTTTTCACTGTAGCAACTCTTCCCAAGCTCTGAACTTGGGGGTGGAGGCCACTGATACTTGGGTTTGTTTGAAGTCCCTTTCCCCACTGTGGATGAGTACTTGGAAAAGAAACACACTAGGAGGAAGAAGTATAAACAGACAAACCACATTAGACTCAGGAAATCCCCTGAGCTGAAAATAGTTGGAAACTGGCAGAATATTAGGGGAGAAGCTGTACATGATCAGTTTGATCTTACTCCTCCTTAAGCCACCACTGATGTTTGTGGATGCAGAATTTGGGCTTACGTTTTTGGTGAGAAGAGGGGCAGCCGTTCCCGTGCTCTTTCTATCCAGTGGGTGCCCTCACGTTCCCTCCGCTGCAGGGGACAGGGCGTCCCTCAGGCGGGTGGTGGTGCCGCTGGAGTGGTGTGGTTTGGGTGCAGCCCAGCGTGAGTTCCCCCCGGTTGCTCGGTTCTCCTCTCTGCTGGGGGCATTTCTTAGTGGCTGTGGGACAGGGGTTCTTTCCTGCATATGGCTTATCGTTTCCAGTTGTGAGTGACAGCACTGCATCAATTTCATTCTCCTCCGTGGTGGGATTGCTGTGTTGAGAACTGCTTAATATTGAGAAAGTTGTTGCAATGTTAGGAAAGGACCTAAAAAGGTATGTTGGTTTTCCTACTGATTTTTTTTTTTTTTTAACATTTGACTTGAAACTCAGAATTATTGTTGCTGACATGGCTAGTAAATTTGTCTTAAAAGCAAATAAAAGAATAGCTGGCTGAAAAGGAAAAAGTTGGAAACCTTGTCAAGAGAGGTAACAGATCCCTTAAAGAAAAAGCTTCATTGTCTTTTAGCATGTGTCTCTGTGGATGCTAACACAGAGGGGAAAGAAGTTGGGGGGGGCCTGGGCTCATTTGTAAATCCCTGAAATGAAACAGGAAACATTTCCTGGTTTATTGCTTCTTAGGCTTTCATTTTTTACAGTCTGTGTTATCAATCCTGTTCTATAACATTGGATTTAAATGCTAACGCTGTTAGTCTTGAGTGTACAGTAAGGATATGTGGCGGAAAGAATATTGTAATGTCTCTGTATTGCTCAGTCCAAATGTTCATTACCAAGTTATCTGTTGCTAGATTCCTCTCTTCAAATAGCTGTAGAAAAGTTTACATCTTCTCAATTAGCTGCTTCTGACATGTCGCCGTGCAAGCTTTTCTCCTAGGCTAAGCCCTTGAATTACTGTATTAAAGGAACCTTGGGTGGTTTAGCACTTTCACCTTTCCAACTGGAGACTCCGACTTTTTGTTAGCTTATTGTCTCACATCAGCTCCCCATCTTGGGAACATTTTTCCTACCCGTCTAGACCTTAATGTCTATACCTTACTGCTGCTTCTCCATCCTCAGTGGTTTCGCATAGGCGCTGTTTCATGCCGACGTCTTGCAGACTGTGCAGCAGGTAGGTGTGAAGCAGCGTTGTTATTTATGCCGCCTGCAGGGACTTGGTGTGGGCTGGCAGCTACCCCCTCCTGGGGAGCGGTTCCCTTTTTTTTCAGACCGTGTCGGGTAGCAGTTTTGAACTTGCCTCTGTGCAGTGCCTATTAATTGCCAACCTTTTGTCTCCTGGTTTGTTGAACACGTTATAAAAGATAAGGTATGTTTTCAGGCTACTTTTTCCTTCATTTAAAGATTGAGTAAATACAGTTTTCTCTGTGTGGTCCAGGAAAGGGTGCTTCACCATAATTCGGTGCTGTTTTTATTCTTAGAGACCTTTTGCAAGTCTTTCAAAGGAGAAATATGTTTAATAAGTTAAACCTTTTTAAAGGTTTTTGAGTCCTGTTGTTGTTTCCTGACTACGCTACGCTTGCATGGTAGCGGTTAGGAGTCTTGCTCCATGTGCTGCTTAGCGGTCTTGCTGCCTTGTACTTATTGTTTCCTGTCTCAGAGAGCGATACGATGTTTGCAGTTACTTGAACTCTTTCTTACATATGTTCCTGCAATCATCACACAATGAAGTCATTTCCCAGGTTTTTGCCTTCCTCAGATTTTTTAAATCCTGAATTAAATCTCTGACAGAAGTGCGAGCCTTTAAACCATGCTTGAAGGGTGCTTTTATTTGGGTTTGGTCACTTGTTTTGTTTTGGTTTTTTAATGTAAGCTTTGATTTTAGTAATATCAGAGAGTAGGTAATGTTGAAGTTGGGTGTCTCTAAGACTTCAGTATCCTGACCTGAAATCCCAATTGGTAATACCTTTTCCAAGATATTGTTTACCAGTAGCCAAACATGCTGTGGACCTGAGTGTTACCTATTCTCCCTAATGTAATTTAAAGTGGAGGGACAAGTGTGTTCAAATTAATTTGCGATTAAGCAAGAGGTTGAAGGGGGAATTTTCTTATCTCCCCAGATGCACACAAATTCTGTCCACAATAAAAAGATAAAATTATTTATTTTTTATATGTAGGCATTTAGAGGCCTCAGAGAGGACTTTCTTTATTATTCTAGGTTTAAAAAAAAATGTAAAAATAACATGCCTAAGCAGGCCAGAGTTGTTCCATCTCATAATTTGGAGGACAGCCTTTCCTTTCAAAGGAACAAAAATGTTGGTCTCTCTTGAATGGCAAACTTACTTTGGCAAGGCTGGTTTGAAGGCAAGTGATCTCTAACAGACCTTGCCACCACCTTGCAGAGGTTCATTCTGGATTGGAAAACTGTGTAAATCTCAGTCACCTTTCCTATTTCTCTTTTTGGTCTTTGTTGAATTGCTGAGTTAATTTAGTTACTAGATACTAATTTTAATTTCTTTTCAGAAAAAAAAAATTGAGCAATTAGTTTAGACCTTTCTGGCAGAGTACTCTGAAAATATCTATACAAAAGAAAAAAAAAATAACTTCCTTTAGAAGAACGTAGAGCAGAAAAGTATTTGCTGAATCAGAGGGGTGCACTATTACATTTTTATGGAAGCAAGAAAAGTATCCAGCTGTTAAGAGAGCTATAAAAAGGGTACAGGTTAGCCACAGCTCTTAAAGTGCAGATATGTGGGAATTTGATTTCATCCTGTTACTTGTAGAAGAGATGGTAATGAAGCTGAAATGTTTGGTGCAGGTCAAAACTGGGATTTTGGGGAAAAGCTTTACTGTAATTCCTGTGTTTAATACTTTTGGGGGCGGAATAATACTCAAACAAAATAATCTCCTCAAATCCATTTTCTTGTTTTGTTCAAAAGTTGATCTATATATTCAGAAATGCTGAAAGATTATAATCTCAAATGCCAAGCTACTGGAAAAAAATAATCTCAGTCATAATGTTTCAATGTACTTTATTCCTCACAGAAAATCTGCTGATGCTGTAATTGGTGAGGAAAGGTATAGGTACTTTCTATGCATGTGCTTAAGTGAAACCATCAGAACCAGTGGGAATGGCTAAGGAGATAGAGATTGAGCTGGCTCCTTTATCATATATCCTCCAACCTATATGCTCATATTCCGTTGTTCATTTTGGCAAGGAAGGGATGATTACATACTGCAGACTAAATTTCTGCACTTTCAGACAAACAGCAAAAAAACTCCAGTGAGATGCAATGTACCTATTTTTTGTATATTATGGTAGTTATTTTTATTTTCAGTATCAATAGCAGTTTATGGGATCTGTATGAACTGTAGTTATTTTGAAAAACAAATCAGAAGTTGTTGACTGCAATCAGGTGTAGGATGCGCAAGATCTGGAAAGATTTATGAGCAACTAAGACAAAGCATCCAGTTGCAAATTTGCTATACATCCATTCTTCCGTGTCCGAGTCATGTCTGAACTGATTTTGCTCAAAGCTAGAAGGAAGTTTCCATGTTACCTTCTGATAGAGAATGGAGAAGTTTTCAGTTAAATTATAATCAATCTTGATGGAAATGCAACAGGAATTGAACTGTGTCTTAAGGTGACTGTCTTTTAAAGTGCAGCTTTATTTTAGGCTGGTCAAAATAAGATCAGTCCAAGATAAGATAGTGGTAGTGGTTGCAGAGTGCGTGATTAGTACTGTATCATGTATTTAAGTGAGCCCTCTTTGAAGTATCAGTGTGCACTGGAATGCCACCACTTCAAAGAATGCTTCCTCCAAAAAAGCTGAGGCTGTGGTTAGCCACCAAGGGGTTAATAAAGATCAAAGAGGAGCACACACAAACTCATACATAAACAGAGATGTTTTTAAACTCGAGAATAATAACACCATCATCTAGGACAGCAACACCTTGAAGGTGGGCTTGTCTTTACCCTGACATGGCGCTTTATAATGCGTAGAAGGAGACTGAAACACAGTCAACATTTTTTTTTGATAGCTTTTAAAATGAGGAATTCAAAGCTTGTCAATGCAGAAAAGAGTCTCAATGATATCTGAAATTAGCATTGTTCTTCTGGCTTTGTTTTGCAAGGTAGTTAGATGGAAATGGATTTTTGGTATGGCTCAAAACACAGAGATCGGGAGACCTGGGCGGGGAATTGTAGCTGCAGTGTCTAGTGGGTGGTTGAGACAAATAGATAATATCCTAACTATTTACTGTATGAAAGCATACAAACAGCATTTCTACCAGTTTTTAAAATGCAAATCTAGGAATTACAGAGCTATGCTGTTTGTACTGTCTTGTTTACATGGGAAAATAGCATGAAACATCTGTTAAGACATGCTTCCTTACTGATGCTCCCATTCCTCTACACTGGTTTAAACTGTATGAAGGTCCCCTACAACTGTGAAAAGATCCTCAGGGAGACAGTTCTATGCTGAGTCCGTGTAGACGTTGTGCCTGAAGTTCATACCCTGCTTTTCACATCCGTTTCTTCTGAAAGACATGAAGAAGAATGGCCCTACTCTCTATTCTGAAAACACAAGACACCCCACCCCATCCCCTTTTGATAACATTGAAGCACAGATAAAGGCAAAAGTCCTTTTAGGAAAAAATCCTTTATAGGCAAAGTCAAGCGTTTTCTTGGGGGAGGGTTAGAAGAAGCAAACAGACTATTTAATGGATCACATTAAAGTTCTGCATAACTGATATTATGCCAAAGAATTTGTACTTGGTGGCCTTGGGCCTTTGTTATGACCAGTTCCAGATTAAGAGCCTGCCTGTGCATGATGTTTTTTGCTTGAGGGTTCCCAATTATTTCCATTTGTGGAAACTATGGAATATGAATGTCTGTGTGAGGGGAAAACGAGGATAACATGAGAAGGCACAGACTCCGCTAATATTAGAGTATGATTATGTGATAGGTTCTTTTTGATATCAAAGATGTTCTTCCTCATCCTTTCCTTCCTTCCCCTCACCTGCACATTCCTTTCCCTCCTTTCTAGTTACGGAGTTGCTGGTGAGACTGCAGTGTAAACAGGTTACTAATATAAAATAGAATAAAAACACTGAACCCTGATAAGGCCAGATTGTTCCTGTGATTTGGTTTAGTGTGGCTGCACAAATGCTTACCTGAGTGCAACTGAGGGTGGGAGGGAGAGAAGATCTTTAACTGGTTTTGCCATTGAAGAAAATACAGGTAATGTAGGTAGCATTTCCAAAGATCTCAATGCGCTTATCAAGAGTTAATTAATCTTTAATTTTCTGAAGTAGATACATTATCAGTGAAGAGTTGTTAAATACACACATTGAGATAGAGTGTAGCTGGGCAAGTAATATTTTAGAGGCAACTTTGGCTTAATACTAATCAAACATTTTCCTGTGTGCTTTGGTAATACAGGCAAAGTTGGGAATTGCATCAGGAAGCTGATTTACTGAAAAACAGTCATTTTCCCTACTGCATCAGTACGCTGATGGAGGCTTACCACACTGCAACACACACACTTGCGCACGGGATCTCTGCGTGAAGTGCTGAACTTGGTACTGCTGCTGAGAGCTTACTTGTCAAGTTACATCTTCAGTGTTTGCTTTACCATTATTAAGCTCAGTATTTTATTTTCCAAAATATGTTAGATATTTTTGGTCATGTTATAAATTGATAAGACAGCGGGATGTGCACAAAACATTTTCAGATTAGTACTTGCAGACATGTAGCTAATCACATTAATGTGCTCTGGTGTAACTTGTTTTTTTTTAAATCACAGTTTGTGAAAGCTCATCAGAAGAATATTGAAGGGCTTCGGCAAATGTTTTAGTAGCTTTCTGAAATGCATTTTATCAAGTCAGTTAGTGGAAGATACCTTGCATTTTATTATTAATGCAAAATATGAGAGATTTTAGTTAATATCCTGGACATCCAGCTGCATGAAAACGCAATAGATTTCAATTTGCAAGATAAAGCAGTCTCTTAAATTACATGATGCCTTGCAGCCTGCTAGCAGTACTCCATCAAGATTTCTGCAGTACTTTCTAGAACTTCAGCACTTTTATCTTTGGATTGACAATCAAATGTGAACGCTTAGTGCTTCTTTTTTTTTGAGAAAAATGTTTGTGTATCTTGCAGCAGATGTCTGGCTTGAGTTCTTGAAGTATTTTACATGGAAGCAAAAGTGATCTAGATATAAAGCAAGAAATGTTCCTGAACAGCTTTAAAATAATCCAGCATATTTTTTCTTGACAATTTGGCATCACCATTTGTGTTCGAAGATTGCTCTTTTGTGTAATTTAGAAGTAGCACCTGATACTGCGCATTTGATGAGCCACTGCAACCAAAGCGCTGAATAAATTAAAACCAGAAGTAGTGGTAGGCTTGCAGTTGGTGATGCAGAAATTGCAGAGACGCCTTCTTCCAGGTTTCCTTTCAAATCTCTGCTGTAGGTACTGATGAGTAAGTGGTGTTGCCGCTCCATCTTTGGTTGTCTATGAAACTAACTTAGCCTGCGTGTCTGTGTGTGAGCATTTACACCTCAGAAATTGCCATCACTGATTGATTGCCTTGCTGGTGGTCTTAGTGGAGAGACTGAGGAGTGATTTGCTTTGGAGACTGACTTACCTGCGTAACTCTACTGTTAGAGTTCCAACGAGGTGTATGTCATCTGGAAATGCATCTCAGTATCTTCACATAGGCTTAGGGCATGTGAATGAGGTATTATGCTTATGTCACGATCACCACCTGTGTTCTCGTTCCATGGCCTGGGAAAAGCCTTGGCTTCCAGACGTGTTGGTGCAATATTTTCTACTGGTACAAAATTCACATTGACTAATGTTTCATATCTGTGCCTAATGTATATAATTGCCATACAGCAGAGCAAGAACTGGTTTTCTGTAAATAGCAGGCTGTGCAAAGTTTATAATTGCTGACTGCACTGGTCTGAGTCTTCGTAACAACAGATTTTTTTCAAGGACATACGCACGCTAGTTTCCATCTGCTTTGAAATTTGTTGCAATTCTTTCATGTGAGTGGGTTTTCTTGCCTTTGAGGCTAGATAGCCTTCTAGATAGAAGAGGTCATTTGGAGCTGTAGTCATCCTCTGTCTCTGCAGATGATTTCTATAACGCTGTGCTGCTTTTGCCTTTCTTTCCTTTCCTTTGTCTCTCTTTTCTGTGCTGGGTTTATTTTAGTACTTCACTAATCTAAGGGTCCAAATGGATGCTTCTGTGGTGTGCTAAAATCCATTCTCAATTGAATGGTGGCCCAAGTACAGCCCTAAGACCTCTCAAACTATTGCTTCTGTAGGTGTACATTTTTTTTTCCTCTTCCCCACCTTGCAGAATCCTTTTCTATCCCCACTAGTGTGCTGACTGCTTCTTTTCTGTGGTCATAGAGATAGCAGAATGTCTTGAGATACACAACGGATAAGGCATTACAAGAAGTAATTCTTCAGCAATTGCATGATCCTCTCATTGTTCTCTGGTTGTACTGCTTAGATTCAATCTAAATCTCCTATAGGGTAGGAGGACCAATGGGTAATTCACAGACCTAAAATTCCTTTGCTATACCACCATAATAAAACTAGTACACCAGTTGATATGTTTTGTTTCCAATTGTGTTATTCTTTGAAACTGGTAGGAAAAATAGGTTCCTTGTTCTTGGAATTAAGATCTGTGAGCATTTAAGCTTTTCCCCATAGACCACAGTCAATGCAAGACACACTGAAAGTCCTGAGGATACAGGTTGTATTGGTCAGTCTGTATTTCTTCTCATCTCTGTACAATTGTAACAGCCTAGTTAGTTACATGGGAGTTGAGAGGAAGATATTATGTAGCCTGGTAATTTAGGGAACTGTTTGAAAAATAAGGCAATATAATGGTTATGCTATTTGAATAAAACATTTAATATCAAAGCTTTGTTTCAATCACTCAATATTATTACCAAGGAACCACTAATTACTGTGTATCATATTAGAGGGGGCCCTGACAAATCCATGCAAATAATATGATTTATAATTCATAAATCCCAAATCCCCTGAGAAATGTTGCTCTTGCACTTACACTAATTGAGTACTTACATTCATTGATCCAGTCCATATAGCACCTTTAGTCCATATGGCAGCCTTTATTGCAGGGCCGGAAACGTCTGTTGTCAAATGTCCCCTGTAGTCGATGGCACTACATACTGTTCCCCAAGTCTGCTTACTTGGCCCTTTGCTTCGTGATCCTTCAGTCCTTCAGCAGTCAGTTCTGCCCAAATCAGATCAATATTAAAAATCATAACATCATAAAAATAATAAATCAGTATTTATGTCTGTCTCCCCCTGGCTGTAGAGGTACACAGTCCGCATGGTGCAGCATTGCCTTTTGGGGATGGGACCGCGGTGGTTAACTGATCTCACTTGTAAGGTAGTTGTGCTGGAGCAGCGATGTAGCATACTGGCTTATGTTGCTACTAATATGCATTCATCCCAGTGGCTGCTCTCAAAAATGGCTCACTTGTAAGAATTAAACAACATAGGTGTTGGTTTTGTTAGATATTTTTCTATGTGTAGAGAGTAGATTTTTTTTTTTTAACCTCATAATACGGTGGTTGCCAAAGTTATAAATACCCAAATACATAGTCTAATAGTTGTGGTGGTGTTTGTAAATAATCAGCGCTCGGGTGAAGGAGATGGAATCCTATGCAAATTTCATACACCACACTGAAAATAAAAGTAGGGGGCTAAAGATATATTATGTTTCAGGATAATACTTCGTGCCTGATCAGTTACCTATTTTTGTAATAATTTCAGCATAGCTTGTAATGTGGTGTAATTATAATTGTTATCCAGAAGAATGGCATCACTTAATTCTATCAAAACTGTAGAAAGATAGATGAATGACAAATTAATAATTTACCATCTTTGCATAATACTGTAGCACAGAATACTAGCAGGATTGATGGC
The DNA here is from genome assembly GCF_000687185.1 of Egretta garzetta. Lineage (NCBI taxonomy): Eukaryota > Metazoa > Chordata > Aves > Pelecaniformes > Ardeidae > Egretta > Egretta garzetta. Next base: position 3,761,192 of record NW_009260413.1, on the reverse strand, counting down.
AGAAGAGGTTAACAAATTTTAGCGGCTTCCATTAGCTTTTCATTGTCATATGTTTGCAGTGCTGACTGAAATAAGCTTTGTAGGAGATCTCAGTCTAGGGAACTAATTACTTGTGCCGATTGCCATACTGATGAATAGACCCTCATTGTATCATTCCCCTGAAGACGAGGAGCAGTCTGTGATTCACGACTGCATCCTGGCTGATATTTGATAATAATTTTAACAGATAAATGTAGGAAGGCAGAATGATGAAGTGCCTATCCATGCTCTACGACTATCAAAGGCATGCACATAGCCAGCTGTGTTCTGCCTTTTTTCTATAATCACTGATGGAGAATTTTAAGTTATTAATCGACCTTTGAATAATCCCACATCTTCCTGTGTTTTATAATTCTTTTTTGGTTAATTATTCCAAAATCATTGGATTTCATAATCAAAGCGTTCAAATTTTAGCGTGATTGTAACACACACAAAGTGCGAAAATAAGATGCTGGGGCATTTGATTCCAATACTTCAGTATTTTTCTGAAAGTAAGGAGTCAGGAAGATGAAGAACAGCACTGCCTTTTCTTTGGTGTTAGCAAAAGGCATAGAATTTTGATGAAGGTAGATGCAGAGACAGTCCCAATTGTCACGATTTTTAACATCTACAAATAGTGTTTGAGAGTAGGGTTATGCAAATTATTCTGGCTTTTGTTACTGGGTTTGTTTGAAGCCCTGATTTACCTGAAGTAAAACTCATTTCTGCCTTTAGACCACAAAACTAAGAACGTTAGATACCAAGTATTTTTAACATTGTGATCTCTAAATCAGTTGTGGCTATTCATTTGTCAGTATTGACAGGGTACACTTTCTATTAGCTCCTGGACCAGAAATGTAATATATATGCATTTTCATCTATTGTTTTAATACTAGCTGTGTTAACAAACCAAATCAGTGTGTTTTAATTTGGGCATACAGGTTTTCAGGCTGTTGTGGCTATTGCGTGCTTCAGGCGCTTTCTGTTTGTTTATTTGCTATACCTGAAACTGGTGGGTTTGGTACACTCTCTGGGCTGAAATACTGTTTTACAATGGCATTTATTCATGATCATCTAACAAGATAGTAACTGGCACTTATGTATGACCATATTAAAAAGATCTACGTATATTTAGCGCATGCAATGGAAAATAATGAATTTGATAGAACCTTTTCTAGAAGTAATTTTTTTTAAAAGTATGCCTTCAATATAGCAATTATTACACATCATAACATGTAGTTTTTAATTAAATGTAAAAACACAACTACATAAACCAGAAATCCAATCTGATTTGCTCGAAAATAGATTGCTGTTTCACTCTCCTGGAATGGTTTATTTAAAAACAGTAAATGGAAAAGAAATGCATTTTCTTGTGTTGTTCTAAGCCTCAGGGGCTAAATGTAATGAATATTTTAAGAGATTATTTTAATTAAATTCCTGCACATCTAAACAGAGTAATATTTTATTATCACATACATAACCATGTAACTGAGGTATTCATTAAAGTTAACACTTTCTGGACCAAGAATTCATGGTATGATTTACTGACCTTGTGCAAAAAGGCACAAATTAGGAAGAAAAATGAAGGGGGACAGACTTTGATTAATATAGGTAATGCTATACCATATTTATAATAGCCTTTTCCCTATTCTGGTTTATAAATGCAGTCACTGAGAAAGGTGCCCTGCTGAGGCTGAAATGAGGCTGAAATCGGAGCACATGCCACTAGAGTGTGGGGAAACTGATCACACTGTCAGCAATTCATTTCAAAATGATGTATTTAGTGCTCATTTCACCTTCCAAGAAAAAAGGGAAAGGAGTTCCTTAGACTGGAAGGTGATATTGTTATTTTCAAGGACATACCTAAGTAAAAGATTGCAGAAAGGGGGGAGGTTAAAAAAAAAAAAGGCAAAAGCAGCGCAAACAAGGAGAGCTTTATGCAGAAATTCAGCGCTACCATGCTGTTTGATAATTGCTAACATATGTGGCTCCTCTGTTTCATTGTAGTCGTCCTCGTGAGTTCTGGCGCCTTGACTACTGGGAAGATGACTTGCGGCGCCGGCGACGATTTGTGCGTAACCCCCTTGGATCGACACATCCTGAAGCGACACTGAAAGCAGCCGGAGAACATGGTCAGTGTAAAATCTGTTTCTTGCCAATAGCAGCAGGTTACAGTACATGGCAGTAAAGCCTAGACCTTCATTCCTCTAAGATGCTAGAAAATTGTCCCAAATGCCAAGGGCTTTTGTCGTTGCGTTTCAGACGCGTTCAATACAAGGCTAAACTGACCGTTACTTCATATAAGCAACCTTGGGATTTGTTAAGCCTCTTCATTACATCTTAGGTGAGCTGGCACGTTGTGCGTACTTTGCATACAATGGTTACAAATACAGTTCTCGCTAAGCAGAAGAAAAGTGGATGCAATTTTGCCATTAATCCCTGGACACACTTTCTTGTGGTAAATTACCTAGTTATGCGTTAGTAACTTCAGAATAAGACCTTTCCTGTTCAGAAATCCACAGCGGTTATTTCAGTTAGCCTTAGCACCTATCTGCCTATCGTTACAGATACATTAAAAGAAAAATAACACTTCTAAAGCTAAACTGTATTCAGACCTTGGTTTATGTTTAAGTCCTCAAGTTCTTTTGCCAGAATTGGCTGTGGAAGAAATAGTAACAAATGCTGAAACGTAAAGTATTGCTCAAGCAGCAAATGCTAACGGTGATTCCTACCTGGTGATTTTAAAAAAAGGAGACTGCATTTTTTAACTCCCCCTCCCATTTTATTATCAGGGATCACTCAACTACATGCTGCTGTGTCTGTTCTAGAAGAATATATTTACAAAACTAAGACAATAATCAGTTTGAGAATTCTATAATAAACCAAAAAGAGAAACAAACAAAAACTACCCAAAGCTACTGGACTTCGGGGTTTAGCCTTGAATTTTATGTCTTTGCAATCTAATGAAGATAGATTGATAAGGTAGAAAAATCTTTCTTATAGTTAAAAATAATTTGTTTATAATTCAAGCTGAGTACCCTTCACCCCGAAGTACATGTCGTGGAATAGAATAAATTTAGGTCTTTTTTCTTTTTTTAGTCTGTGAATTACTGTATACATATATGCATGCATACGCACACGTACTATGTGTGGAGGCATAAACTTTATGCTAATTTAAAATTATTAAGACTGTTGTATGAATATAGAAGAACATCACTGTCGTAAAGTTAGTTTCCATCAGGCATCTTAACCTCTTGCACTCAGCCTTAAAGAGCCATTTCTGGAAGAAAATGTCTACAATATGTCAGCTGATATAATGCCAAATGTGACATCAGTCCTCTAAAATAAATGACCGTACAGAGAATAGTCAATAAAGTGATCTGAAAGCAATGTTCATAGAGCCCTACATCTTTGACTGTAGAAAGAGGAACAAGATGTAGAATTAATTAACCCACTTTTTGCTTTGGGGCTTGTTGTTCTCAATACTGTGTGTTGTTTCTATGCCATGGACTTTGAGGGCACGAGGTTTCTTTCTGTTTAATACTTCCTGGATAATCAACAACCACCCCTCTTTAATAGTGTGTTTACTTTAAATTAAATAGATCTTGTCACAGTTTTATGTATTCTACTCATATTTTCGTATTTAATCTTTATATTGTTTATCAAAATACTGAAAAAAATCTTTATTTTTACTGCAAAATATTTGGAACTCCTACCTATATTTGTGTAACTAATTCTTCCATAAGTACGCACGCACTAATGCAATTATTCATCTTTCATAGTAATGCGATATTTTCACTAATCCCTGCTATATTTCAAGGGCTATGGCTCGTACTCAGTTTGTAATTGACAGGAGTACGATTTTTGTCAATACAAAAAAAGAGTGAATAAAAGTAGCCCTGTTTCATAGGTAGCTAATAGGCATAGCTGGTAGCTAACCCTGGCAATTTAAATAGAGCTAATTGTTTTCTGTCTGCCTTTCTGTTCAGAATTTGACATCCTTAACAGGCTTCTCTTATCTTGATGTTGGTTTATTCTGAATTTAATTGCATACTGCCTTTGCTATCTGTTGCTGTTCTGTTTCTTTATCCAGTGAATATTCTAGTTTACCTGAAGTAATTATTTAATGTGATTTCTGAAAATACGGATAATTGCTATCTGCCTAACTAAGTGCGTGCGTGTGTGCAACTGTCTTGTTCCAAGACGTTCTGCTGGCAAGGTGTAAAATAGATGAACAAAGTACAAATTCCAGTTCAGCTGAAAACTATGTAAAATGTATAGGAGTACAAAGGTTGTTGGGGGTTTTATGGTTTTGTTTGGGGTTCAGGTTTTTTGGTGTGGTATTCTTGGCTTGGTTTTATGGAGGGTTTGGTTTTTTTTTTTTATCTTTAGGTCTCTGAAGGTACAGTTGTCAGGTCAACTGGACTGATCACTTGATCTATTTCTTTCTGAATTGTGTTTATAAACTTTTAATATTAACCAATTTTAGGTCAGAAAATCCATTTCTTTTCAGATTTTTGGAACCAGACTTTCAGGCCCTGTTTTCATGGTGTAGATATCCTTAGAATTTGCAGAATATTTGCCCTGGTATTTTGTGATTTCTTATCAAGAATTTATCATTAATTATTCTATTTCAATTAGTTTTACATGTCTCTGTAGCAAAAGCATTTTAAAATAATGAATACAAGGTTCCCTACTGCCTATTTAAGTTTTTCTCAAAAAAAACCCAGAGCAAAACGAAAACCTGAAATTGGATATAAGGGACTTTGCCAAAAGGGAGACTGGGGAAAATAATGCATAAATAATGGAAAAGTGCTCTTGCAGTAACCATGCTTGAAAGCGTGGTTTTTAGCACACTTTTCATTCGTAGATACACATTATCAACTGTTTGGTGTCTTTCAAATAAAAGCAGATATATTCTCCGCCCCAGAGAGCTCACAGTCTAGGAAAGATCACAATTTGCAGCTCTTGAGAATTACTCAGAAACAATCAGAAGCCTGGATATTGTTCCGTAAAACCTAGGGAGAACAACAACAACAACAACCATCAGCTCTGTTGCAGCCTAGTTATGTGTCTTAGTAGCAAGAACCAATCTTTTCCAGGGATTGATTCGATTTGAAGGAGAACCTCTGGTGCAGAGGTGGCAGAATAAATACCTGAAGACTAATGTTCTCTGTTCAGACAATCAATACCAGCCCCATGACTATACTTCTGGCTACCTTCTAGTTAAAAACAAATTTTTTAATTCTGACAATTTAATTGCCATTCCCAAGTTCACATTAACTTGCTTGGGAAAAAAAGGCTTTAGGTAATTTTAAAGGGGTGGGTGGGTGGGGGTGGAAATATCCTTCCAAAGTGGCTATTTATAAAAGTCAGTCTAGTAGTGTATTGTGAGGGAAGGAAAGAGAGGGGAAGGTGGTTTGGTAGAAAAAGTTTGGGATGGAAAGAGTTAAGTTCTTCCTGTTCTTCCTTTCATCCTTTGTTTAGAAATGAAACCAAAATACTTACATAGGTGTGAAAGTGCAAAAAGCTTGTGCTTTACATCTGGTGGTATTTTTAGATTGAGCCCCAAATACAATATTTTGTGAGAGAATCTTTAGCTGCTAGAAAATACCTTATCAAGGTTTTTAATAAGTGATTTGTTGTTTTTTATTGACGTTTGTTAAAAACTTGGGGAGAGGGGCTATAAAACAGCCTGTAGCACTTCCCTCACGGCAACAGGCGGAGTTCAGAGCTTTGTGACTGCAAGGGGCTTGGCAGCTGATCGCCTCCAGCACTGCAATGGGCTGGCCAGTTTTCTTTGCCTCAACTCAGGGGATGAAAAAGAAGTCTTAAAAATAAT